>NC_041735.1:5332808-5670872 GCF_004115215.2 Ornithorhynchus anatinus | reverse complement strand
TCAATGCCCCCAACAGCCTGGGCGTCGGCGCTCTGTGTGCCATCTGTGGAGACCGGGCCACGGGCAAGCACTACGGGGCCTCCAGCTGCGACGGCTGCAAGGGATTCTTCCGGAGGAGCGTGAGAAAAAATCACATGTACTCCTGCAGGTGAGAAGGGAGGGGGACGGCAGAGAGGGTGAGGGGGGCGGGCGAACCCCTCACTGGGGTGGGCAGGAGCCGGTGGCCGGAGGGAGGAAGGATTCCTGCATCTTCCTCACTGGCTGGAAAGCACCAAAAGCGCCGAGGAACAAGGAGGCAGGATCCATTCACTCTGCAATAAATACTATTGAATGAATGCACACAGTAAATGCTCAATAAATACGATTTAATGAATTCAGTCATATTTATTGAGCACCTACTCTGTGCAGGGCACTGGACTAAGCGGTTGGAGAGTACGATTCGGCAACAGATAGAGACAATCCCTACCCAACAACGGGCTCACAGTCTAGAAGACGAGCTCACACCTTCTACCCACCCAGGACCGTTAATAATCATAATCATCATAGTGATGGTGTTTGTTAAGCTCTTACTGTGTGCCAAGCACTGTTCTAAGCAGTGGGGTGGATACCAGGTAATCGGGTGGGACACAGTCCCTTTCCCACATGGGGCTCACAGTCTTACTCCCCATTTTGCAGCTGAGGGAACTGAGGCCCGGAGAAGTGAGTTCATTCATTCATTCAATCGTATTTGTTGAGGGCTTAATGGGTGCAGAGCACTGTACTAAGCACTTGGAAAGTACAATTCTGCAACAAATAGAGACAATCCCTGCCCAGCAGCGGGCTCACATTCTAGAAGGGTGGAGACAGACATCAAAACAAGTAAACAAGCATCAATAGCATCAATGGAAATAAATGGAATTATAGATATATATATATATATCATTAATAAAACAAATAGAATAATACATGTGTACATATATACTACTACTATAAATAATAATTATGGTATTTGTTAAGCATTTACTCTGTGCCAAGCACTGTTCTAAGCCCTGGAGTAGATCCAGGGTAATCAGGTTGTCCCACGTTGGGGCTCCCACTTTTATTTCCCATTTTACAGATGAGGTAACCAAGGCCCAGAGAAGTGAAGTGACTAAGCCCAAGGTCACACAGTAGAGAAGTGGAGGAGCCGGGATCAGAACCCACATCCTCTGTCTCCCAAGCTTGGGTTCTTTGACACTAGGCCATGCCTGAGGTCCCGGGGTCAGACCATTCCCCTCTTCCCCATTACAGCTCAGACCCCAGGAAGGTGCATTGCAAATGCCTCTTAGGCAAATCGCACCCCCTCTAGGAGGGAACACAGTGCACAGTCGAGTGGGCAGTTCCGCCTATCACTGATGCCAGAGTGGCACCAGCCATCAAGTGCAGCCTGTTCTGCCCTGGACCACCCCATTTCCCCACAGACTCCGGCTAGGGGACTCCCCGAGAGCCCCTCAGGCCCTTCATTAGCTCTCTCTCTCCGCTCCTAATCCTCGCTCCTCTCCCACCTCATCCCAGCCCTCACGCTTTGCTCCTCTCCGGCCAACCCCTGCCTCGTTCTCTTCTTCCTCACCGCCACCATCTTCCCTTCCTCCTGGAACTCCCTCCCCCTTCATCTCCCACAGACCCCAGACTCTCCCTCTCTTCAGAGCCCTTTGAAAGCCCAACTCCTCCAGGGGACCTTCCCTGATTAATCCCTCATAACCCCTCCAGCAGCCACTTCAGCCCTTACTCATTTTGGGGGGGATGGTATTTGTTAAGTGCTTACTATGTGCCAAGCACTGTTTTAAGCACTGGGGGAGATCCAAGGTAATCAGGTTGTCCCACGTGGGGCTCACAGTCTTAATCCCCATTTTACAGGTGAGGTAACTGAGGCACAGAGAAGATACAGGATTTGCCCAAAGTCACACAGCTGACAAGTGGCAGAGCAGGATTAGAACTCATGCCCTCTGACTCCCAAGTCTGTGCTCTTTCCACTGAGCCACGCTGCTTCTCTCTACCTGCCCTGCACTTTTCTTACCTATCTTTACCCTCTATTCCTTCACCTGGCTTTAATTTACTTTACCGTCCATCTTCCCCACTAGTTTTCAAGCTCCCCAAGGGCAGGGATTGCGTCTACTAACTCGATTATAGACTCCCAAGCATTTAGCGCAGTGCTGTGTGCACGGAAGGGCGTAAATGCCATTGGTTGGTTGACCGAGGGAAGTCAAGGCAGGGTGAGTAGGGACCACCATAATCCCCTGGAGGTTGGTATGACATTGGGAGAAGAGATGGAGTGTTCGCAGATTCATTCATTCATTCATTCATTCATTCATTCATTCATTCATTCATTCGTGTTTATTGAGCACTTACTATGTGCAGAGCGCTATACAGATGCATTTTGGAAACAGAGTAGTAGCCCAGGAACCCCCAGATTCAGAGATAGCCACTCCCCGGTGTCCTCCCGCGTCTGGGGTAACCTCCCTTCTCCCTCTTTCCTTTAAACCTATGGCTCCCACCACTCGCTAACCAAAGAAAACCAACCGACCAGAGAAACACGGAAGAAGAAACGCCCATCACCAACCTCCTCCAGTCAGTCAATCGTATTTATTGAGCACTTACCGGGTGCAGAGCACTATACTGAGTGCTTGGAAGAATACAATATAACAATAAACAGACACATTCCCTGCCCACAACAAGTTTAAAGTCTAGAGGGGGAGACAGACATACAATAATAATCATACTTATTAAACGCTTACTGTGGGCCAAACACTGTTCTAAGCACCGGGGTAGATACAAGTTAATCAGGTTGGACACAGTCCCTGTCCCATATTGGGTTCACACTCTTAATCCCCATTTTTTTTTACGGATGAGGTAACTGAATGTATATTCAGTAGTATTTATTGAGCGCTTACTCTGTGCAGAGCACCGTACTAAGTGCTTGGAATGTACAATTTGGCAACAGATAGAGACAATCCCTGCCCAGTGATGGGCTCACAGTCTACAGAATTGAATGTAAATAAATCAGTGACAGGTATGGGCAGTACTGAGGGGCTGGGAGGGGGGATGAATAAAGTGAGCAAGTCAGGGTGACGCAGAGGGAGATGAAAAAAAGGAAATGAGGGCTTAGTCAGGGAAGGCCTCTTGGAGGAGATGGGCCTTCAATAAAGCTTTGAAGGAGGGAAAAGTCACTGACTAGTCTGTTTGGATTCAGGGCCTGGGTCTAATCCACAGCAGGGTATTTTCTCTCATCACTCAGCACAGAGCTTTGCCCACAGTACACACTCAAGAAGCCGCCTGGCTTAGTGGAAAGAGCACAGGGTTGAGAGTCAGAGGTTGTGGGTTCTAAACCTGGCTCCGCCACTTAACAGCTGTCGGACTTTGAGCAAGTCACTTCACTTCTCTGTGACTCAGTTCCTTCATCTGTAAAGTGGGGATTAAGACTGTGGAGCCTCACGTGGGACAACCTGATTACCTCGTATCTACCCCAGTGCTTAGAACAGTGCTTGGCATGTGGTAAGTGCTTAATAAATACCATTATTACTATTATTATTGTTACTATTTCACGAATGAATAAGCAAACATAAAATCCCCGGTCCCCACCGAGTTTGACACGGACTTCGACTGAGAGCCATAAATTGGGTAGGGTTTAGCAGCTTTGAAGTCCAAAAGTGACCATGTGGCTCTAGATATTGTTCCTGAAGTGCTGAGGTTCCTCATTCATTCATTCAATCGTATTTATTCCAGCCAGTGCCCACCCACTAACTGTCTGCTCCCCCAGGGGGAGGAAGGGGTCCCCCAGCATTGATGACGAGGACAGTAAGAATTATCCTCCTCCTTTCGAAATCCTTGAAAGAACGATTCCTTCCTGATTGGAAAAGCTCTTCTCAGCTGGGAAACTGAGGCAGAGAGCACCAAGTCTAAGAGTCCATACTATCCTCCTTCCCTAGCACTTTAAGCCATTATTCGATCGTATTTCAATCATATTTATTGAGCACTTTCCTTGTGCAAAGCACTGTCCTAAGCCCTTATTCATCGTTCATTCATTCAATCATATTTATTGAGCGCTTACTATGTGCAGAGCACCGTACCAGGCGCTTGGAAAGTACATTTCAGCAACAGAGACAATCCCTGCCCACAAGGGGCTCACAGTCTAAAAGGGGGGGGGAGACAGGAATCAAAACAAGTAAACAGGCATCAGATAATAATTATGAGATTTATTACTTACTATGTGCCAGGCACTGTGCTAAACGCTAGGGTAGATAAAGCAAATTGGATTGGACACAGTCCCACGTGGAGCAGGTCTTAATTCCCATTTTACAGATGAGGCAACTGAGGCACAGAGAAGTTAAGTGATTTGGCTCAAGGTCCCACAGTCTTACACTCTGCTGCTTCCCTTGCCTGTTAATTTATTTTAGTGTCTCTCTCCCCTGCTACACAGCCAGTTCCTCGAGGGCAGGGCTTGTAACTACCTACTCTATAGTATTGTACTCAACCAAGCACTTAGTACAATCAATAGTTTTTCAATCAACAGGATTTATTGAGATTTATTGAGTGCGTGTGCCGAGCACTGTACTAAATGCTTGGGAGAATACATTACAACAAAGATGGTAGATAAATTCCCCATCCACAAGGAGTTTACAGTTTAGTAATCTGGTCTGCTCCCTCCCATCCCCTCTGCCAGGATTTCCATAGTTCCCCTTTTTTTATTTTACAGTATTTAAGCGCTTACTATGTGCCAGGCACTGTTTTAAGCGCCGGAGTAGATACAAGCTCGGGTTGGACACAGTCCAGGTCCCACACGGGACTCACGGTCTTAATCCCCAGATGAGAAGTGAAGTGACTTGTCCAGGTCACACAGCAGACAAGCGGCTGGGTCGGAATTAGAACCCGGCTCCTTCTGAATCCCAGGCCCAGGCTCTATCCACCAGGCCACACCGCTCCTGTCCCTCACCCAGGCTGTCCTCCCCAGGTTCAACAGGCAGTGCGTCGTGGACAAGGACAAGAGGAACCAGTGCCGTTACTGCCGGCTGAAGAAGTGCTTCCGAGCGGGGATGAAGAAGGAAGGTGAGTGAGATTCCCGGCGGAGCCGGCTGCTTCCCTGTGAATCCGACATCACCTGCCGGTCACTGGCCTGGTCGGGGAAAGGAGGAGCCAAAGGTGGGACAGACCGGCCGGTGGCTTCGTTAAGCAGAATCCACTCAGTCAATCATATTTACTGAGCGCTTACTGTAGGCGGAGCACAATAATTATGGTACTTGTTCATTCATTCAATCATACTTTAATAATAATTGTGGTATTTCTTAAGCGCTTACTATGTGCCCGGCACTGTACTACGCTCTGGGGTGGACACACGTAAATCGGGTTGGACACAATCCCATATGGGGCTCGCAGTCTCGATCTCCTTTTTACAGATGAGGGAACCGAGGCCCAGAGAAGTGAAGTGACTTGCCTAAGGTCACGCAGCAGACAGGTGGCAGAGCCGGGATTAGAATCCATAACCTTCTGACTCCCAGGCCCAGGCTCTATCCACTGCATCATGCTGCTCCTCTATTTACTGAGTGCTTACTGTGTGCAGAGCACTGTACTAAGTGCTTGGGAGAACACGATCCGACAGAATTTAGCGTCACATTCCCTGTCCACAGAGAGCTTGTTAAGCGCTTATCACGTGCCAGGCACTGTTCTAAACGCCGGTGTAGATGTAAGGTAGTCAGGTTGGACACAGTCCCACGTGGGGCTCACACTCTTAATTCCCATTTTTTACAGATTAAGTAACTGAGGCACAGAGAAATGGAAGCCCCGGAGCCAAACCTTCTGGGAAAGCAGTAATAGCAGGAACCCAGGACTGACTACAGCAACAGTGTGGCTCAGTGGCAAGAGCCTGGGCTAGGGAGTCAGAGGTCATGGATTCTAATCCCGACTCTGCCACCTGTCAGCTGTGTGACTTTAGGCAAGTCTCTTCACTTCTCTGTGCCTCAGTCACCTCATCTGTAAAATGGGGATGAAGTCTGTGAGCCCCACGTGGGACAACCTGCTTACCCTGTACCTACCTCGGCCCTTAGAACGGTGCTTGGCACATAGTAAGCGCTTAACAAATGCCTTCATTATTATTATTATTAGTGGATAGAGCCCAAGCCCGAGAATCTAAAAGAACTGTGAGTTCTATTCCCAGCTCTATCACCTTTCTGCTGGATAAGAATAATAATAACTGTGGTATTTGTTAAGCGCTTACTATGCGTCCAGCACTGTTCTAAGTGCTGGTTGCGGGGAGGATACAAGGTAATCAGATCGTCCCACGTGGGGCTCACGGTCTTAATCCCCATTTTACAGATGAGGTTACTGAGGCACAAGGAAGTGAAGTGACCTGCCCGAAGTCCCACAGCTGATAAGTGGCGGGGCCGGGATTAGAACCCAAGACCTCTGACTCCCGACCCCGGCCTCTTTCCGCTGAGCCACGCTGCTTCTCAAGTCAAGACCTTGGTCGAGTCCCTTCTGGGCCTCAGGGACCTCATCTGTAAAATAGGGATGAAAACCACGATCCTAATGAGGGACAGGGCCTGGGTCTATCTATCTATCCCAGGGCCTGGCACAAGAGAGGCTTAACAAATACCATTAGAAAAAAACACCACAAACTGCTCCTTGAAGGGCAGGCAGGAACTCCGTGTATCAGAGGGGCTCATCCTATGCAGATCTCTGTTGGTGTCTGTTAATATTCAATAGAAGTTACATTAGGTCCACGACCGGCTAATACTGAGCAAACATTTGGAAAACATCATTCCGTGACTGAACCGGAGCGGCAGGGCTGATAACAGAGGAGCCTAGCCTTGAGAGGGCCTATTTACAGCTGCTGACTGTAGCCCTTTGATTCCAGCCCAGCTTAGTCACTCCTTTTTATCAGCCTGAATTAGGCCTCTGGGGAATAAATCTGGACAGCCAGCGGTCCGATGCCGAGGTTGTTGGGAATAGGCTTCCCTCCGCTGCTGACCGCGGCAGATCCGTCCGCTCCTACGGTCCTGGATGTCCGCCTCGGTGGCCTCGGTCTCCCTCTGCCAGAGAGGCGAGAGCCACCGCGGATTTCTGAGCCGGGCTCCCTTCCTGACCTCGCCCCTCCCCGTCCCCTGACAGGATTTACCATTTTCCAGTCGGCGTCGCAAAATCGAAACGGGGCGGCTTCCTGACCTCGTCGGTCAATCCCTCACGGCGTGTGGAGCGTGGTATTAAACGCTTGGGAGAGTACATTACGACAGCGTTATAGTTGGTTTCTTGTTTTGGAAATGGTATTTGTTAAGCGTCTACTATGTGCCGGGCCCTGTATTAGGCGCCGGGGTAGATATAAGATGATAAGGTAGGACGCAGTCCGTGTGGGGCTCAAAGTCTTCATCCCCATTTTACGGATGAGGGAATTGAGGTCCGGAGAAGTGAAGTGACTGGTCCAAGATCACACGGCAGACGTGTGGCAGAGCCGGGATTAGAACCCAGGTCCATCTGGCTCCCAGGCCCACGCTCTCTCCGCTAGACCACGCTGCTTCTCAAGATGCCAAGGTGCCACTGCTGTTCACTGGAACTCCCTGGGTGTAAGATCAAGGCCCAGAGGTTGAAAATCAGTGCATCACCTTAGAATAACCGGTTAGTTGGACCCAATTCTTTTGAACTCTCCTGAGCGCTTAGTACAGTGCTCTGCACACAGTAAGTGCTCATTCAATACCTTTGATTGATTGATGGACACCGATCTTCTCTAGAGAAGCAGCGTGGCCTAGTAGAAGGAGGATTGGCATGGGAGTCAGAAGTCCTGGGTTCTAATCTTGGCTCTGCCACGTGTCTGCTGTGAGACCTTGGGGAAGTAACTTCACATTTCTGGGACTCAGCTTCCTCATCTGTAAAATGGGGATTAATCCTACTCCCTCCTACTTAGACTGTGAGCCCCATGTGGGACAGGGATTGTTTCCAACCTGATTATCTTGTATCTACCCCAGCTTAACAAATGCCAAAATTGTTATTATTATTATTATTATTACTATTATTCCCTGTCATTTGGCCCCAAAATAGCCTCGGGTTCAGCAGTCTTCTCACGTTCTGGGATCTCACGGGACAACCCTCCAACCAAGAAAATTGCCTTATGTCTACCAAGGGGGGTGGGTTTGATCCAGCGAAAGCCAGGACCCTGTACAAGACACCCTTTACACGAGAAGCAGCATGCTTAGTGGCTAGAACCCAGGCGCGGGAGTCAGAAGGACCTGGGTTCTAATCCCGGCTCTGCCGTTTAACAGCTGAGTGACCTTGGGCAAGTCACTTCACTTCTCTGGGCCTCATTACGTCATCTGTAAAACAGGGATTGAGACTGTGAGCCCCACGTGGTGCAGGGACCGCGTCCAACCCTATATACTTGCGTCCACCCTAGAGCTTTAGTGCAGTGCCTGGCACATAGTAAGCGCCAATAAATACCACAATTACTATTATTATAATTGTGATTTCCAAAGTCGAGCCCCTGTCATCACCATTCCCCCGCCCTCCTGGAGGCTGTTGGGAAAATCCACTCCTCGCCGTTGGCGCTCTCTCCCGAGGCAGCAGGGGCAGGGGGGACAAGGGGAGCGAGCGGGCGGCCTGCCCATCTGAGAGCTCTGGTGGGTCACCGGTGTCGGGGAGGGGGCGGCCCTCGTGGCGGGGGCCTGAGCGGGGGTCCCCGTTGGCCGGGCTCGGCGCTGAGCCGCAGAGGTTCTCTCGCAGCGGTGCAGAATGAACGCGACAGGATCAGCACGCGCAGATCCAGCTACGAAGACAGCAGCCTGCCTTCCATCACCGCCCTCCTCCAGGCGGAGGCCCTCTCCCAGCAGGTAACGACCCACGGAGCTGGGGAGAGGAGGGGAGACTGAGGCACCGCTGGGAACGAGGCGGGCTGGCCTTTCGTTCACTCCAATCCAATCCGATCGTATTTAATGAGCACTCACTGTGTGCAGAGCACCATACTAAGTGCTTGGGAGAGTATTACAATATAACACTCCAAAACAATACAGTCATTATTGAACGCTTACTGTGTGTACTAAACACTTGGGTGGGCACGATATAACAAGAGAACAGATACATTCCCTTCCCACAACGAGCTTCCAGACTAGAGGGGAAGAACGCTTTCGGTTGTCAGTCTGATCGTATTTATCGAGCGCTTGTTGTGTGCTGAGCACTGTACTGAACACTTGGGAGGGTACACCTCGCTCCCTCCTACCTCTCCATGCTACTCTCCTACTACCATCCAGCCTACCCACTTTGCTCCTTTAATGCCAATTTTCTCGCTGTACCTAGATCTTGTCTATCTCCCCACTGACCTCTTACCCATGTCCTGCCTCTAGCCTGGAACGTCCTCCCTCCTCATGTCCAACAGACAATTGTTCTCCCCCCTTCAAAGTCTTACCGAAGGCCCATCTCCTCCAAGAGGTCTTCCCTGACTAATTCCTCTTCTCCTCTCCTCCCACTCCCTTCTGCATTGCCCTCACTTGGTCCCTTTTATTCAGAGATGTCCATATCTCTCATTTATTTTTTTCTATTCATGTCTGTCTCCCCCTCTAGACTCTAAGGTTGTTGAGGGCAGGAAATGTGTCTGATTATTGTTCTATTTTCCTCTTCCAAGCACTTAGTACGGTGCTCTGCAAACAGTAAGCGCTCAATAAATACAACTGAATGAGTGAATGAATACTCCAGTGACGATGATGATCATTCGATTAGACTGTAAGCCCGTCAAACGGCAGGGACCGTCTCTATCTGTTGCCGACTTGTTCATTCCAAGCGCTTAGTACAGTGCTCTACACATAGTAAGCGCTCAATAAATACTATTGAATGAATTCCCTGCCCACAGTAAGCCGACCCCCCCCCATCCACCACCCCCCTAGGAGTCTGCCCCCCTCACCCTCCACTCCGACCCCTCGCCCTCAGCCGCCCCTGAGGGCCAACGTCTTCCTTCCCGGCAGATCACGTCTCCCGTTCCGGGCCTGAGCGGAGACATCAGGGCCAAGAAGATCGCCAGCATCGCGGATGTGTGCGAGTCCATGAAGCAGCAGCTGCTGGTGCTGGTGGAGTGGGCCAAGTTCATCCCGGCCTTCTGCGAGCTGCCCCTGGACGATCAGGTGTGTGGGAAATCCTCCTCGCCATCTGCTTTAAAGCCCTCCATCCCCTCGCCCCCTCTTACCTCACCTCGCTCCTCTCCTACTAGAACCCATCCCGCACACTCCGCTCCTCTAATGCCAACTTTCTCACTGTCTCTCCATCTCCTCTATCTCACCGCCGACCTCTCGCCCACATCCTGCCTCTGGCCTGGAACGCCCTCCCTCCACATATCAGCCAGATAATTTTTCTTCCCCACCATAAAGCCTTCTTGAAGGCCCATCTCCTCCAAGAAGCCTTCCCTGACTAAGCGCTCCTCTCCTCTTCTCCCATTCCCTTCTGCGTCACCCTGACTTGCTCCCTTCATAGGTCCTCCCTCCCATCCCCATCTTCCCGTCCCAATTTATTTATCTATTTCTTTATTTCTGTATATTAATGTCTATCTCCCCCTCTAGACTGTTGTGTCTGTTGTTGTACTGTGCTCTCCCAAGCGCTCAGTACAGTTCTTTGCACATTGTAAATGCTCAATAAATAGGATTAATGAATGAATGAAAAGTCAGAGTCGGGGACCACCTGGGTTGGGGGGCATCAGCCCCTCCCAGGAGGCCCTCAGGGCTTGCCCAGGGATGGGCTCGAGACCACAAGGGCCCATCCCAAGAACCTCCTCAAATAGATTTGGCTCCACCAGGATTTGGTGTTTATCAACAACAACAATAATAATAATAATAGTAATGATGATGATGATAATGGTTTTTGTTAAGTGCTTACTATGGGTCAGGCACTGTTCTAGGGGCTGGGGTGATAATCATAATAATATTTGTTAAGCTCTTACTGTGTTTCAAGCACTGTTCTAAGTACTGGGACAATAATAATAATAATGGTATTTGATAAGCTTTTACTATGTGTCAAGCATCGTTTTAAGCACTTGGGTGATAATAATAATAATGATGATAATGGTATTTGTTAAGCACTTACTATGTGTCAGGCACTGTTCTAGGTGCTGATGTAATAATTATTATTTGTTAAGCTCTTAATATTCATTCAATTATATTTAATGAGTGCTTACTGTGTGCAGAGCACTGTACTAAGCACTTCAAGCATTGTTCTAAATACTGGGGCAAGAATAATAATAATAATAATAATGGTATTTGTTAAGCATTTACTATGTGTCAAGCACTGTTCTAAGTACTGGGGCAATAATAATAATAATAATAATAATGGGGTTAGTTAAGCATTTACTATGTGTCAGTCATTGTTCTAAGTCCTGGGGCAGTAATAATAAGAAGAAGAAGAGTGGTATTTGTTAATCATTTACTATGTGTCAAGCCCTGTTCTAAATGCTGGGGTAATAATAATAGTAATGGAGGTATCTGTTAAGTGCTTACTATAAACCAGGCACTGTACTAAGCACTGGGTTAGGCAGGGAATATGTCTTATATGCTCCCAAAATGTCTTATATGCTCTCAAGTGCTTAGTACAGTGCTCTGCACATAGTAAGCCCTCAGTAAATATAATTGAGTGAAAGACGATTGAATGAATATAAGCGAATCGGGTTGGACACAGTCCCTGTCCCATATGAGGCTCACAGTCTCAGTCCCCATTTTATAGATGAGGTAAGTAAGGCATAACAATAACGACGGTATTTATTAAGAGCTTACTATGTGCCAAGCACTGTTCTAAGCGCCGAATAGAGAAGTCCAAGGTCACGTGGCAGACAAGTGGTGGAGCTGGGATTGGAACCCAGGTCCTCCTGACTCCCAGACCTGAGCTCTCTCTACTAGACCACATTACTCCTCACCCTGTCAATGAGTTCATCGTTAGCCCTGCCTAGAAAAAGAGGGACGAGGGATCTCCAAAGCAAAAAAAATCCCACGACCTTTTTGGTCTCCTCAGGGCCGGCCTGAAACCCTCGCTTACCCCCTCGCCCTCACCCCTGACCTCTGGGGAACCGCTGCTCTTCGACCTCAGATGAAAAAGCCTTCACAGATTTGAAAATGGCCATTTGGTGCCCTCCCCTCAGTCCCCATTCTTTGGGCCGTCTTCTCTTCCTTCCATTCCCCCTCCTAGACTGTAAGCTCCTGCTAGACCATCACCTTGCTATGGGCAGGGAATGCGGCGGCTGATTCTGTTGCCTTCTAATAATAATAATATTGGTATTTGTTAAGCGCTTACTATGTGCAGAGCACTGTTCTAAGCGCTGGGGGAGACACAGGGGAATCAGTTCATCCCACGTGAGGCTCACAGTTAATCTTCATTTTACAGATGAGGGAACTGAGGCACAGAGAAGTGAAGTGACTTGCCTACAGTCACACAGCTGTCAAGTGGCAGAGCCGAGAGTCGAACCCATGACCTCTGACTTCGAAGCCCAGGCTCTTCCCACTGAGCCACGACTCTCCCAAGCTCTTAGTATAGTGCTCTGCACAATGTAGGCGCTCGATGAACACAACCGATTGATCGACTGATTGATCGAGGGGGCCAGTCGGACACTGGGAATACACCAAAGGCCACTGCGAGGCAGCGGGGAGGACGCAGGTCTGGAAGTCGGGAGAACTGAATTCTCAGCCCGACTCTGCTACCTGAAGCAGCGTGGCTCAGTGGAAAGAGCCCGGGCTTGGGAGTCAGAGGTCATGGGTTCGAATCCCGGCTCTGCCGCTTGTCAGCTGTGTGATTGTGGGCAAGTCACTTCACTTCTCTGTGCCTCCGTTACCTCAACTGTAAAATGGGGATTGACTGTGAGCCTCACTTGGGACGACCTGATTACCCTGTATCTACCCCAGCGCTTAGAACAGTGCTCTGCACATAATAAGTGCTTAACATATGCCAACATTATTATTAGAAAGTGGGCTCCAGGACTTTGGGTAATCACTTCACTTCGCTGTGCCTCGGTTTCCTCATTTAGAAAAGTCAGGATTAAAATACCGGATCTCCCCGCCCCCCTACCTTAGAGGGACCCGTGGGAGACAGGAACTATGCCCGATCTAATCGCCATGCATCTCCCGCAGTGCTTTGCACGGTGCTCGGCACAAAGTAAGTGCTTAACCGATGCCTTTAGTAGTCACAGTAATAAATTGTGACTAGTGACGATAATCAGGAAGAAACAGTGCCTGGAGAATAGCAAGTTCCGGCTCTCGGAGGCCAAATCGCAGCCTGCCTGAGCTCCGTTAGGTACCAGTGGCGTTTCCAGAAGCGCCCTCTCCCCAGCACCCGTTGGCAGTTCCCTGGGAAGAGGGTGGAGAGTTGGCACATCCAGGCATCCATTCAGCTGCTCCCCAAGCCCCTGCCCTGCAAGGCCCAGGTCAGAGGTCAGCAGTCCCTTGCCCCAGACACCCTTCCTCCTCAGAAGTCCCACATTAATGTTTAATCGCTGTTTTCCTCTCCCGGGGCCTAAGACAGGCATCAAGACACCCCAGGTTGTCCAATTGTTAACCTCCCCTTTCCACCCAAACCTTGAAATTGCTAACAGAAAAGGGTCAGAAGGATCTGAGCATTCTCGGGGAGCAGTGACGGGTGGCAGATACATCGGGGAAATGATTAACTGCCCGCGGGAGGGAGGGGAGGAGAGGCCGATCTTTTCCTCAGATCCAAAATGGCAGCTGCCTCAAAGGAGCGAGGTCTGTTCCCTACTGGAGAATTTCAGCCCTCGTGGCTCAACGAACCCCACCTCTTCCCCTTCTCCAGTGATTTTCGAGCGCCGTGTCCGTGTCCACTTGGCCGGATAAGAGAGGACGTGACCGCCATTTTGTGCCATCTCTCTCCTGTGGGATTAGAAATCAGGTCCTTCCCCCCGCCTTCCACAGACCCATGTTCTTTCCTCTAGGCCAAGCTGCTTAGCATCCCGCTAAGCACTGAGTTCGATGCGAAGGAATCAGCTCGGACTCGGTCCCTGTCCCACATGGGGCTTCCGGTCTGAGACAGAACAGATATCGAATCCCCGTTTTACAGATGAGAAAACCGAGGCTCAAAGACATCAAATGACTCGCCCAAGGTCACGCAGAAGGCAGGTGGCGGAGGCGGGATTAGGACTCAGGTCGTCTGGCTCCCAGATCCGTGGTCTTTTCACTAGACCACGCTTGCTTCTCATCAGCGTGGCTCAGTGGAAAGAGCCCGGGCTTCGGAGTCAGAGGTCATGGGTTCGACTCCCGGCTCTGCCACTTGTCAGCTGTGTGACTGTGGGCGAGTCACTTCACTTCTCCGTGCCTCGGTTACCTCATCTGTAAAATGGGGATTAACTGAGAGCCTCACGTGGGACAACCTGATTATCCTGTATCTCCCCCAGCGCTTAGAACAGTGCTCTGCACATAGTAAGCGCTTAACAAATACCAACATTATTATTATTATCCAGTGACGCTTGGGCCGGAGACTTCAAGGGCTCCCAGGGTCGTGGGTTCAGATTCATCTCCAAGGGACAACCTGACGGGGTCAGACCACCCAGCTTGCCCCTTCCCCCAAGTGCCTCTCTGTCATAGCCAGGCCTAGTGGACTAGTGGATAGAGTGCGGGCCTGGGAGTCAGAAGGACCTGGGTTCTAATCCCAGATTTGCCGTGTGCCTGCTGTGTGGCCTTGGGCAAGTCACTTCACCGCTCTGTGTCTTACCGACCTCATCTGAAGGTGGCGATTAAGGTTCTGAGTCCCATATGGGACAGGGACTGTCTCCAACCTGATTTCCCGGTATCTACCCCAGCGTTTAGTACAGCGCCTGGCGTATAGTAAGTGCTTAACAAATACCACAGTTATTCTTATTATCATCGTCTCTCAGGTGGCACTGCTGCGGGCCCATGCCGGGGAACACCTGTTGTTGGGAGCCACCAAGAGGTCCATGGTCTTCAAAGACGTGCTGCTCCTAGGTGAGACGCCGGGAGGCTGGAGGAGCCAAGAGTGCTGGGTTCGAATCCCTACTCTGAGGCCAAACCTCCGGCCATCTCCGGAGTGGGTGACCAAACCCGGGCCCACCGTGCCCGCACCGGGGGTGTGGGGGTTTTAGGTCTCAACCCAGTCAGTCATATTTATCGAGCGCTTACTGTGTGCAGAGCACTGTATTAAGCGCATGGGAGAGGACAACAGAACAATAAACAGGCCCTTCGCCTAGCTCGGCTGGGCTGGGCGAGGAGGGAATTAGGGGATGGATGAGTGGATGGAAAGGAGAGAAGAACTTCCAATCTCCCATTTCCTGGCTCCCTATAGTTTTGGACCACCCCTGTCCCTTCCCCGGTTTCTCACTCCAGAATCAGGGAGCAGGAAGGGATGGGGGCTGGGGAATGGGAGAGTATCAGGGGTTACGTGGGGCTGGATCCCCGGGATGGGACTGTGGACTAGGCTTCTCGCCCCCCAACTCTCCAAAGGCCGGGATCCTGGAATCCAGGTGGGCCCCACCCGTCCATCCCAGACCCTCATTCCTGGGTGAAGCGGCTGTTGGTCTCCCGGGAATGAGCTCCCCAGACGGGCTGGGGAGGTAACGTCCGGCTCCGTCCCTCTCCCCGCCCTCCTCCCCGCCGGCCTCCAGGAAACGACCACATCGTTCCACGGCACTGCCCGGAGCTGGTGGAGATGAACCGAGTGGCCATGCGAATCCTGGACGAGCTGGTGCTGCCCTTCCAGGAGCTGCAGATCGACGACAACGAATACGCCTGCCTCAAGGCCATCATCTTCTTTGACCCAGGTATCCGGGACCGCCCGGCAGGGGCTGACGGGAAGCACAGACTCCCTGACTAGGTGGGGCTGGGGGGGGCGGTCTTCATGAAGAGTGAGGAACGTCGTGGTCTCCACCTTGGAGAGGCGACCCTGGGCTCCAGAAAGGCTCAGATCTCTTGGGGGAAGGCACCCAGGGGCACGTGACCAGGCAGAGGCGTGACATCGTTCGTTCATCCGTTCGATTGTACTTAATAATAATGTTGGTATTTGTTAAGTGCAGAGCATTGTTCTAAGCGCTGGGGTAGATACAGGGTAATCAGGTTGTTCCACGTGAGGCTCACAGATCATCCCCGTTTTACAGATGGGGTAACTGAGGCACAGAGAAGTTAAGTGACTTGCCCACAGTCACACAGCTGACAAGTGGCAGAGCCGGGAGTCGAACCCATGACCTCTGACTCCGAAGCCCGGGCTCTTTCCAGTGAGCCACGCTGCTTCCCTATTTATTGAGCGCTTACTGTGTGCAGAGCACTGGACTAAGTGCTTGGGAGAGGACGATAGAACAATGAGCGGACGCATTCCCTGCCCCCAACGAGCTTACGGTCTAGAGGAGCTTAGGGCAATCCCGGGGCCGAGCGGGAGGATCGTGGAATCGGGCAGGTGACGCCGAGGCCCAGGCCGGCGACGGGAAGCGGTCGGCGCCCCTCACCGTGGGCCCGGGCCCCGGTCCCGGTCCCGGGAGGAGGCGGACAGGGTGGTCCCGGCCCCCCGGAATCTCTCCGCCGGCCCTCCCCACGCCCCACCTTCCATCTCGCAGATGCCAAGGGGCTGAGCGACCCGAGCAAGATCAAGCGGATGCGGTACCAGGTGCAGGTGAGCCTGGAGGACTACATCAGCGACCGGCAGCACGACTCGCGCGGCCGTTTCGGGGAGCTGCTGCTGCTGCTGCCGGCCCTGCAGAGCATCACCTGGCAGATGATCGAGCAGATCCAGTTCGTCAAGCTCTTCGGCGTGGCCAAGGTCGACAACCTGCTGCAGGAGATGCTGCTGGGAGGTCGGTTGGTTCATTCACTCGATCGAATTTACTGAGCGCTGACTGTGGGCGGAGCGTTGTATAAAGTTGGTATTTGTTAAGCGCTTACTATGTGCGGAGCACTGTTCTAAGCGCTGGGGTGCTTGGGAAAGGGCAACATAATAAAAAATGGTCACATTCCCTGCCCACAGAGAGCTTACAGGCTAGAGTGGTGGGTGGGGGAGACAGATATCAATACAAATAAAAAATAAAATAAAATAAAAAGGTCCATGCGGGGCCCGGCTTTTGGACTGCTCTGAGGAGGAAGGGGGCTTGGCCCAGGCCTGAGATTCATTCATTCATTCATTCAATCGTGTTTATTGAGCACTTAATAATAATAATGTTGGCATTTGTTAAGCGCTTACTATGTGCAGAGCACTGTTCTAAGCGCTGGGGTAGACACAGGGTCATCGGGTTGTCCCACGTGAGGCTCATAGTTAATCCCCATTTTACTGATGAGGGAACTGAGGACCAGAGAAGTGAAGTGACTTGCCCACAGTCACCCAGCTGACAAGCGGCAGAGACGGGATTCGAACCCATGACCTCTGACTCCCAAGCCCGGGCTCTTTCCACTGAGCCACGCTGCTTCTCACTGTGTGCAGAGCACTAACGATAATAATAATAATGATGATGGTATTTGTTAAGCCCTTACTGTGTGCTAGGCTCTGTACTAAGTGCTGGGGTGGATCCAAGCAAATCGCGTTGGACACAGTCCCTGTTCCATGTGGGGTTCACAGTCTCTCAATCCCCGTTTTACAGATGAGGGAACTGAGGCACAGAGAAGTGAAGCGACTTGCCCAAGGTCATAAAACTGACAAGTAGTGGAGCTGGGATTAGAACCCGGGTCCTTCTGACTCCCAAGCCCGTGCTCTATCCACTACACCATGTTGAATTAAGCGCTTGGGAGAGGACAATAGAATAACAAACAGACACATTCCCTGCCCACAGTGAACTTACTCAGAAGGACGTGGGTTCTAATCCCGACTCCACCACGTGTCTGTTGTGTGACCTCGGACAAGTCACTTCATTTCTCTGTGGCTCAGTTACCTCAACTGTAAAATGAGGATTAAGACTTTGAGCCTCATGTGGGACAGGGACTGTGTCCAACCTGATTATCTTGTATCTTCCCCAGTACTTAAAACATTGCTTGGCACATAGTAAACGCCTAACAAGTACCATAATAATAATTATTATAAGCTTCTGATTAGCTGAAAACCGGCCCTATTCTTGCAGGGCCCAAATCGATCATCCAGTCACTCAACGGTGGTACCTCCTGAGTACTTATTGGGCGCAGAGCACTGTAGTAAGCACTTGGGAGACTCCAATATAACAGGGTCGGTAGACTTGTTCCCTGCCTGTTATGAGCTTACAGTCTTGAGGGGGAGACAGGCGTTAATAGAAATCAATAAATGATGGATTGGTACGCAAGTGCTTCGGGACTGAGGGTGGGGTGACTATCAAGTGCCCGAAGGGTACGGATCCAAATGCCCCGACGGGCTGATGTCGCTCCCCAGGCACGTCGAATGACGGACCCCATACGCACCACCCCCTGCACCCCCACTTGATGCAGGAGAACATGGGCCCCAACGTGATCGTCGCCAACACCATGCCCTCTCACCTCGCCAACGGACAGATGTGTGAGTGACCTGGGCCACTGTAGGGCAACGGGGACAGGGAGGATGGCGGGGCAGGGGGCAACGGCCGACTCGCCGGGAGGTGGGGGACCCCCCAGAGCCCGGCTCGGACCCTGACTTCTGGGTGGGCTCACGTCTCCCCTGTCTCAAAGCACCGGGGTTCGGGTCTTGGCATCCAGGAGCCTGGGGTCTGTTTCTAAGGAGAAGCAGTGTGGCCTAGCGGGTAGAGCCCTGGCCCGAGAGTCAGAAGGACCTGGGTTCTGATCCCGGATCCGCCACGTGTCTGCTGGGTGAACTTGGGGAAATCACTTAACTTCTCTGTGACTCAGTGATCTCAGTGTAAAATGGGGATAAGAGTGTGAGCCCCATGTAGGACAGGGACTGCGTCTAATCTCATTAACTTGTAATAATAATAATAATAATAATGTTGGTACTTGTTAAGCGCTTACTATGTGCAGAGCACTGTTCTAAGCGCTGGGGTAAACACAGGGGAATCAGGTCGTCCCACGTGGGGCTCACAGTCTTAATCCCCATTTTACAGATGAGGGAACTGAGGCACAGAGAAGTGAAGTGACTCGCCCACAGTCACACAGCTGACAAGTGGCAGAGCTGGGATTCGAACTCATGAGCCCTGACCCCAGTGCTTATTACATAGCAATGATAAACAATGATGATAATAATCATTTTATTATTATTATTACTACGGAGATGGTCCTCACCGGGTCCGCTTTCCTGGGATGAATGAAGGATGCTGAAGGCAGGGGTGAGGACAGGAAGAGGAGGGCGTACCACTTGAAGAAAAGACAGTCTTGGTGGTGGTTACTTCTCCCCTTTTCTCTCCTTATTCATTCATTTATTCATTCAATCGTCTTTATTGAACGCTTGCTGTGTACACAGCACTGTCCTAAGCGCTTGGGAGAGTGCAGTATAACAATAAACAGACCTCGTCTTTATTGAACGCTTACTGTCTACAGAGCACCGTACTAAGCACTTGGGAGAGTACAGTATAACAATAAGCGGACACGTTCCCTGCTCACGGCAAGCTTACAGCCTAGAGCGGGAGGCAGAAATGAATAGAAATAAATAAATGATAGCTATGTATTTAAGATCTGCGGGGCTGGGAGGGGGATGAATAAAAGGAGCAAATCAGGGCAATGCAGAAGGGAGTGGGAGATGAAGAAAAATGGCGTTTAGTCTGGGAAGGCCTCTGGGAGGAGGCGGGCCTTCTTTAAAGCTTTAAATGGGGGGAGAGTAATTGTTGGATCTGAGGAGGAAGCGCATAGCAGGATGTGGGCGAGGGGTTGGCGGTGAACTAGATGAGATCGAAGTACCTTGGGAAGGTTGGCATTAGAGGAGCGAAGTGCGCGGGTTGGATCGTGGTGGCCCTCCTCACCTTCCCCACACCGTAACTATTATTCGTCTTCCCGTAGCCACTCCAGAGACTCCTCAGCCCTCCCCGCCGGCGGGCCCAGGTCCGGACCAGTACAAGCTGCTCCCCGGAGCCATCGCGACGGTCGCCAAGCAGCCCGGCTCCATCCCCCAGCCCGCCATCGCCAAACAAGAGGTCATCTAGCCGCCCCGCCCTGGGACCCCTTGGCCCACCGGGACCACCGCAGGGCCGGGAGCAGATGGGTTGACTCCGGACCCCCGGAAGGTGGGGGGGGGCCCGTCTCTCGTGGACACACGCTTGACCCTGCCGGTCCAGGGGTCCGCTCCAGGATGCCCCAACTGGACACCCGAGAACTAGAGCGAAACCGCTACGTGCCTGCTCTGTTGGGAACCCGCTGGGGGGTGGATTGAGGGTGCACCGGAGGTGGACCAGGCCCGGAGGTTTCCTGGCAGCCTGCCTTTGCCCCCTCGGACAATCCTCTCAATGCCGAAGCCACCCCACTGCCTGTGCCCCCTCAACTCTCACCTCTAAGCCTAACTCCCAAGGGCTGTTGCCGGTGGGAGCTTCCCCTACGGCCTTCGTCCAGGTGGTCTTCAGCTGGCAGATCCTCTTGGAAGCCTTGCTCTCTCCTCCTCCTCCTCCGGGGAGGCTTCGGAGCGGAGAAGACCGGACACGTGGACTGGAGTCTCTGCCTGCTTGTGTTGGGTCCCCTCCCCGCCCTAGCCCTGATCTCTCACCCGGCCAGAGGTTGGCATTGGCTGAGAATGGTCCAGTCCGCTCAGGAACTGGCACGGATCGGGCGGCTGAAGCGATAAGCGGAAGATCATCCCCTTCTGCCCACTCTGGGCATAGGGTGGGCGATCCCTCGCACAAATCCCTAGGGCCCGGGGAGGACCCCCTCAACCCACTCTGCCCTTCTCTCCCCCCTTTCCTGCTCCTACCACTCCTCAGAGGCTGAGAACCGGCTGTTCCCTCCTGACTCTGGTCCTCCGGCCGGTACCCAGAAAGGGGGTCCCCATTGATCTCCGGGGGTCGCTGAAGGCCAACCCGGGGCGAGGGGTGAGACGAGAGGGTGGAGGATGGAGGGACGGATGGAGCGGCGGTCCCGTGGTTGCCGTGTGGACTGACTGCATCAGAGGGGTGGGAAGCGGGGGGAGAGGGCCGGGAGGGGGTCCCGGAGGCCAAGGGTCCGGCCCGAGTTCACCGATCTGCCAGCGTGGAAGGGAGCCCACGCCGGAACTGGACCGGAGGTGGGAAGAAAGGCCCGAGAGAGAGAGACCTTCAGCCTCCTCTGGGACTGAAGTTGCTCTTTCCGGCACCTCTGCGGTGCTCCTGGTCCCCAGCTGCCGACAGTCCGGACCAGGTGCCCGTGGGCTCTCAGAAACCTCTGACCTCGGCCAGGCTCTGCAGGTTGGGGGAGAGGGGGTCTCCTGACATTGTCTCCACCTCCGCCTTTGCTCTGCCTGGGCCGTTCCCGGCTCCTACCCCCAACGCACACCAGGACCGGAGTTTTGACCGGAACCGGCAGGCCCCGGGAGTGGCACGAATCCAAGGAGGGTCCCCGAGGGAGCCACGCCCGCCTCCCCGGCCACGGGTCACCCACCCCTGTCCCTTTGGGCTGGTAAAGGGTTTGACAGGTGGAGGGGAGGACGGGTTGGGTCTCACCGCCCAGGTTGAAGCTTAGGAGTCGGAGTGCTCACGGCGGAGAATGAGGACACTCTTCACTTCTCGAGGCCTCAGAGCCTATATGCCCCCTGACCCCTCTCCCCTCCGCTCTCCCTCTCTTCCCCTCCCCTCTCCTCCAGTCCTCCCCTCGCCCCCCCCCCGCCCTTTTCGGCCTCCCTCTCTCCCCCCCACTCCCCAGAGGCACTAGGGAAGGACCGTCCGGATGGCGGGGGGGACTTGATCGCGACGACGAAACCAATCATTCTGGCTAAATTATTTGTAATTCTCCATGATCGCCTCTAATTTCCAAATGAAACGCAGTCGCTCCGCCGCTCTGGCACGAGGGCAGGGCTGAGCCCGGACAAAGCCGGAGGCCAGAGGCCACCCAGACTACCCCAGCCGCCTCTCCTGCCCTGCCAGCGCCGGCTTTCCAGTGGGAAAAAGAGCATTCTCAACGGTGCTCTGGGTTTTAACAAAAGTGGGAAGGAAAGAAATAAATGCAAATAACGTTTTCTAACTCTTCCTAAACAGCGGCTGGATCTTTTTTCCTTAAACGTGCCTACCGACTGTGTTGTGGTAATAATAATGACAATAACCGTTATTATCGCTGTGGTATTTGTTAAGCACTAACTATATGATGATGATGATGGTATTCGTTAAGCGCTTACTATGTGCCAAGCACTGTTCTAAGCGCTGGGGTAGAAACAACGTAATCAGGCTGTCCCATATGGGGCTCACAGTCTCAATCCCCATTTTACAGATGAGGGAACTGAGGTACAGAGAAGTTAAGTGACTTGCCCAAGGTCACACAGCAGACAAGCAGCAGAGCTGGGATTAGAACTCACGACCTCTGACTCCCAAGCCCGTGCTCTTGCCACGAGGCCATGCTGCGTCTCAGATGCCAAGCACTGTACTAAGCACTGGGGTAGATAATAGGTAATCAGGTCCCTCATGGGGCTCACAGTCTACGACGGAGGGAAGACAGGTTTTGAATCCCCATGTTGCAGATGAGCCAGCTGAGGCCCAAGGTTACACAGCACAAGGGTGGTAGAGCTGGGATTAGAATCCAGGCCCTTTGACTCCCAGACCCTGCCTCTTTCCCAAGAGCTTAGTACATGCTTTGCACACAGTAAGCACTCAATAAATACCGTAAGTTGATTGATTATAGTCTGTTCAGTCCCCGGTGAAGCAGAAAATAACAATAATAATGATGGCATTTTGTTAAGCGCTTACTGTGTGCCAGGCACTACGCTAAGCACTGGGGGGCTGCAAGCAAATGGAGTTGGACACAGTCCCTGTCCCATATGGGGTGTAGAGTCTCAATCCCCATTTTACAGATGAGGGAACCGAGGCCCAGAGAAGTGACTTGGCCAAGCTCACACAGCAGGCAAGTGGCGGAGCCGGGATTAGAACCCATGACCTCCCGACTCCCAGGCTCAAGCCACTACGCCACGCTGCTTCTTGGTTTCACTCCCTGGAAGGAGGGAGTGAAAGAGCAATCTAGAACAGTGCTTGGCACACCGTAAGCGCTTAACAAACACCATCATCATCAATCTAGGCCGATGGGGTGAACCCCCCAGCTCTGGACCCTGTCAGCGAGCACGTGGGCACAGGCTGAACCCTGGCAGAGGCGTCAGGGAGCTGGGGATTCGCCAGGAGATTTCACAAAATAAAACAACTTTTCAGAAAAATCAAGAGATGTGGAAATTTCCAGTCAGCTGGGGTCAGGGGGTTGTGACAGCCACCCATCCCCCTCCTGGGAGGGTGACTGGGTCAGAGAGGGGCTGGGGTCATTAGGGAGAGAGCATTCAATCATTCATTCGATCGTATTTATTGAGCGCTTACTGTGTGCAAAGCACTTGACTGAGCCCTTGGGAGAGGACAAAAGAGCAATAAACCGACACATTCCCTGCCCACAGCCCGCTTGCAGTCTAGAGGGGGAGAAGGGCAGACCCAGGGGTGCAAAACACTGGACTAAGCACCTGGGGGAGGTTGTAAGTCCCTCCAGGGCAGGGATTATGTAATAATAATAATAATCATGGTGGCATTTAAGCGCTTACTATGTGCCAAGCACCGTCCTAAGTGCTGGGGTAGATACAAGGTAGGTTGTCCCATGTGGGGTTTACAGGTAATCTCCATTTTACAGTTGAAGTAACTGAAGCACAGAGAAGTGAAGTGATTTGCCCAAAGTCACACAGCTGACAAGTAGTGGAGGCGGGATCAGAACCCATGACCTCTGACTCCCGGCCCGGGCTCTTTCCACTGAGCCACGCTGCTTCTGTACCAGCTCTATTGTGTCTACTAGCCTATTGTACTTGTCTGCAGGGTGGCCTTGGGCAAGCCACTTCACTTCTCTGGGCCTCAGTTGCCTCATCTGTAAAACGGGGATTAAAACTGTGAGCCCCAAGCAGGACCGGGACCGTGTCCAACCCGATTTCCTTGTATCCACCCCAGCACTTAGTATGGTGCCTGGCACATAGTAAGTGCTTAGCAAGTACCACAATTATTATTATTATTATCGTCCTCTCCCAATGCTTAATACAGTGCTCTGCGCACCGGAAACATTCAGTAAATACTTGATTGAGAGGACTAAAGCGATAGACACAATTCGTGGCCACAGTCAGCCAATCCATCAATAGTATTTATTGAGCAGAGAACTGTACTAAGCATTTGGGAGAGCACAATAGAGTCATTTTGTAAAAAAGGGAAGTGAAATGACTCGCCCAGGGTTACCCAGGAGACGAAGAGATCATGTGGGTTTAGCGTTTTATTGTTTTATTCCCTCCCTATGTGTTTTACCCCAGTTTCCTCTCCCTGAATGGTATTCGTAGGATCCCCGAAGGCCAAGGACTGTATCTAATAATAAGTACTGTTATCAATTAGGACTATTTCTGCTATTAATCAATCACATATTTATTGAGCCTTTACTATGTGCAGAGCACTGTACTAAGCACTTGGGAGACTACAATACGACAGAATTAGCAGACACATTTCCTGCCCATATCGAGCTTACAGTCTAAAGGGGAAGACAGACATAAATATGAATAAATAATTTATAATGTATAATTTAAAGATACGTGCATAAGTGCTGTTGGGTTGGGGGTGGGGAGAATATCAAGGGTCCAAAGGTCACGGAGAAGCAGCATGGCTAGTGGAAAGAGCTTGGACCCGGGAGTCAGAGGACCTGGGCTCTAATGCCGGCTCTTCCACTTGCCTGCTCTGTGACCTTGGGCGAGTGACTTCATTTTTCTGGGCCTCAGTTTCCCCCACCTGAAAAATGGGGATTTAACCCTTAGACCGTGAGCCCCAGGTGGGACCCGATCATCTTCTCTCCACCCCACTGGTTTTCCGGAGAAGATATATCCACAGAGTCGCTGCGAATCAGAAACGACTCGACGGCATTTGTGATTCATTCATTCAATCATATTTATTGAGCACTTCCTCTGTGCAGAGCACTGTACTAAGCACTTGGGAAAGTACAGTGCAACAATAAACGGGGACGTTCCCTGCCAGCAATGAGCTCAAAGTCTAGAGGGGGGAGACAGACATCAATACAAATAAATAAAATGACAGATATATAGATAAGTGGTGTGGGATTGGGGTGGGGGGAAGAACAAAGGGACGGAGTCAGGGCGATGCAGAAGGGAGTGGGAAAAGAGGAAAGGAGGGGTTTAGTCTGGGAAGGTCTCTTGGAGGAGGTGGGCCTTCTGTAAGGCTTTGAAGGAGGGGAGAGTAGTTGTCCGTCGGATTTGAGGAGGGAGGGCGTTCCCGGCCAGAGGCAGGATGAGGGCGAGGGGTCAGTGTGAGATGGGTGGGATGGAGGCACAGTGAGAAGGTTGGCATTAGAGGAGAGAGGTGTGTGGGCCGGGTTGTGAAAGGAGAGCGGCGAGGTGAGATAGGAGGGAGCAAGGTGGTGGACTGCTTTAAAGCCAATGATGAGGAATTTTTGTATGATGCGGAGGTGGGTGGGCAATCACTGGAGTTTTTTGAGGAGCGGGGTGACGCGTCCTGAACGTTTTTGTAGAAAGATGATCCTGACAGCGGTGTGAAGTACGGACTGGAGTGGGGGAGAGATGGAAGGCTGAGAGGTCAGCAAGGAGGCTGATGCAGCCGTCCAGGCGGGGTAGGATGAGCGATTGTATTTACGTGGCAGCAGTTTGGATGGAGAGGAAAGGGTGGATTTTAGCCATGTCGTGAAGGTGGGACCGACGGGATTTAGGGATGGATTGAAAATGTGGGCTGACGTGCTTAGTACGATGCTCGGCAGATAGTGAGTGCTTAAAAAAATATTCATTCATTCCTTCCATCATTTATTGAGCACTTACTACGTGCAGAGCACTATTATTATATATTATAGTACAGTATATAGTATAGGCTGGCTCTCACCATCAGCCCACTCTGCTGACCCTCAATCTTCCTTGTCCTGCCTACCACTCGACCCTCCACGCCCCGGCTATCCCGCTCCTCCCTCTCGACTGGGAAATGGTTTTAATGAGGCGGAACCAGGCCCAGAACAGCTCCTGGTCCCATCAGTGAGCTATTTCAGGCACGATAGAGGCTTAGTAAATCCATCCAGAAGATCATAAACTCTCCAGAGTTATAAATTGCTCTGACTCTGTCTGCAAATCGCTCCGACTCTGCCCGTAAATTGCTCCCTTTCCCCAGTCCTTGGCCCTGGTAATCCCAAGTCTCAGTGAATTCAACAGGTGACTTGGGCACGCCGGCGGAGCCTAGTGAAAAGAGCCCGGGCCTCGAAATCAGAAGGACCTGGGTTCCAAATCCCGGCTCCTCCACTTGCCTGCTGGGTGATCTTGGGCATGTCACTTCACTTCTCTGGGCCTCAGTTCCCTCATCTGGAAAATGGGGATGAAAACTGTGAGCCCCACGTGGGACAGGGACTGTGTCCAACACAATTTCCTTGTAGCCACCCCGGCGTTTAGTACGGTGACTGGCACATAGCGCTTAACAATACCATAATTATTATTGTTATTAGATGAATGAGGTTTAGTAGGAGCATTTAAGCACTTGGATACCCAGCATCATAGCACTAATGTACCTATTAATAATAATCATAATGATGGTATTAAGCGCTTATTATGTGCCAGGTAACATTCTAAGCGCTGGGGTAGATACAAGGTCATCAAGTTGGGCCCAGTCCCCTTCCCACAAGGGACTCACGGTCTTAATTTCCATTTTCCAGGTGAGGGAACTGAGGCCCAGAGAAGTGAAGTGATTTTCCCAAGGTCACACAGCAGACAAGAGGCAGAGGGGGCATTAGAACCCATGACCTTCTGACTCTGAGGCCCGGGCTCTATCCGCTACGCCGTACTGCTTCTATTTCTCCCATCTGTAATTGATTTGAACTTCTTCTTCCCCCTTTAGACCGAAACCCCGCTATGGGCAGGCGTCGTATCTATCCACTCTGCTGAATTGTACTTGCCCAAGTGCTTTTTTTAATAGTATTTGTTAAGTGCTTACTGTGTGCCAGGCACTGTTCTAAGGAAACTCTAGGGTGGATTCAAGCTAATCAGGTTGGACACCGCCCCTGTCCCACAGGGGCCTCATAGTCTTGATCCCTATTTTACAGATAAAGTCACTGAGGCCCAGAGAAGTAAAGTGACTTGCACAGGGTCACACAGCAGACAAGTGGCAGAGCCGGGATTAGAATCCAGCTCCTTCTGACTCCCAAGCCTGTACTCTTTCCATTAGACCAACCTGCTTCTCCATACAGTAAGTGCTCAATAAATACCATTGATTCACTGACTGGGGGAGAGAGCTGAGATTGCCTTAAAACTTGCTGTGTACAGGGAACATGTCTTCCAGCTCTTATGTTGTACTCTCCCAAGTGCTTAGACCAGTGCTCTGCACAGTAAGTGCTCAGTAAATATCACTGATTGATTTGGCAGCTGTGTGACTGTGGGCCAGTCACTTAACTTCTCTGTGCCTCAGTTCCCTCATCTGTAAAATGGGGATTAAAACCGTGAGCCTCATGTGGGACAACCTCATTACCATGTATCTACCCCAGTGCTTAGAACAGTGCTCTGCACGTAGTAAGAGCTTAACAAATACCAAAATTATTCTTAAAGCCTCTAATAAGGAGTTTCTACTGTTACAGAGATGGTTGAGCAATCATCATTCTCTCTCTCTCGCTTTCTCCCTCCATCTGCCCCTTGATACTCAATAGTTAGTGATTAGCATCAATGGGGAGCAGTATGGTCTAATGGAAAGAGCCTGGGCCTGTGAGCCAGAGGACCTGGGTTCTAATCCCGCGTCTGCCAATTGCTTGCTATGTGACCATAGCCATGTCACTTAACTTCTCTGTGCCTCAGTTTCCTCGACTGTAAAATGGGGATTCAGTACCTGTTCTCCCTCCTACTTCGACTCTGAGCCCCGTGTGGGACAGGAACTGTAACCAACCTAATTGACTTGTCCCTACACCAGGGCTTAGAACATAATAAGCACTTAACTAGTCCTATAAAACAAAATGAGAAAAACAAAATCCTCAACGCAATCTGTATCAGGCCGAAAAGTTCTTTTCGCAAGCATAGCGTAGTGGCAAGAGCCCGGGCTTGGGAGTCAGAGGACGTGGGTTCTAATCCCAGCTCTGCCACTTGTCTGCTGTGTGACCTTGGAAAAGTCACTTAACTTCTCTGTGCCTCAGTTACCTCATCTGTAAAATGGGGATTAAGACTGTGAGCCCTACCTGGGATAACCTGATTACCTTGTATCTACCAGCGCTTAGAACAGTGCTTGGCATGTAGTATTTATTCATTCATTCATTCGATTGTATTTATTGAGCACTTACTTAGTGCAGAGCACTGAACTAAGCGCTTGGGAAGTACAATTCAGCAACAAAAAGAGACAATCCCTGCCTACAGCGGGCTCACAGTCTAGAAGGAGGGAGACAGGCATCAAAACAAATAAACAGGCATCGATAGCATCAATATAAATAAATAGAATTAGAGATATATACATAACATTAATATAAATAAATAGAATTATAAATATGCACATATATTCACAAATGCTGTGGGGCGGGGAGTAGAGAAAAGGGAGCGAGTCGGGGCGATGGGAAGGGGAGGGGGAGCAGAGGAAAAGGGGGGGCTCAGCCTGGGAAGGCCTCCTGGAGGAGGTGAGCCTTCAGTAGGGCTTTGAAGGGGGGAGTGTGATTCTAGTAAACACTCAAAAAATGCCATAATTATTATCACTATTATTATTATTAGGCCGTGCCCCATCCCAAGCGCTTAGTACAGTGCTCTGTACACAGTAAGCGTTCAATAAATATGATTGACTGACCGACTGCTAAAGGCTGCTGCTCTCCGTAAAGAGCAAGCCGGATCTGCGTGACTCCGTTTACTCCCTTCCCCCCGTGTTCCAGTCCTTTCCAGGGCTGCCCACAGGGCAGGCAGGGGCTGTGGGAAGACGATAGTCTTAGACGCCACGTCGGAAGACGTAAAATGGATTCCGTTTCGCTCCTTGGGCGCCCCCGCCCCGGCTCCGGCTCTGATAGGGGAGAAGGAACGGCCTTGGCGAGCCTTTCCTCCCTATCTGGGGATGGGGCTCTGGAAATTATAAATGAGGTTTTCGGTTAGGACTCTTGTCTGCCAGAGCCCTGATTGCTGCTATAAACTGGTGCCCGGCTCACCAGGCGGGAGGCCATAAACGGAGACGGTTGTGGGCAGCCCGGGGGAGGCCGGGCCTTGCTGAGTCAGTCAGTCCGTCGATAGTATTTACTGAGCGCTTACGGTGTGCAGAGCGCTATCCTCAGCGCTCGGAAGAGGACAATATAACAATAAACGGACACATTCCCTGCCCACAATAAGCCTTCGGTCTCGATGGGGAGACAGACACGAATATAAAGAAATAACTGATAGATATGAACATAAGTGTTGCGGGGCTGGGACGGGGAATGAATAAAGGAAGCAAGTCAGGGCGATGCAGAAGGGAGTGGGAGAAGAAACGAGGACTTAGTAATAATAATAATAATAATTATGGTATTGGTTAAGTGCTTTGTTAAGACCCTCTACCCCCCGGGCCCCAATCCTTCCCCTTGCACACAGTAAGCTCTCCGTCGATTCCACTGAAGGACTGATTGATCGATCAACTATCTGAAAATAGCGGTCCTATTCCTTCCGGAGGTGTGATGGTTCCAGTGGATACAGCCAGAAGAGAGGGGCTATTTAGGCCTCACCTCCACACCGAAGAAGAGGAAAGAGGTCGCAAGGAAGAATGCGGGATTTAGATTATCGGAAGAAAGAGTTTCCCGAAATCAGGGGTAACTGAGTGCTGACTCGGCTGATCGAGAAGGTGGCACAAGACGGTGGAAAGGGACTGAGGTGGCAGCCCGTGAAATTCAGCGTGAGCTCCTGGAGGCAAGGATCGTATCTACCAACTCTATTGTATTTTACAGTGCTGTGCTCATAGTATGTCTCGATAAATACCTCTGATTGATTGAAATACTATCACAGCATGGCCTAGTGGATAAGAGCCCGGGCCTGGGAGTCAGAAGGACATGGGTTCTAACTCCGGCTCTGCCACTTGTCCACTGTGTGACCTTGGGTAGGTCGCTTCGTTTCTCTGGGCCTCAGTTACTTCATCTGTAAAATGGGGGTGAAGACCGTGAGCCCCATGGGGGACAGGGACTGTGTTCAACCCGATGAACTTCTATCTACCCCGGGGATTAGAACGGTCCTTGGCACATAGTCAGGGCTTAACAAAAACCATCGTTAATGATTATTATTATCATTGTTATTGCATTGATAGTGATCCTTACCTGCTACTTCCCAACCCACCAACCACCTTCAGTGATTTTATTCTCTCCCTCTTCCTCACTCCTCCCAGAAGGGCTTAATTCTTATGTCTCTCATGCGGGAGCCCCTGTTTATTTTAAGAAGAGTGGAGTGGAGATCCAGTCTGACAAAACTGAACATCACCACCCTCCTGATAATTGGGTTATTGTTACTAGAGTGGATAGGAAAGGAATCCTCCCCCACCAAACACCACACATACACACGCACATCTGCTCCCCCTGTGGAGTCAGGCATCTGTCTTCCTTGTCCGTGCTCGGTCGGAAAATGTTCTCTAAAAGACCATGGATGTGGAGGTTTCTGAAGTAAAGGAGGCGGTCAAAACAGCCCCAGGTGATGTCATGAATCCAAAAGGCAATATATAAAGGGGTTTCCCTGGCTTTCCCGCAGGAGACGTTAGGAGGAAACTAAACTAAGAATAATAACAATAATAATAATAACTGTAGTATATGTTGGAGAAGCAGCGTGGCTCAGTGGAAAGACCACGGGCTTTGGAGTCAGAGGTCATGGGTTCGAATACTGGCTCTGCCACTTGTCAGCTTTGTGACTGTGGGCAAGTCACTTCACTTCTCTGTGCCTCAGTGCCCTCATCTGTAAAATGGGGATTAAGACTGTGAGCCCCACGTGGGACAACCTGATTCCCCTGTGCCTACCCCAACGCTTAGAACAGTGCTCTGCACATAGTAAGCGCTTAACAAATACCAACATTATTATTATTACATGCCAGGCACTATAATGATAATACTTGAGCTCACCTCCTTCCCGGACTGAGCTCCCCCTTTCCCTCTGCTCCTCCTCTCCTCCCCCCACCCCGCTCTTCCCCCTTCCCCTCCCTTCAGCACTGTGCTCATTTGTATATATTATTTATTACCCTATTTATTTTGTTAATGAGGGGTATATCTCCTTGATTCTATTCATCTTGAATAGATTTGTTTGTTTGTCGTCTTGTTTTGTTTTGCTTTGCTGTCTGTCTCCACCGTTATTGGGCAGGGATTCATTCATTCATTCAATAGTATTTATTGAGCGCTTACTATGTGCAGAGCACTGTACTGAGCACTTGGAATGGACAAATCGGCAACAGATAGAGTCCCTGCCCAATGACGGGCTCACAGTCTAATCGGGGGAGACAGACGGACAAAAACAAAAACAATAGCAATAAATAGAATCAAGGTGATGTATATCTCATTAATAGGAATTGTCTCTATCTGTTGTTGAATTATACATTCCATTCCAAGCGCTTAGTACAGTGCTCTGCACATAGGAAGCACTCAATAAATACTATTGAATGAATTGTGGCATTTGTTAAGCACTCACTATGTGCCAGGCACTGTACTAAGCGCTGGGGTGGGTACAAGCAAATCGGGTTGGGCACAGTCCCTGTCCCACATGGGGCTCACAGTCTCAATCCCCATTTTACAGGGCGGTAGACTGAGGCCCAGAGAATTCATTCATTCATTCAATCGCATTTATTGAGCGCTTACTGTGTGCAGAGCACTGTACTAAGCACTTGGAAAGTACAATTCGGCAACAGATAGAGGCAATCCTTACCCAACAACGGGCTCACGGTCTAGAGAAGTGAAGTGAAGAAAGCCCGAAGAAAAGGTCACTTATAAATATAATTTTACTAGGGTTTTTTTTCTGTTGATTTTAAGGCAACTGTCGTCTCCTAGTTGCACGAGATAGTCCGATGATTTTTTTTATGGTATTTGTCGAGCACTTACTATGTGCCGGGCACTGTACTGAGCGCCGGGGGAGATACAAGCTAATCAGGTTAGACACAGCTCATGTCCCACGTGGGGCTCACAGTCTTACTCCCCATTTTGCAGATGAGGTAACTGAGGCACAGAGTGGTTGTGACTTGCTCGAGTTCACTACGGGTCAAGTGACGAAGCCGGGATTAGAATCCGGGTCCTTCGGACGTCTGGGCCCGTGCGCTACCCACTAGACCACTTTGCTTCTCTGGCAATTATCCACCTTCGAAAGCAGTCAGCCTTTGTTACAGCAGCAGCGTGACTCAGTGGAAAGAACCCGGGCTTGGGAGTCAGGGGTCATGGGTTCTAATCCCGGCTCCGTCACCTGTCAGCTGTGTGACTTTGGGCAAGTCACTTGACTTCTCGGTGCCTCACTGACCTCATCTGTAAAATGGGGATTAAGACTGGGAGCCTCACCTGGAACAGCCTGATGATCCCGTATCTACCCCAGCGCTTAGAACAGTGCTCGGAACATAGTAAGTGCTTAACAAATACGGACATTATTATTATTATTGCTTTGGTTTGGTCTGAATCCTCAGGAAACTGAGGCGTGGCACTTGTGGACATATCTGTGATTAGACTGTAAGCCCGTCAACGGGCAGGGATTGTCTCTATCTGTTGCCGAAGTGTGCATTCCAAGCGCTTAGTACAGTGCTCTGCACAGAGTAAGCGCTCAATAAGTACTACTGAATGAATGAATGAACTCAGGTCCTCTGACTCCCAGTCCCATATGCTTTTTCCATTAGGCCATGCTGTTTCAACGGTCAAGGAGGAAGTGTCTATAGCACTTCATCCCCACAGAGAAATCCTCACATAATTCCAAATTTCATGTTTTATCCACGATGCGACTTATACCCCACCGGACATTACAGCATTTTCTCGTCACCTAAGTACTGGGGCATTCACCCCTTTCTCCCTTCCCCCTCATAACACATATTAATAATGAGTAGAATTTTAAAATAATAATAATAATGATGGTATTTGTTAAGCACTGACGATGTGCCAAGCACAGTTCTAAGCGCCGGGGTAGATGCAAGGTAATCAGGTTGCCCCGCGTGGGGCGCACGGTCTAAATCCCCGTTTTACAGATAAGGTAACTGAGGCACAGAGAAGGTAAGCAGCGTGGTTCAGTGGAAAGAGCCTGGGCTTCGGAGTCAGGGGTCATGGGTTCGACTCCCGGCTCTGCCACTTGCCAGCTGTGTGACTGTGGGCGAGTCACTTCACTTCTCTGTGCCTCAGTGACCTCATCTGTAAAATGGGGATTAACTGTGAGCCTCACGTGGGACAATCTGATAATAATGTTAATAATGTTGGTATTTATTAAGCGCTTACTATGTGCCGAGCACTGTTCTAAGCGCTGGGGTAGACACAGGGGAATCAGGTTGTCCCACGTGGGGCTCACAGTCTTAATCCCCATTTTACAGATGAGGGAACTGAGGCACAGAGAAGTTAAGTGACTTGCCCACAGTCACACAGCCGACAAGTGGCAGAGCTGGGATTCGAACTCATGAGCCCTGACTCCAAAGCCCGTGCTCTTTCCACTGAGCCACGCTGCTTCTCCAGCGTGATGACCCTGATCTACCAATCAGGGTAGACTCTATCTACCTCAGTACAGCTCCTGGCAGGTACTAAGTGCTTAACAAACACCAAAAACAAACAATCACTGTGTGAAGTGTCGGGTAGATACAATACAATCAGATCCTTCACAAATCCTCTCCTCCACGAAGCTCAGGGTCTAACCCAGTTATTTAATCCCCTCCGTTCACATCTTTATATTCCATTGCTTCCTCCTATCTGTAATTTATTTAAGTATCCGTCTCTTTCAGTGCCTGGAAAAATTCCTTTCTTAGTAGAGAAAAATCTGCCCCCTCACGAGAACCTTTCCAAAGCTATAGAAACTTGAATAATGAATCAATCATCAATCAATCAATCCTATCATCCACCAGCTCAAATCCACTCAGGCTCAACCCGCCGGCGATCCAATCGTGGAGGGGGCTCTACGTAAACCACTGGAGCCGGCTCCGTCATCGGTCTGCTGCGTGACCTTGGGTAAGTCACTTCAATGCCCTGGGCCTCAGTTTCCTCAATCCGGAAAATGGGGATAAGATAGATTGCGTCCGATCTCACAACCTTGTATAAACCAGCCTGGCGTAGTGGATAGAGCCCGGGCCTGGGAGTCAGAAGGTCGTGCGTTCTAATCCCGGCTCCACCACTTGCCTGCTGCGCGGCCTTGGGCAAGTCACTTCACTTCTCTGGGCCTCGGTTCCCTCATCTGTAAAATGGGGGTTAAGACTGTGAGCCCCAGGAGGGACAGGGACTGTGTCCAACCCAATTTGCTTGATGCACCCCAGCACTTAATACAGTGCATGGCACTTAGTAAGTGCTTAACAAATATCCCTAATTATTAACCCCAGCACCCAGCACATTGTAAGTGTTTAATAATTGCCAGAATTATTTATAATTATCCTGGGGATTTGGGTGGGATCCTGGTTCTGTCCCACCCTTAATGGGTGTCTCTAAACCAGCAGAGTGAGGTGGGGTACTCTGGTGAATTAAGGTGGAGAGAGCACAGGCCCAGGAGTTAGTAGGACCTGGGTTCTAATCCCACTCCACTTGTCTGCTGTAAGACCTTGGGTAAATCACTTAACTTCTCTCTGCCTCAGTTCCCTCATCTCTAAAATGGGGATCAAGACCGTGAGCCCCGTGTGGGACAGGGACTGTGTCCAACCCGATTAGCTTATATCTCCCCCAGCGTTTAGTACAGCACCCGGCACGTAGTAAGCAGCGTAGCTCAGTGGAAAGAGCCCGGTGTCAGAGGGAGTCAGAGGTCATGGGTTCGACTCCCGGCTCTGCCACTTGTCAGCTGTGTGACTGTGGGCAAGTCACTTCACTTCTCTGGGCCTCAGTTCCCTCATCTGCAAAATGGGGATGAAGACCGTGAGCCTCACGTGGGACAACCTGATGACCCTGTATCTACCCCAGCGCTTAGAACAGTGCTCGGCACATAGTAAGCGCTTAACAAATACCATCATTATTATAGTAAGCACTTAACAAACACCATTAAAAAAAGGTCTCCCTCAGACCAAGGAAGCTAGGCTAGACATTCTAATCCCAATTCTATTTCTCTGTGTCTCCTCTTTGTAAATCAGAGACAACAAGGACAGCTCAACTGGAACTGTTGCAAGAAAGAACTGATAAAAATAATCATAAAGAGCTTTACAAACATCAGGTCCTTTAGTGATACTAAATAACGATAGCAAGACTTTATGGTTCCTGTTGGCATGGGCCGTTTCTAGGCACCTGAGGTGATATGACCCGCCATAAAGCGGAATATGTCCTGAGAAAGCCAGGTGCCACCGGAGCCGTACCAGGGCCGGGCAAGCAAGATGGCCGCGGTCCAGTCGGAGTCTGAGAGGAAGGGGGAGAAGGGAAGCTTGCTCCAGGGTGGACAAGCCAAGGAGCGCGGGACACCGATCGCAACCCTCTTCCTGTCCGCCTTTCAGGCGTTCATTTCTTCACTGAGTCATATTCATCCAAGTGCTCTATGAAGAGCCCCATATGAGGCGTTTGGGAGAGACCCTTACAAGTAAAAAGCGCGGTCTCTATCCCCACGGTCAACAGTATAATGAGGGAAATGGGCAGAAATAATAATAATGATGATGGTAATGATAATAGTGGAATGTGTAAGCATTGGCGGGGGTCTAAGTGCTGGGGTAGGTACAATACAATCAGGTCAGACACGGTCCCTGGGTCACACGTGATCCAGCAGCATGGTCTAGTGGCAAGAGCATGACCTTGGGAGTCAAAGGCCTTGGGTTCTAATCCCGGGTCCGCCACTCGTCTGCTGTGTGACCTTGAGCAAGTCACTTCACTTCCCTGGGCCTCAGTACCCTCGTCTACAAAATGGGGATTAAGAGTGTGAGCCTCATGTGGGACAGGGACTGTGTCCAACCTGATGACCTTGTATCTCCCCAGCGCTTAGAACAGTGCTTGGCACATAGTAAGCGCTTAACAAGTACCATTATTATTACTATTATTTATTAAGCACTTACTTTGTGCCAAGCACTGTTCTAAGCACTGGGTTTTTTAAAAAAATAATGGTATAACGGGGAGGGAGGGCAGGTATGTCATTCCCATTTTACAGATGAGGGAACTGAGGCACCGAGAGGTCAGGTTCATTCGATTCATTCAGTGACGGTGTGCTAAGCGGTTGACTTGCCCAAGCGAGTGGCCCAAGGTGACAGAGCAGGTAGGTAGAGGAGCCGGGATTAGAATAATAATAATTACTGTATTTGTTAAGCGCTGGGGGAGATACAGTGTAATCAGGTTGTCCCACGTGGGGCTCACGGTCTTCATCCCCATTTTTTACAGATGAGGGAACTGAGGCCCAGAGATGTTAAGTGACTTGCCCAAGGTCACACAACAGACAAGTGGCGGAGCTGGGATTAGAACCCACGACCTCTGACTCCCAAGCCCGCGCTCTTTCCACCGGGCCATGCTGCATCTCTAGACGAAGCCAGGCTCCCCGATTCCCAGGGATCTTCTCCCTGGGCCACGTTGTTTCACTTTCTAACCTGCCTCCGTCCGCCCGCTCCGTGGCCCGACGTTGTGATCAGTCAGCGTGGCGGGCAGTGTTACAGACCACGGTGTTGCGGAAGGCTTGGGGCCTTGTACCGCTTCCAGGATGTCCCGGGAGAGGTAAGCACACCCTGTCCCCGCGTTCGGGGACGTGCTGACTCTCAAGATGAACGAGTCAATAAGTGACCGGAAAAACACACCGATGTTTCACCTCGGTTTGGAAACGCCAGGGCAGTTTCCCAGAGGTTTTTTAGCATTAATTTATTTACTGACTTATCCTAAGGGGTGGGGAGAGGGAGGAGAGGGAGGAGGGGGCTAGGAGGACCGTTATGGGCTTGTGGTCTTTCTGAGCATTTATCCTAATCTGGGGTCACCAAGAGCTCGCTCTCGCCTGTCCCGCTATCGACCCCTGGTCCACGTCCTACCTCTGGCCTGGAACGCCCTTCCTCCTCAGATCTACCAAACTAGCACACTCCGCCCCTTCAAAGCCCTACTGAGAGCTCACCTCCTCCAGGAGGCCTTCCCAGACTGAGCCCCCCTTTTCCTCTGCTCCCCCTCCCCTCCCTATCTCCCCGATTCTATTTATTGCCATTGTACTTGTCCGTCCGTCTCCCCCGATGAGACCGTGAGCCCGTCAAAGGGCAGGGACCGTCTCTATCTGTTACCGATTTGTCCATTCCAAGCGCTTAGTACAGTGCTCTGCACATAGTAAGCGCTCAAGAAATACTATTGAATGAATGAATGAATGAATGACTCCCTCCCTCTGCTCTACCCCCCTCCCCACCCCACTTGTGTATATATCTACAGATTTATTGTTCTATTTATTTTATTAATGATGTGTATATATATATCTATAATTTTATTTATTTATATCGATGCTATTGATGCCTGTCTACTTATTTTGTTTCGTTTTGTTGTCTGTCTCCCCCCCTCTAGACCGTGAGCCCATTGTTGGGTAGGAATCGTCTCTATCTGTTGCCGAACTGTACTTTCCAAGCGTTTACTACAGTGCTCAATAAATATGATTGAATGAAAGAATGAATGAATGGAAAGCTAGAGGGATATAGAGGGAGAAGCCTCATGGCTTAGTGGAAAGAGCCCAGACCTCAGAGTCGGAGGACCTGGGTTCTAATTCCGGCTCCACCACTCATCTGCTGAGTGACATTGGATGAGTCACTTAACTTCTCTGGGCTTGTTACCTCACCTGTAAAATGGGGGTAAAGCCTGTGTGCCCCAAGCTGAATCCAACCTAACTGTGTCTTTCCCGGAGTTTACGACAGTGTCTGGCACAGAGTGAGCGCTTAATAAATACTAGTTAATATATATATACATATTACAAATATATATATACATCTGAGGGAAGGTATCTGCCAACTCTGTTGTATTGCATCCTCCCAAGCCCCGAGTATAGCGCTCTGCACATGATAAGCCCTCAGTAGATACACTGATGATGATGCAGACTCGAATGCGTTGGGTGAGGCAGTAGGAAGGGAGGATAGGGTGACAAGATGAGAGATTAATCAGGGAAGACTTCCTCAAAGAGATGAGATTTTAGGAGGGCTTCAAAACGCCCCATCGGGGAACTGAACTTCGTCTTCCATGTGATTGTCAGGGATACTGGCTACTCTACAAAGGGGGAAGGAGCAACGATCAACTATATAAAATCCCCGGTGACGACGATTGTTTTTATGTATACAGTACTTATGTTAACATTTAATGGTTTAAATGCATAATCTTTTATTATCGGTACATATTTACATTGTTATTTGAGCATGTCTGGGAATAGACTTAACTATATTTGTGGTGTTTTTATCACCTAAAAAAATATTTATATTGATTGGGTTGATTTTGTTTCTAAAATCTTTGGAATGCATTAATGCATTTTACATTATTTCCTTCAGGAAGCCTGCTTTGTTTTAGCACTCTTTCACTTTACACTCTATTTTTCAGGGACCCAGTTAGGCATGCCAAGTCTGCCAGTCAGTTGTATTTATCGAGCACTTTCATTCATTCAATCATATTTCATTCAATCGTATTGATTGAGTGCTTACTATGTGCAGAGCACCATACTAAGTGCTTGGGAGAGTAAGATATGACAATAAAACAGATACTTTCCCTGCCCAAGGTGAGCTTACAGTTTAGTGGCTAAGTGGGGCAGAGCAGTAGAGAAACACTGACTGATGCATCCTAGCTTTCTCTTTCTCCTGCTTCTCCTCCTCTTCCTCTCATCGTCCTCCTCTTTCTCTCCTCCTCTCCTCCTCCTCCTCTCCTCCTCATCCTCTCTTTCTCTTCCTCTTCCTCCTCCTCTCCTCCTCATCCTCCTCTTCCTCTCTCCTCTCCTCCTCTTCCTTCTCTTCCTCCTCCTCTCCTCCTCATCCTCCTCTTCCTCTCTTCCTCTCCTCCTCCTCCTTCTCTTCCTCCTCCACCTCCTCTTCTTCTCCTCCTCCTCTTCCTCTCCTTCTCTCCTCTTCTTCCTTGCCTCCTCCTCCTCTTTCTCCTACTCTCCTTCTCTCCCTTCTTCCTCTCTTCCTCCCCTCCTCCTCCTCCTCCTCCTCTCCTCCTCATCCTCCTCTTCCTCTCTTTCTCTTCCTCTTCCTCCTCCTCTCCTCCTCATCCTCCTCTTCCTCTCTCCTCTCCTCCTCTTCCTTCTCTTCCTCCTCCTCGTCCTCCTCTTCCTCTCTTCCTCTCCTCCTCCTCCTTCTCTTCCTCCTCCTCCTCTTCTTCTCCTCCTCCGCTTCCTCTCCTTCTCTCCTCCTCTTCTTCGCCTCCTCCTCCTCCTCCTCTTTCTCCTACTCTCCTTCTCTCCCTTCTTCCTCTCTTCCTCCCCTCCTTCTTCTCCTCCTCCTCTTCCTCTCTTCCTCTCCTCTCCTCTTCCTCTACTCCTCTTCCTCTCCTCCTTCTCCTCTTCCTCTCCTCCTCCTCCTCTTCTCCTCCTCCTCTTCTTCCTTCTCCTCCTCCTCTTCCTTCTCCTCCTCCTCTTCCTCCTCATCCTACTCTTCCCTTTCCTCTTTGCCTCTCTCCCATGCTTGTGGTGAACCACCACCACTGACGTTCTAGCTGAGCGGTTCCCTGCCCCTTCCAGATCGTAAGCTCCTTGTGGGCAGGGAACGTTGTCTACCAACTCTCTTCTATCATATTATTATTATGGTATTTGTTAAGCACTTAACTGTGCGCTAGGCACTGTATAAACCCTGGGCTGGATACAAGCATATCGGGTCGGACACAGTCCCTGTGCCACACGGGGCTCACAGTCTCAATCCTCAGTTTACAGAGGAGGGAACTGAGGCCCAGAGAAGTGAAGTGACTCGCCCAAGGTCACACAGCAGGCAGGCGGCAGAGCCGGGATTAGAACCCGTGACCCTCTGACTCCCAGGCTCGTACTCTATCCATTACACCATGCTGCTTCTCAAATAGCTCTCCCAAGCCTCAGCACAGTGCTCTGCACCCAGCGAGTGCTCAAGAAATGCTATTGATTGATCGACTTATCACCTCCCTCTCCTTCTGAATCTATCTTTAGGGGATTCAGGCAGAAACCCCCGACCCCAAATGTGGGACAACCCATGAAAGGCCTACAGTTAAACCTAGAAATGAAGCAGCATTCTATTTAAATGCTCCCTCCTATTTAAATTTGAGCACCATGATGAGCCAGGGACAATGTCTGACCTGAGTGTCTTGCATCTTTTCCAGCATTTAGAACAGTGCTTGACACCATGTTAAGTGCTTAACAAATACCACAATTATTCCTCCTAGCTGTGATATATTTTGTGTATGTTTCCCCTGCCAGATGGTAAGTTTCTTCAGAGCAGGGATCATATCAATTAATTCTATTATACTCTCTTGAACAGTGCTCTCTACACAGACAGTAAGTGCTCTTTCAAAATAACCCATTGGTTGACCAGGTCCTCTGGTGCTTTTTTTTTTTTAAAAGGTATTTGTTAAGTGCTTATTTTGTGCCAGGCACTGTATTAAGCACTGGGGTAATAATTATAAGATATCAGTTTGGATATAGTCCCTGCCCAGCACGGGGCTCATAGGGCTCAAATTTATCCTCATTTATCAGATAAGGTAACTGAGGCACAAAGAAGTTAAGTGATTTGCCCATGGCCATAGAAGACACAGGGCAGAGCCAGGATTAGAACACAGGTCCTCAGACTCCCAAGTGCAAACTCTTTCCAATAGGCTTCGCTTGACCAAGAAATTGGGAGAGTGGATCACGGGGATGTTATCTGTATCCTTTTTGGCACGTAAAATCCACATCCAGCAAGTTAATTTCCTAAAATTTTAAAGAGATCGAACCATTATCTGATGATCCTGGCCGGGAACTGTGTCTGCTGATTCTTTCGTATTGTACTCTCCCAAGCACTTAGGACAGTGCTCTTCACACAATAATAATAATAATTATGGTACTTGTTAAATGCTCACTATGTGCCAAGCACTGTTCTAAGTGCTGGGGCAGATACAAGGTCATCATGTTGCCCCACGTGGGGCTCACAGTCTTCATCCCCTTTTTCCAGATGAGGTAACTGATGCCCAGAGAAGTGAAGTGACTTGCCCAAGGTCACACAGCAGACAAGAGGCAGAGCCGGGATTAGAACCCACGTCCTCTGACTCCCAAGCCCGGCCTCTTCTACAAAGCCACGCTGCTTCTTGTATCAATCGATCTCATATCAATCTCATGGTGTTCTCATAGTGAGAGCTCAGTAAATACCAGTCACTCATATCATTCTCATATCAATTTCATAGTGCTCTCATAATGAGAGCTCAATAAATACCAATCAATCATATCATTCTCATAGCAATCTCATAGTGAAAGCTCAGTAAATCCCACTGACTGATTGATTGACCTTGTCTCTACCCCAGTACTAAGAACAAGGCTTGACCCATTGTAAGCGTTTAACAAAGACCAATCGATCTCTCACTGGAATTTATTGAGTGTTTTTTGTGAGCAGCTCACTGTGGTGGGCTCAAACAGTTGGTAGACCTGAACCCTGCCCACGAGGAACTTAGAGTCTACAGGGAGAAACGGACCTTAAAATAAATTAGAGATGGGGAGAGAGAGGAATACGGCAATTATCATTTATTTAGCGCTAACCTTCTCGCCGTGCCTCCATCTCCCCCGTCTCGTTGCCGACCCCTCGCCCACATCCTACCTCTGGCCTGCCACGCTCTCCCTCCTCCAAATCACCAGACAATGACTGTCCCCGCCATCAAAGCCGTCTAGAAGGCCCATCTCCTCCAAGGAGCCTTCCCAGACTGAGCCCCACTTTTTCTCATCTCCCACTCGCTTCTCCATTACCCTGACTTGCTCCCTTTGCTCTTCCCCCCTCCTGCCCCCAAATCACTTATGTCTATACCTGCCATTTTATTTATTTGTTCTGACGTCTGTCTCCCCCACTCTAGACTATAAACCCGTTGCGGGCAGGGAAAGTGACTACTGCGGTGTCGTACTCTCCCAAGCACTTAGTTCAGCGCTCTGCCCACAGTAAGCGCTCAATAAATACGAACGAATGATTGAATCGATGCTAATCATGGAGAAAATTGCCAGATCAGTCAATTAGCCCCAAGGGGAGGAAGGAATAAGATCCTGAAAAGGAAGGAACAGCAGGTGGAGGCATAGATGAAGTCTAGAAAGAAGTCCTACCACTGACCTGGAATGCCCTCCCTCATCACATCCGCCAAACTAACTCTCTTCCCCTCTTCCGAGTCCTACTGAGAGCTCACCACCTCCAGGAGGCCTTCCAAGCCTGAGCCCTCCCTTTCCTCTGCTCCTCCTCCCCTCCCCATTCCCCCTCCTCCCTCCCTCTGCCCTTCCCCCTTCCCCTCCCCACAGCACTTGTGCATATTTGTATATATTATTTACGACTATTTATTTTGTTAATGATGTATCTCCGTGATTCTATTTATCTCCCACTGCCCTTCCCCCTTCCCCTCCCCACAGCACTTGTGCATATTTGTGTATATTACTTATGACTCTATTTATTTTGTTAATGATGTGTATATCTCCATGATTCTATTTAGCTTGATGATACTGACGCCAGACTACTTCTTTTTGTTTTGTTGTCTGTCTCCCCCGTTTAGACTGGGAGCCACTTGTTGGGCAGGGATGGTCTCTATCTGTTGCCGAGTTGTACATGCCAAGCGCTTAGTACAGGGCTCTGCACGCAGTAAGAGCTCAATAAATACGATTGACTGGCAGAATGAATGAATTTACCCCTATAAATCCTAAAACTATGATTATCAAATCTCACGGCAGCTAAGGACGAAGAGGCTCTTTCTGCTGTATCTATTGTCCTCTTCTGGCTTCCTCTGGAATTGCATCCTGGGAGCTCAAGAATGCAGCGGGGAAAAAACTAGCAATAATAATAATAATAATAACATTTAATAATGTTAATAATGTTATTTGTTAAGGGCTGACTATGTGTAAGTAAGCTCTCAACGAATCCCCTTAAAAAAACAGAAAAGAAAAAGGTGAATTTGGTCCTGAGACTCGCACTGTCGCTCAGCTGTGTGACCGTGGGCCAGTCACTTCACTTCTCTGGGCCTCAGTGACCTCATCTGTAAAATGGGGATGAAGACTGGGAGTCTCACGTGGGACAACCTGATTAGCCTGTATCTACCCCAGAGCTTAGAACAGTGCTGTGCACATAGTAAGCGCTTACCAAATACCAACATTATTATTATTATACCATTAAAAAAAGAAAAGAAAAAGATGTTTTTGGACTCACACTGTCTCTCATCTCTGCTACTCATCATCCCACTGGGGCATGATGTGTAGCACAGGGTGAAGTGACTGGGGGGAGGGGGGGTGGTCTTCGCCGGAGAAGCAGCGTGGCTTAGTGGAAAGAGCCCGGGCTTGGGAGTCAGCGGTCATGAGTTCTAATCCCGCCTCCGCCGCCTGTCAGCTGTGTGACTTTGGGCAAGTCACTTCACTTCCCTGTGCCTCAGTGACCTCCTCTGTAAAATGGGGATGAAGGCTGGGAGCCCCACGTGGGACACCCTGATCCCCTTTTATCTACTCCACCTCTTAGAACAGTGCTTGGCACATAGTAAGCGCTTAACAAATACCAACATTATTATTGTTATTATCCCCTCCTCCAGGAGGCCTTCCCAGACTAAGCCCCCCTTTTCCTCTGCTCCCCCTCCCCGTCGCCCTGACTTGTTCCCTTCCCTCTACCCCCCTCCCATATATGTACATATCTATAATTCCATTTATTGATATTAATGCCTGTTTTACTTGTTTTGAAGTGTGTATATGTATAATTCTATTTATTTATATTGATGCTATTGATGCTGTTTATTTGTTTTGATGTCGGTCTCCCTCCTTCTAGACAGTAAGCCCACTGTAGGCAGGGATTGTCTCTTTTTATTGCAGAATTGTACTTTCCACGTGCTGAGTACAGTGTTCCACACAGCGTAGGCGCTCAATAAATCCATTCAATAGTATTTATTGAGCGCTTATTATGTGCAGAGCACTGTACTAAGCGCCTGGAATATATAATTCGGCAACAGATAGAGACAGTCCCTGCCCAGTGAGGGGAAATACTATTGAATGAATGAATGAATCTGTGCCTCAAATACCTCATCTGAAAAATGGTATTTGTTAAGCGCTTAGTGTGTGCCGAGCACTGTTCTAATAATAGTAATAATGTTGGTATTTGTTAAGCGCTTACTATGTGCCAAGCACTGTTCTAAGCGCTGGGGTAGATACAAGCTAATCAGGTTGTCCCTCAGGGGCTCACAGTTTTAATCCCCATTTTACAGATGAGGTAACATGAATCGGGAACGACCTGACGGCACTTAATAATAATAAATACCCTTGATCGATTGATTGATTAATCCATCAACGGATCTCACTACAGCGTGGCTCAGTGGAAAGAGCCTGGGCTTGGGAGTCAGAGGTCGTGGGTTCTAATCCAGTCTCTGCTGCTTGTCAGTTGTGCGACTTGGGGTAAGTCACTTCACTTCTCTGGGTCTTAGTTCCTTCATCTGTCAAATGGGAATGAAGACTGTGAACCCCAGGTGGGACAACCTGATCACCTTGCATCTCCCCCCCCCCCCCCCCCAAGCGCTTAGAACCAGTGCTTGGCACGTAGTAAATGCTTAACAAATGCCATCATTGTTACTACTATTATTTTCATTATTATTCTCTGAGCCTCCGTTCCCTCATCGGACAAATGGGGATGAAGCCTGCGAGCCCCACGTGGGACAACCTGATGACCTTGTATCCCCCCCAGCGCTTAGAACAGTGCTTGGCACATAGCAAATGCTTAATAAATGGCATCATTGTTATGATTAAAATTTTTATTATTATTCTCTGGGCCTCAGTTCCCTCATCTGTCAAATGGGGTTGAAGCCTGCGAGCCCAATTTGGGACAACCTGATGACCTGGTAACCCCCCACCCCCAGCGCTTAGAACGGTGTTTGGCACATAGTAATTGCTTAACCAATGCCATCATTGTTATTATTATTTTTATTCTCTGTGCCTTCATTCCTTCATCTGTCAAATGGGGATGAAGACTGTGAGCCCCACGTGGGACAACCTGATGACCTTGTATCCCCCCCAGCGCTTAGAACAGTGCTGGGCACATAGCAGATGCTTAACAAATGCCATCATTGTTATGATTATCATTTTCATTATTATTCTCTGGGCCTCAGGTCCCTCATCTGTCAAACGGGGTTGAAGCCTGTGAGCCCAAGGTGGGACAACCTGATCACCTAGTATCGCTCCCAGCGCTTAGAACAGTGTTTGGCACATATAGCAAATGCTTAACAAATGCCATCATTCTTATGATTATCATTTTTATTATTATTCTCTGGGCCTCGGGTCCCTCATCTGTCAAATGGGGCCGAAGCCTGCGAGCCCCAGGCGGGACCGCCTGATCACCTTGTATCCCCCCAAGTGCTTAGAACAGTGTTTGGCACATAGTAATTGCTTAACAAATGTCACCATTGTTATCATTATTATTCTCTGTGCCTCAGTTCCCTCATCTGTCAAATGGGGCCGAAGTCTGCGAGCCCCAGGCGGGACCCCCTGATGAACTGGTACCCCCCCAGCGCTTAGGACAGTGTTTGGCACATAGCAACTGCTTAACGAATGCCATCATTGTTATGATTATCATTTTTATTATTATTCTCTGGGCCTCAGTTCCCTCATCTGTCAAATGGGGCCAAAGCCTGCGAGCCCCAGGCGGGACCCCCTGATGACCTGGTATCCCCCCCCCCAATGCTTAGGACAGTGTTTGGCACATAGCAACTGCTTAACAAATGCCATCATTGTTAGGATTATCATTTTCATTATTATTCTCTGGGTCTCAGTTCCCTCATCTTGTCAAATGGGGTAGAAGCCTGCGAGCCCCAGGCGGGACCCCCTGATGACCTGGTATCCCCCCCCCCCCCAGCGCTTAGGACAGTGTCTGGCACATAACAACTGCTTCCCAAACGCCATCCTGATGATGAGGATGACAAAGGGATGGATTCCTCTGGGGGGCACCCCGGGGGTGAGGGCAACTGAGGGCGTCATGGCGGCGGGCGGAGGGGGAGCGGCCCTCCCGCTGACGTCATCGCCCGCTCTGCGCCTGCGCGCCGTCCGCCCCAGCGGCCGGAAGTGACGTCAGGCGGGGGGGGCGCGCGCGCCAGGACCGGCCGGGGGAGGCCCAGGAGGAGGAGGAGGAGGAGGCCGCCCGTGACCCCGCCCGTGACCCCGGCCTGACCCCGCCCTGACCCCGGGGCCCCGGGGGCCCGGTGAGTGTCTCCCCGCCTCCCCGCCTCCCCTCCGCGCTTCCCACCCTTCGGGCCGTTTGTTCGCTCCTTCCCGGGGGCTCCAGCCCTGCGCTCCAGCCCTGTGCTAAGCGCTGGGGGCGGCCGTGCGTCGCTGCAGGCTCTGCGTCCCTCCATTGCGTGGCTTAGGGCGGTGCAGAGCACCGAATCAGCGCTCCATAAATACCACTGAATCCGTGAGTGAATTAATGCGTGCGGGCAGTCGGTCTACTTATTGAGGGCTTACCGTCCCTTCATGCATTCAGTCTATTTATTGAGCGCTTACCGCCCCTTCATGCATTCAGTCTACTTATTGAGCGCTTACCGTCCCTTCGTGCATTCAGTCTACTTATTGAGCGCTTACCGTCCCTTCGTGCATTCAGTCTACTTATTGAGCGCTTACCGCCCCTTCGTACATTCAGTCTACTTATTGAGGGCTTACCGTCCCTTCGTGCATTCAGTCTATTTATTGAGCGCTTACCGCCCCTTCGTGCATTCAGTCTACTTATTGAGCGCTTACCGCCCCTTCATACATTCAGTCTACTTATTGAGCGCTTACCGCCCCTTCATGCATTCAGTCTATTTATTGAGCGCCTCCTGCCCCTTCAGGCACTCAGTTCCATTTATTGAGCTATTACTGCCCCTTCATGCATTCAGTCTATTTATTGAGCGCTTACTGCCCCTTCATGCACTCAGTTCTATTTATTGAGCGCTTACCGCCCCTACATGCTTTCAGTCGCATTTATTGAGCACTTACTGACCGTGCATTGTATTTATTGAGCGCTTACTACCCCTTCATGCATTCAGTCATATTTATTGAGCGCTTACTACCCCTTCATGCATTCAGTCTATTTATTGAGCGCTTACCGCCCCTTCATGCATTCATTTGTATTTATTGAGCGCTTACTGTCCCTTCATGCTTTCAGTCGTATTTATTGAGCGCTTACTGACCATTCATGCATTGTCGTATTTATTGAGCGCTTACCGCCCCTTCATGCTTTCAGTCGTATTTATTGAGCGCTTACTGACCATTCGTGCATTCAGTCTACTTATTGAGCCCCTACTGCCCCTTCATGTATTCAGTCCGTTCATGCATTGTCGTATTTATTGAGCGCTTACTGTCCCTTCATGCATTGTCGTATTTATTGAGCGCTTACTGTCCCTTCATGCATTGTCATATTTATTGAGCGCTTACCGCCCCTTCATGCATTCGGTCGTATTTATTGAGCATTTACTGTCCCTTCGTGCATTCGGTCTTATTTCTTGAGCGCTTACAGCCCATTCGTGCATCCGGTCATATTTCTTGAGCGCCTACTGGGTGCAGAGCACTGGGCGAAGCGCTCGGAAGGTACAGGTCGGCAACGGAGAAGCAGCGGGGCTCAGTGGAAAGAGCACGGGCTGCGGAGGCAGAGGTCGTGAGTTCAACTCCCGACTCCGCCGCTCGTCAGCTGTGTGACCGTGGGCGAGTCACTTCACTTCTGTGTGCCTCAGCGACCTCATCTGTAAAATGGGCATTAAGACCGTGAGCCCCACGGGGGACAGCCTGAGCACCTTGTATCCTCCCCGGCGCTTAGAGCGGTGCTTGGCACAGAGTAAGCGCTTAAAAAAATGCCGTTATTTAGTGATGAACGGAGAGGGCCCGGCCCTGGCCGGCGACGGGCTCGCAGGCCGGGGGGTGGGGGGAGACGGACAGCAAAGCAAGTAGACGGGCATCAGTGGCATCGAGGTAGAGTTCAGCGTAGCCTTCATTCATTCCCATTCAATCGGATGTATTGAGCGCTTACTGGGTGCGGAGCACTGGGCGAAGCGCTTGGAAGAGAGAGATGCTCACAGACTAGAAGACACCCCCCCCCACACACACATACACTCGCACCATCCCCACCCCCCTCCCTTCTTTCATGCCCCTTCTCCAACCCCCACTCCCACCCCTTCCCCCATTCCCACCCCCTCTTCCATCCTCCCGCCCCCTTCCCCTCTCTAACATCCCTCCCTTCTCCACCCCCCCTCCCCACCCCCTCCCCTCTTTCATCCCCCTTCCCGCCAATCCCACCCCCCTTCTTCCCCCCTCTCCACCCCCTCCCCTCTTTTATCCCCCAACCCGCTCCCCGTCTCCTATCCCTCCCCCCTCCCCTCCTTTTCCCCCCATCCCCGCCCCTTCCTCTTTTACCCCCCCTCCATTCCCCATCCCCACCTCCTCCCACCCTCCCGCTCCCCCTTTCATCCCTCTCCCCCCTCCCCTCCAATCCCACCCTACTTTCTTCCCCCCTCCCCGCCCCCTCCCCTCTTTTATCCCCTGTCCCCTTCCCTCTTTCATCCCCCTGCCCCCTCCCCCCCACCCCCTCCTCTCCTTCGTCCCCCCCCCATCGCCGCCCCTTCCCCTTCTCCATCCCCACCTTCTTCCCCCCTCCCTGCCCCCTCCTTTCATCCCCCGGCCCCCTCCCCTTCTCCATCCCCCATTCCCGCCCCCACTTTCTCCCCCTTCCCATCCCCGGCTCCCCTCCTTTATCTCCCATATCTGCCCCCCATGATTCCCCCCATCCTATCCCCTCCCCTCCTCAGTCCCCCAATCCCCACTTGCCCCAAGGTTGGAGAGGACTGGGGGGGGGGGGGTGGTGTGTGTAGGCGACCCCTCCTGTGCGTCCACTCAGTGTTAGAGGAAGGAACCTGGGGCCGGGGCTGTGGGTTGGTTTTGCAACACCTCTTAGAAGGGAGGTGTGCAGTAATTATCATCATTCCGGTGTGGGTTAAGCGCTTACTCTGCGCCAGCCACCGAGGCAGACGCGACACGGTCAGATCGGCCCCCGGCCCGCACGAGGCTCACCGTCGAAGGAGACGACGGACGGGTATTCGATCCCCCCTTTTCCCGAGAAGGAAACCGAGGCACGGAGAAGGTAGGCGACTGGCCCAAAGCCGCGCGGCGGGGCCGGCGGCGGAGCCGTGATTAGAACCGAGGCCCTCTGACTCCAGCCCCGGGCTCTTCCGACTAGACCACGCTTAAATGCCGGCGAAATATCGTAACGCCGGACGCCGTATGAAAGGATCCTGAATGACCCGGCACCGAGCAGGCCGCCAAGGATGGATGTTAGCGAGTGAGGGGAGGAGAAGACGGGAAGAAAAGGAAGGTGCTCTCTGTGAATATGTCTTCCTTAGAGCCCCCGGCTGACTGGGTTGCCGGGGTATTTATTGGACGCCCACCGGATGCGGAGCGCTGTACTGAGTGCTTGAGAAAGTACGGATACGACAGAGTTGGTAGACACGTTCCCTTCCAACAAGGAACTTCCGGGGGGAGACGGACAGTCGTATAAACCATTAAATTATAAACCATTAAATCACAGACCCGTACATAAGTGCCGTGGGGCGGAGAGCGGGGTGAATAGAGGGTACAGATCCGAGCGCGAAGGCGACTCGGAAAGAGGAGGGAGGCGGGGAGATGAGGCTTGGTCGAAGAGGAAGCCCTCTCGGAGGAGGTGGGATTTTAATGAGGCTGCAGAGCTTCATTCAGTAGTGTCTATTGAGCGCTTACTGTGTGCACAGCACTGTACTAAGCGCTTGAGGTGAGGAGAGTGATGGTCTGCCGGCTCTGGGGGGGAGGGAGACCCAGGGGGTCTCGTCCAGCGGACTGACCCTCCCTGCCTCTGTCCGGGGGAGCCCGGCCCGGGAAGCAGCCCCGCACCTGCTCCTTTCCACCCCTGAGACCTGTGACTTCCCTTAGACCTTCAGCTTCCGGAACCCGGGACCCCGAGACCGGCCCGAAATCCCAGGCCCGCAGCCGGTAGAATGACGTCGGTCCAGTGGCTTAGGGTCACTTTCATTCGTTCGTTCATCTCTGTTGAGCGTTTATTATGTGCCGAGCACCGGACTGAGCGCTCGGAATGGACAGCTGGGCAAGAGAGACGGTCCCGGCCCAACAGGTTCACGGTCCAAACGGGGGAGACGGAGGACGAGACAGAACAAGTAGGGGAGATAAATAGAATCGTAGGTATAGACACATCACTGACAAAATACGTAGAGTAATAAATACAAATATAGCCAAGTGTTGTGGGGAGGGGCAGGGGGCAATGGAGGGAAAGGGAAGGCTCAGTCTGGGAAGGCCTCCTGGAGGAGGTGAGCTCGTGACTGGAAGCCTGTTCGGGGCAAGGAACGCGTCTGCTGTTTCTCTGTACTGTACTCACTCAAGAGCTCAGTACAAGTGCACGTACCGAGAACTCAATAAATAATGACAACGGTACTCGCAGACCGCTTTCTGTGCATCGAGCACCCGCTCTAAGTGCTGGCGCTAATCAGGTCGGACACAGTCCGTGTCCCACGTGGGGCTCGCGGTCTTCCTCCCCGTTTGACAGACGAGGGTACCGAGGCCCGGAGAAGTGAAGCGACCCGCCCAGGTTGGCACGGCAGACAGGCGGCGGAGCCGGGGTTAGCCCGCGGGTCCCGTTGATAGTCCAGATCTGTCATTATCTCCTCTCTTTGTCCTCACGGCATTCCTCCGAGGTTGGGAAAAGCAGATACTGGGAGGTCCATTTTACCGGCGAGGAAACCGAGGCCCCGAGAGGCCGATCTGTCTGAAGCGTTCCGGTCGGCCGGGGGCAGAGCTGGGGTGGAAACCGAGGACTTCGGAATCCCCCAAATTCCTTTCCGTGAATTCTACGGATTCTAATCCCGCCTCCGCCCCGCGTCTGCTGGGTGGCCCCGGGCAAGTCACTTCACCTTTCCGTGCCTCCGTGACCTCGTCTGTAAAATGGGGATTAAGACTTGGAGCCCACGTGGGACAACCTCATCACCTTGTATCTCCCCAGTGCTTAGAACAGCGCTCTGCACATAGGAAGCGCTCAACAAATACCATTATTATTATTAAGTCGATCTGCTCGTATCCACCCCGGCGCTTAGAACAGTGCTGTGCACCTAGGAAGCGCTCAACAAATACCATTATCATTACTATTAAGTCGATCTGCTCGTATCCACCCCGGCGCTTAGAACAGTGCTGTGCACCTAGGAAGCGCTCAACAAATACCATCATTATTATTATCATTACTATCAAGTCGATCTGCTCGTATCCACCCCGGCGCTTAGAACAGCGCTGTGCACCTAGGCAGCGCTCAACAAATACCATTATCATTATTGTTAAGTCGATCTGCTCGTATCCACCCCGGCGCTTAGTGCAGTGCCTGGCACACAGGAAGCGCTTAACCGATACCATCGTTATGGTTCTCATTCTGGTCGCGGCGGCGCCGGCCAGCTCCCCGCCCGCTAATGTCCGAAGCAAGCGCGTCCCCGTCGGAGAAGGCGCCCCGGCCGGCCAGGGCGTCCGGCTACGTGTGCTCCCTGTCGGAGGAGCTGGTCACCAAGGCCCGCGAGGAGCTGCAGGAGAAGCCCGAGTGGCGGCTCCGCGACGCCCAGGCCCTCCGCGACATGGTGTGCAAAGACTACCCCAACCTGGCCACCTCGCTGGACGACGCCTTCTTGCTGCGCTTCCTCCGGGCCCGGAAGTTCGACTACGACCGCGCCCTGCAGCTGCTGGTCAACTACCACGGCTGCCGCCGCAGCTGGCCCGAGGTCTTCACCGACCTGAAGCCCTCCGCCCTGAAGGAAGTGCTGGACTCGGGCTTCCTCACCGTCCTGCCCCGGCCCGACCCCGAGGGCCGCCACGTCGTCTGCATCCGTCCAGGTAGCCTTCCTCGACCCTCGGGGACGGGCGCGAAGGGGAGCCCGACCCTCCCCGGACCCGGGTCCTCCGGGACCTCGGGCGAGCCGCTTCGCTCCTCTGGGCCTCGGTGACCTCGATTAGACGGCGAGCCCGTCGTCGGGCGGGGATTGTCGCTCTCTGTTGCCCAGTTGTCCAGGCCAAGCGCGTAGTAATAATAATAACAATATCATCGTTACAGTCGATTAGACCCTAAGCCCGTCAAAGGGCGGGGACTGTATCTGTTACCCATTTGCCCATTCCGAGCGCTTAGTGCAGCGCTCTGCCCATAGTAAGCGCTCACTAAATACTATCGGTGTGCGTTAAGCGCTTACTATGGGCAGAGCACCGTTCTAAGCGTTGGGGGAGATACGGGGTCGTCAGGTGGTCCCACGTGAGGCTCACGGTCTTCATCCCCATTTTCCAGAGGAGGGAACCGAGGCCCAGAGAAGCGAAGTGACTTGCCCACAGTCAGGCAGCTGACAGGTGGCGGAGCCGGGATTAGAACCCATGACCTCTGACTCCCAAGCCCGGGCTCTTGCCACTGAGCCACGCTGCTTGGTACCATAGTAAGCGCTCGATAAATACGATTGAATGAATTGAATGGAAGGTGGGGATGGAGACTGGGAGCCCCGCATGGGACGGGGACTGTAACTTGGATCTGCTCCAGCGCTTAGAACAGTGCTTGGCACGTGGTAAGGGCTTACCGAGTACCGTCATCGTTATCATCATTTCTTTACCCTCTCATCCTCTGCAGTATTCATTGATTACCAATCGGTCGAATTTATCGAGCATCCTCAGAAGCATTTATTAAGTATCAGTCGATCGGATTAAACATCGAGGGCTCTCAGTAGTTATTCATTCCCTCGTTCAATTCATTCGGCCTGTTCTATTGAGCGCTTACCGCGCGCAGAGCCCCGTACTGAGCGCTTGGAAAGTACAGTTCGGCAACGGAGAGAGACAGTCCCGGCCCACAAGGGGCTCACAGTCGATCGATCGTATCTATCAAGCGTCCTCGGTAGTACTTCTCGATTATCAATCAGTCATATTGTATATTGAGCGCTCTCGGTAGCTATCACTCCTTCGTATTTATCAAGCCTCCTCAGTTGTATTTGTGGATTATTCATTCGATCGCATTTATTGAGCGTTAACTGTATGCAAAGCACCGTTCTAAGCCCACGGGAAGAGTTCAGGTGACACCGAACAGCAATATGACAGTAAACGACAATATAACAACAGTCAGTCGTACTTACCGAATGCCCTCAGTGGTATTTATTGATTATCGATCATGTTTATTGAGCACCCTCAGTAGTGTTTATGGGTTATCAATCAATCGTGTTTATTGAGCGCTGACTGTGTGCAGAGTACTGTGCCAAGCACTCCCGTCCTCTAGACTGTAAGCTCATTGTGGGCGGGGAATGTGTCGCTTTTACTGTAGTCTCCCAAGTGCTTGGAACAGTGCTTTCCACACAGTAAGCGCTTAATCAATACGACGGGCCGACCTGCACTGTGCCCTCTGCTACTTATCTGCTCTGTGACCTTGGGCAAATCACCGAACTTCTCCTTGCCTCCTTCACCTCCTTTGGGATTAAGGCCGTGAGCCCCTGGTAGAACACGGACTGTGTCCCACCTGATTACATCGGATCTTCCCCAGCGCTTAGAAGAGCGCCTGGCACATGGTCAGCGCTTAACAAATACCATTAAAAAAAAAAAAGAAGAAGAAAAAAGAAAAAACCAGAGTTGATAGACTCATTCCCTGCCCACAACCTGGGGTTGTGGGGGGAGGCAGATTTACGTATTTATAGCCAGTGGCAGAATTGAGACTGGAACCCGTGACCGCCGGCTTCCAGATGGGCTCCGTGCCACCGAACCGAGCTGCTTCCCGTAGATAAGGCCGTGGTACGCCCTGCTAGCCGAGATGACACGTCTGTTGTTGCTCCGCCGACCGGGTTAAGAACTCTCCTCCCGTTTACCTAGACGCTTCTGTTAATGGGAAAGTTGTCAGGAGAATCCAGAGAAATGGCTATTTTCCTTTTCTCTGCCCTTACCTCTCTTAGAGAAGCAGCCTAGGAATAATAATAAATCCTGTGGGATCCGTGAAGCGCTTACTAGGTGCCAGGCGTTGGACTAAGGGCTGGGGTGGATACCGGCAGATCGGGTTGGACACGGCCCCCGTCCCGCGTGGGGATCACGATCTTCATCCCCATTTTGCAGACGAGGGAACCGAGGCTCAGAGAAGCGAAGTGACTTGACCGAGACCGCGCGGCAGACAAGCGGGAGAGCCGGGATCAGGACCCCCGACCTTCTGGCTCCCAGGCCCGGGCTCTAAACTACTCCCTGTAATTAGGTTGGACACAGTCCCTGTCCCACGTGGGGCTCACGGTCTTAATCCCCGTTTTACAGACGAGGGAACTGCGGCACGGGGAAGTGAAGTGACTTGTCCGAGGTCACACAGCGGACACGTGGTGGAGCCAGGATTAGAACCCAGGTCCTCCTGACTCCCAGGCCCGGGCCCTCTCCACGAGGCCGTTTTGTTCCGAGCGGTGTGAAGCGGTTGGCGGGCCTCAGCCCCCGCCGGAGGCTAACACCGGATTGAACCGGGACCCGTCGGGAGTCCGTTTCTCGTTTCGGTGGGGGAGGCTCTCGGGAACGGGAGCGCTCGCCGGTCCTCGACTCTCCCAACTCGCTGCCCGCTCCTTGTCCCCTTCAGACCGCTGGGTCCCGAGTCGTTACCCCATCACCGAGAACGTGCGGGCCATTTACTTAACGCTGGAAAAACTCGTCCAGTCCGAGGAGACCCAGGTGAATGGGATTGTCATCCTGGCCGACTACAAAGGAGTCAGCTTGTCCAAGGCTTCTCATTTCGGGCCTTTCATAGCCAAAAAGGTGATTGGGATTCTCCAGGTAAGACCCGTGCCGATGGCCCGGAAGAGCGGATGTCTTCCGTAGTTGCCGTGCGTCTCCTTTTCTTGGAGGTCACCTCCCAAAATCCGAGTGTTTTGGCTCTCCCCCCGCCCCCCCCCCCCCCAAATGCCATTTCCGCCCAATCACTCGACTGTATTTGAACGCTTACTGTGTGCAGAGGACTGTACTAAGCGCCCAGGAGAGTACAATAGAACAGTACAACGGACACATTCCTTGTCCACAACGAGCTTAAAGTCAGTCAATCTATTATACTGAGCTCGTACTGTGTGCAGAGCACTGTACTAAGCACTGGGGCGGGCACAATATTATAATAGAAACATTCCCTGCCCGTAATGACCCCACGATCAATCGATCGGCCCATCGTATTTATTGGGCGCCTGTGGTGTGCAGAGCACTGTACTAAACGCTTGGGAGAGTACAGTAGAACGACGTAATAGACACATCGCCTGCCCCCAGTGAGCTTACACCAATCAGTGGATGGTGTTTATTGAACGCTTACTGTGTCCAGAGCCCTGTACTGAGCGCTTGGGGGTGGACAGTAGAATGACATAATAGACGCATTGCCTGCCCACAGGGAGCTTACACCAATCGATCGATGATATCTTTTGAGCCCTTACCGTGCGCGGAGCCCTGTACTAAGCGTTCGGGAGAGTACGACGCGCCCGAGTCGGTGGGCGCGTCCCCCACCCGGCTCGCTCGGCGTTACTGCGAGGCTGGGACGGTTGCCCCGAGCGTCTGGCCCGACGGTGTCCCCAAAAGGTTCCGGAAGGTTTTTGAAGCTGCTGAGATCTCCCGTTGGGACCAGAGCCCGGAAAAGAGGATGAATCATTCTTAGAAAGGCCGGGGCCCTGCCAGATTCCCGGGGATCAGAGGACCGTGGAATTTTGCCAAAGCCAAAGCCGCCCTGCCCGCAACCGCTCCTTGCAAAATAACGTTGCTTTGGGCCGGGTTCTAGCTCCAAACCTGAGCTCCAAGTCTCAGTACTTTTGTGGCTTTGCAGTGAATATGACGTGCGTGACCTCAGGGTCGACTGTGGCCTAGGAGAGTCGCCGCTCTGGGACGGTGCATCAATCCGTGGTATTTCTTGAGCACTTGCTGGGTGCAGAGCACTGCAATAATTGTGGCACTTGTTAAGCGCTTACTATGTGCCAGGCACTCTACTCGTCGGGTTGGACACAGTCCCTGTCCCACGCGGGGTCACGGTCTTCATCCCCATTTTACGGGTGAGGTCACTGAGGCCCAGGGAAGTGACTCGCCCAAGGTCACACAGCAGACGAGGGGCGGAGTCCCCAGTAAAAATAATAATAATCGTGGTATTTTGTGAAGCGCTTACTGTGTGCCAAGCGCCGTCTGAAGCATATGGGGGTAGATACAGGATAATCGGGTCAACACGTGGAGCTCACAGTCGGAGTAGGAGGGAGAACAGGTATTGAATCCCCATTTTGCAGATGAGGTAACCGAGGCACGGAGAAGCCAATCAACTTGCCAAGATGACACAGCACTGAAGCGGGGGAACCGGGGATTAGAACCCAGGTCCTCCGACTCCCGGGCCCGTGCTCTTTCCTCTAGGCCGTGCTGCTTCTAACAGAGTCAAGGTAGATTGGGTTTAATTGGCTGTTGAAAACTCGATGAGAGCAATGAGGAGTTCCCGATGGCTTGACGTAATCATTTTATTTTTCCGTTACTGGAATCATCTTATTTTCATCGTTACATCGTACTCTCCCAAGCGCTTAGTTCAGTGCTCTGCACGTGGTAAGCGCTCAAGGAATAAAAATAATAATAATAATGATGTTGGTATTTGTTAAGCGCTTACTACGTGCAGAGCACTGTTCTAAGCGCTGGGGGAGATACAGGGTCATCAGGTCGTCCCGCGTGAGGCTCACAGTCTTCATCCCCATTTGACAGAGGAGGGAGGTGAGGCCCAGAGAAGTGAAGTGACTTGCCCACAGCCACACAGCTGACGGGTGGCGGATCCGGGATTCGAACCCATGACCTCCGACTCCCAAGCCCGGGCTCCTTCCACGGAGCCACGCTGCTTCCCCTATACGATCGAAATACGACTGAATGAATTGAATGAACGAGCAAATCATTTTGACGGTTTGTTATGCCGCCCTTGCCCTGCCCCCGGAACGGGGCCTAATACTACTAGTCCTCATAATATTACTAATAATAGTAATGGTGGTATCTGTGAAGTGCTCACTATCAATCAGTTACCACGGGCCAGACGCTGTACTAAGTACTGGGCAGACGGTCTCTCCTGATGCTTGGTCTCTCCATCCGTTTCGTGTTCGCAGGGACGGAATTAGGTAGCTAAGAGATCTGATCAGACTGGCGTCCTGACTGGGGTCGATATCGTAGAAATAAGGGCCAGCAGGTATTGTCGGTTTGAAGACGTTTCGGGCGATCTGAAATTTCTCTCCTTTCCCCTAACAGGACGGTTTCCCCATTCGAATAAAAGCTGTAAATATCGTGAATGAACCTCGAATCTTCAAAGGCATTTTTGCTATCGTAAAGCCATTCTTGAAGGAGAAAATAGCCAACAGAGTAAGTGATCTGACTGCCAATCCAGGTGGCTTGTGTGGGTGAATCCATCGAAGGGACTTACTGAGCGCTCCTGCCTGCGGAACACTGTACTAAGTGCTCGGGAGAGTACAGTAGAACAGAGTCGGTAATATTAATAATGTCGGTATCTGTTAAGCGCTTACTACGTGCAGAGCCCTGCCCTAAGCAGCGGGGTAGACACAGGGTAATGAGGTTGTCCCACGCGAGGCTCCCAGTCTTCATCCCCATTTTCCAGATGAGGGCACTGAGGCACAGAGAAGTGAAGCGACTCGCCCACAGTCACCCAGCTGACGCGCGGCAGAGCCGGGATTCGAACCCACGACCTCTGACTCCCCAGCCCGGGCACTTTCCACTGAGCCCCGCTGCATCATAGTCAAAGGATTTGTTAAGCGCTTACTCTGTGCCAAGCACTGTTAGAAACTTTCCCTGCCCATGAGGAGCGTACAATCTAGAGGGAAGGGAGACGGGAAATCTGTTACGTGTTTAGCGCATCAGTCGATCGGTGGTATTTATCGAGCGCTTACCTTGCGCAGACCACTGTGCTAAGCGCTTGGGGTGGGGGGGCGGTAGACACGTTCCCCGCTCACAAGGAGCTTACAGTCTAGAAGGGAAGACAGGCGTTAAATGTGTTGCCGTTCTGGGGCTTAGCCCATCAGTCAGTGGTATTCATTCAGTTGTATTTATTGAGCGCCTACTGTGTGCAGAGCACCATACTAAGCTCTCGAGAGAGGACAGTGTAGCAATAAATAGGCGCGCTCCCCGCCCACAGCGAGCTTAGAGTTTAGAGGGGTCGCCTGTGTGGATTAAGCGCTTGGGAGAGCACAGTGGAAAAAGAGTCGGGGGACACGTTCCCCGGGCCGGACGGGACCCCGGATCGCTGACCCAGTTTCTCCCGGGGTGCCTGCCTGTGACAGACGCGGTGGAGACAGCAGCGGCAGACCGAGGTAGCCCCCCTGACCGAGGCTGGCTTTCGGGCCAGTTGGGGATGCCTGACGTTCACTGCCGCGTGTTAAACTTCTTGGGGTCATCGGGTCGCGGCAGCGGTATCCTCTGAGGGTATCAGGCAAATGCGGACTACGTGCCAGGCACCGTACTAAGCGCTGGGGAAGACGCAAGATAGATTGGACACGGCCCCCGTCCCACCCGGGGCTCACGCCTTTCCTCCTTTTCCAGATGAGGTGACTGAGGCCCGGAGCCGGGAAGTCGGTTGCCCCAAGTCACACCGCAGACGGGTGGCGGAGCCGGGATTAGAACCCAAGTCCTCTGACTTCCCGGGCCCGGGTTCTGGACACTCGGCCACCCCGGCTTTTCATTCCCAAATATCCCCCGGGGTGCAGAACACCGTACCGAGCGTTGGGGCGAGTGTCAGACAGAGCGCTTAGCCGCCGTCGGGAAACATCCCCGGCATCGAGGGGCTTCCCTAAATCCGTACTCGTTCCTGTCTTTAACCTTCAGTTTTTCCTTCACGGCTCCGACCTGAATTCCCTCCACTCGAACCTGCCCCGGGACATCCTCCCCAGGGAATACGGAGGCACGGCCGGAGAGCTGGACGTCACGGCTTGGAAGGAGGCCCTGCTGGCCTCCGAGGAGGATTTCGTCAAGGAGTTCTGCCAGCCGGCCCCCCCGGGCGACGGCCACGGGCCCGCGGCCTCGCCGAGCGAAGGGCGGCCCCCCGAGGCCCAGGGAGACGATCCCACGCGGGCGGTGAAATCCCAGCTGTATTCCTGCTATTAGCACCCGCTCTTCCCCCCTCCCTCTCTCCCCACTCCCACCGCAGCCTCCGCGCTTTTCCTTCTCTGCCCAAGCCCACGAGGCGGCGGGGAAGCGAGGGCCTCCCCGGGACCGGAGCCGCCCCCCGGAAGCCGTCGCGGGAAAGTTCAACGGAACCCCGCGGGCATCTCCCCATCTGCAGGAGCAGTGAGCGGTTAACGATCCCCGTCGAGGCCGAAATAGATCCCTCGGAGGAGGCGCGGGCGAAGCGGTCCGACCGTACGTTCCCAGTCGGGGACCAACCTGCAGGGAACTGGGACGGTCTGCCCCGGGGGAGGCCGGCCCGGATCGGGAAGGATCGTCGGGGCCGGTGGCGGATTTGCCGGACGTCCTCTCCTCGACCCCTCCCTTGGGCCTACTAGGCTTTTACAGCCCCCAGTCGGGGCCTCGGCGCCCGCTCCGAGAAGGCCGTGGCGACGGTCGGCTTCGAGAGGCTAGAGAGGATCGATCGCCTTTCCTCGTTGAGGATCCCAAACCCCTTGGCGATCCCCGGCCGAGATCCGGGCCTCCCTCCGGCCGACCGAGCGGAGCGGTCGTGTGGAGAGTCTTCCCGGGGCCCTCCGCCTCCCCGGGCCCCGGATGAGGAGGCGGGCCCGGCTTCGGGCGGCCGCTCTTCGGCCCATCCGCTGAGCTGCTCGGACCACCCGCCCGCCCTCTGGGCGGATGCAGATGGGGAGAAGAGTGCCAGTCGAGGCTGGGAGAAGGGGGAGGTCAGCCGCTCGGAGGCCTCGCCGCCCCGCCCCCGGGCTTCGTTCTGGGACCCCGGCCCTGCCGGCGCGAGGCCGGGAACGGATTCCGGCAGAGGTTCCCCTCGGCCGCTCTGGATTTTCACCTTTGGACGTCCGAAGGCAGACGGGGCGGGGGATGTCCCTCCGAAAACCCATCCTCAGATTGCCCTCCGGGCGCAGAACTGGGGTCCGCGTGGGGCCGGGGGCGGCGAGGCCCACCAGCCCAGGGCCCACCCGGCCCTCTGGGGCGCTCCTCCGGCCGCCCCGGGTTGACCTGCGCTCTGGCTGCGAGTTTCAGCACTTTAGAGCCTCGATATATAGAGATCGGGCCTCAGCTCTAATGTCAAGCGAGGGTGTGTGTCCGGTGTCCTTGCGTGTGGTGTCTTTCGGGCGGGGGCTGTTTTGGTTTTCCCACATACATTCCATATAAACGTGGCGTCGGTCGGGACCTGGTGTTCGGTGTCCGGGGGCCCCCTCATCGAGCGGAGGGATCCTCGTGACCCGAGAATCGTCTTTACCGTCATAGTCCGTCTCTCTAGCACTTTCCAAGACCTCGGGACGGGTCACCGGCGAGAGCCCACCTAGTTACCTCCTCCTCCCTCCGTGCCGACTCTCGGACACGGGGGGGAACTCCTCTCCTCGTAAATACGTGCCAGCGGGTCTCCCGGGGCTGCCCGTTCAACCTCTTCGAGTGCCAAAGCGCGTGTGCTCGGACGTTTTCCCTCCGACAGCGTGACCCGTGTTGCCAAAAGGGTGGGTCGCGGCCGTCCGTCCGGGCCTCCGAATTCTCGGTCAGTGCCCAAGAGGAAGGGAAGCGGCGTGGCGGATCTAGGTTGGAGAAGGGCAGAGGATGAGGGTCTTCGGGGTGAGGAGAGTTTAGAAAGCCTTAGCCGGCCTCCGTCTGGTACCAGCAAGAAGCAGGGAACTTAACTCCAAAGATCGACCTAAAAGGATAAAGGGCTTTAGCCCCGGCACCCGGTGGATGCGTGTCCTCTTTTCTTTCCCCCCGAGTCACGTCCGTGTCGGTTAATCCCGGAAGCCGGACAAGAGGAAAGCCGGGTATCTTAAAAAGGAGCGGATATGAATCGTTAGTGCGGTTTGGTTGCGGGGTGGGTCGTTTGCCCCCATCTCGCTCCGGCGACGGCGTCAGCCGTTCTCGTCCCGGAAGAGTTCGTGGTGATGAAAGACCTCTTCCTTGGTTTGAAGCAGCTAAAGTTCGGCCTTTCCCAGGGCCCAGAACGATGCATTGAGATGTGGGTGTTCAAAGAGGGAGCTTTCAGCTTTTCATATACTGGGAAACTGTCCCCGTCACTTAGCTGACATGGGGGAGAAACGTGGAAAAGGATTGAGGCCTCTTAGGACGTAGCATCGACTCATCTTTCCAGAGGCGGTTTTTTTTTTTTTTTTTTTTTTTACTGCCGAGGACCCTTGGATCCACGTAAAGCGAATGTCACAACTTCTCGGTGACCGAGAGAGCGAGGAGAGCTCTTTGGCAGAGGGCTTCTTTCTCAGTCGGGGGCAGAAGCGAAGGGGAGGTGGCGACTTTTCCCCGGCTTCTAATTGCCAGGAGAGGCGTTGACGGTACGGCTAACTGGTTCGGCTCGCACCGGGAAAGTCGGAAGTTTCTTTCGTAGTTTCTCCGAGCTGGAAAAGAAGATGCGGCGTCTGGTACGGTAAGCCGCTCGTGAGCAGAAAGATAGTTGCCCTTTGAGTGGGTTAACCTGCAGGTAGCTTGCTTTTCCAAGGGAAGACAGTTGTCTTCCCTGGCAGTTATATTTTCCTTACATTTTTCTCTCAAAGCAGCCTTTCCGAACCCTCTTTGCATTTTTCTCCCAAAACGCCGGGAGAGTCAACCTCTGCGAACTCTCCTTACGTTTTTCTCCTTAGGTTTTTCTCTCAAGGCGCCGGGAGAGTCAACCTTTCCAGACTCTCTCCCGCCGCGCAAAGTTCTTCAGTTCGCAGCCGCGCTTGGCATTCCGGTATCGTCGCAGTCAATACCTCATCTCTGTCTCCGAACCGCTCGAGGTTCTCGGCGAAATATCTCTCAGCAGCTCTTAATACGGGCCGGGGAGCTTCCTTGGAAGAAGGGCTCCGCCCATCTGCCGCGGAGGGGCCGGAGGGAAGGTGGGCGGATTAGCAGAGCGGTGGCCCGCGCGGGAGAGAGGAACCAAACCCAGCGCCCGTGTTGGGAAAGAGGTCGACACTGTGCCCTTTCGGGTCTCGGGCGATTTGGGGCCGGGCCCACGTTAACAGGCTTTAAAAAAGGAATCAGCATCTTCACCACGGAGAACCGAAAAGGTTCGTGGGGGCAATAAATCGAATGCTGTTTCAGATGGGCCCGGTCCCGGCGGCGTATCGTGCTCCTTCCCTACGTGCTCCTGATGGAATACTTGAATCCGGGCCCGGGGGGAAGGCGAGCGGGCCTCACCTCCGCCGGGGGCACGAGGTCGGGCACGTCTCGCCCGACCAGACTCGGTTCCGTTTACGTTCCTTGTTTCCGAGCGACGGTCTGGCTTTGGGTGTCGAGCGTGCGCAGCGTGGCGGATTTCGTTTACATCTGTGTTTCTTTTGACCAAATGTTTATTTTTATAACGCATTTTCTAAAGCGGAGTGGTTAAAATGTTCAACTTTATTCTGCATGACTGGGTCTTAAAACAATTCAAAATAATAATGCTAATAATAATAAACCTCTGTAGGATCGATAGAGCGTGGAGGTGGTTTCTGGCGTTAAAGTGTCACCTGGCGAATCGATTCTGATTCCCCAGCAGCTTTCGCGGCTTGAGCAGATGTGGGAGGGAAGAAGGGTGGGAAGCGGGAAAAGCACAAAGACGAGCCTGCGCCCACGTTCCTTTTTAGGGTGTGGAGGGTACGTGAGTGCTTACTATGTGTCAGGCGCTGTACTGAGCACTGGGATGGATAATCAGGTTGGACACAGCCCCGGCCCAGATGGGGCTCCCACTCTTAAGCAGGAGGGAGAGCAAGTATTAAATTCCCATTTTTTACAGATGAGGAAACTGAGACCCAGAGAAGTTAAGCGACTTTCCCTAGGCCACGCTGCAGGCCAGTGTTGGAGGCGGAATTAGAACCCAGGTCCTGACTCTCAGGCCCGTGCTCTCGCCACTGGGCCATGCTGCTTTTGGGGGGGCGGGGGGTACTTGTTAAACGCTTACTGTGTGCCAGGCACTGTTCTAAGCACCGGGATAGAGACGAGGAAATCAGGTTGGGCACAGTCCACGTCCTGTAAGGGCTCACGGTGGCTTAGTGGAAAGAGCCCGGGCTTGGGAGTCACGGGTCACGGGTTCAAATCCCAGCTCTGCCACCTGCCAGCTGTGTGACTTTGGACAAGTCACTTCACTCGGCCTCAGTTACCTCATCTGGAAAGTGGGGATCAAGACTGTGAGCCCCACCTGGGACCACCTGATACCTTGTATCTTCCCCAGTGCTCGGCACAGAGTAAGCGCTTAACAAGTACCGTTATTATTATAGTCCCCATTTTATAGATGAGGCGACTACTATATCACTAGTAATAACTGTGGTATTTGTTAGGCGCTTACTGTGTGTCAGGTACTGTAATAAACCCTAGGATAGATAGAAGCGAATCAGTTACCACCAGAGGCGTTCCCCTCCGTAATAATAACAGTCTACTACGTGCCGGGCACCGCTCTGAGCGCTGGGGTAGATACGAGATAATCGGGATGGACACTGTCCCTCGTAGCGCTCACAGTTTTAATCCCCATTTTCCAGCTGAGGTGACCGAGGCTCAGAGGAGCGAAGTGACACACCCAAGGTCACCCAGCCGACAGGTGACGGAGCCGGGACTAGAACCCAGCTCCTTCTGACTCCGGGCCCTTGCTCCCTCCACTAGGCCGTGCTCCTTCTCAGGGTTGACCGGCACAGCCTCCCAACCGACGTCCCGGCCTTCAGGAGGCTCCCGCACCGAGGCCCGGTGGGCGGAAATCGGAGCGGGAGGACTCGAGTCTGTCTGTCGTCCAGCTGGAGGGGACGGCTTTAGACCGCGAGCCCGGCGTTGGGTAGGGATCGTCTCTATCTGTCCCCGAACTGTACATTCCAAGCGCCTAGTACGGTGCTCCGCACGTAGTGAGCGCTAAATACGACCGAATGAATGACAAGGTCGCCTCAGACCGCCTCGGGGCCCCAGCGCTTCCAGGTGGGGTCCGAAAATCCCCCCTCCGCCACTTCCGACTTGGAAGGGGTAGGGGATCATTCCCGCGAGGCGCTTCGGCGGCCGCCCGCGCTCTCGTCAACCGAAAACGCGGCCGTCGTCCATCGGCGGTGTTTATCGAGAGCGCTTACTATGCGCAGAACACTGTTCTAAAAGCGGTGTGCCATTACGGCCCGCCCCAACGCTTAGAAAGATGTTTGACGTTTGTTAAGCGCTCAGTAAGTACCACGCACGAGAGAGAGAGACACCTGTTCCGAGTCACAGCCCAACAACTGTCCCGCCACAGTGGCGGGGAGTCAACAGGTTGCAGGCGCAGGCCCTGATGAATCACGCAAATGGGGGATCGACGTCTCACCCCCCCAACGGACGCCACCGGAGACGATCTCCGCCCGGCCCCCGCTCCCGTGTTGTCAAACGATGACGACGGCGGTCTTCGTTGAGCGCTTACCACGTGCCCGGCCTCGTACTAAGCGCCGGGGTGGCTACAGAACACGGGCTTGGGAGTCGGAGGTCGTGGGTTAGAGAAGCAGCGCGGCTCAGTGGAGAGAGCCCGGGCTTGGGAGTCAGAGGTCAGGGGTTCGAATCCCCGCTCCGCCGCTTGCCAGCTGTTGTGACCGTGGGCGAGTCGCTTCACTTCTCTGGGCCTCCGTTCCCTCAGCTGTAAAATGGGGATTAAGACTGTGAGCCCCACCTGGGACGACCTGATCGCCTTGTGTTCCCCCCCCCCCCCCCCCAGCGCTTAGAAGGGTGCTTTGCACATAATAAGCGCTTAACAAATGCCACCATCATCATTCCAATCCCGGCTCACAGCTGTGTGACTTTGGGCCTCAGTTCCCTCATCTGTAAAATGGGGATTAAGACTGTGAGCCCCACGTGGGACAGCCTGATGACCTCGTATGCCCCCCCCCCCCCCCCCGGTGCTTAGAACAGCGCCTGGCCCATAGTAAGCGCTCAACAAGTGCCATCATTATTATTATTATTATTACTGTTTAATCAGGGTGGACACAGTCCCTGTCCCACATGGAGGCGCTCAGGCATCATCCCCATTTTACAGGGGAGGCAACCGAGGCCCAGAGAAGACAAGCAGCGACTAGCCCAAGCGGCAGAGCGGGGATCGGAACCCAGGTCTTTCCGTCTCCCGGGCTCTACCCACTAGGTCACGGGGCTGTTTTTCGAAAACCGGCCGGGGCGTGGCGGGCATCTGGCTGTGATCCCCGCCCGGGCTGGCCTTGATCCCCGAGTTTCTTGGTGGGCGTGAAAGATGGCAGCTGACAAGATTGGAATGAGAACCCACGGGCGCGGGAGCCGATGACTCAAGCTTTGGCTCGTCGACAAGCCGCCCACTCGCGGCCCCGCCAATTCCACTCTGCGATCGGGCGCGCCGACGGCCTCTTTCTCTCCCGGGAATCCGGCCCCTAAACCGGAGGAGCCGACGGGGAGGCCGGGACCTGCCCCGACCCCAACGGCTCCCCGCGTCGAAACCGGAAACGCCCAGACCGACCCCCCTGAGTCGCTCGCGTTTTTAAGAAAAGGATCTCAGACGGGCGTTCAGAAGGCCTGTATTTCAACGAGAAGACGTACGTTGGGTGGAAATGCCGACGTGCTCCGACGCCATTTTCCGTGCGACTGAGGCGGACGTCGGCGGCGTCTACGTAAGCGCCGCGTCGCTCTTCCCAGGTTACTCTTCCGCCGGACTAAAGCCTTTAGAGGTTGAGAGTGCAAACGGAACCGAGCGGCGCGTGAAATGAACTTATTTGGCGGAACGAAGCCACAGACTTAAAGCTAGGCAGCACGGGCGCTGTGACGCAAAGGAGAAGACAATCTATGCATCTGGGGTAAAAAAAATCAAACGGGCAGAAGCGACGGTAGCGGCTCGAGACCGGTCTCTCCCCACCGGCTCTTCCCAAGACCTGGAATGTCGACGGATCGTACGCCCCGACGCGCTGACCCCGGGCGGCCCGCCACCGGCGCGCTGTTTAGGGGACGTCGATCCCGGTTGGCTAACGAGGGCTTCCCCGCCTTCCTACGGGCGTCCGCGACCCCGAGCCAGAAGGGAGTCTCGCCTCTTACTTGGCGGACCCCCTTCCCGGCCCGAGGAGATTTTCAAACCGCGGTAACGCGCTCCAGGTTAAAGCGGTCAACGAGAACAGCCGAGAGAGAGAGAGAGAGAGGAGAGTTGCAATCCGACACCGAGCGCCGATCTGGCGCCACTCGAGTCCCCCCGGGGTTCCGGCGGCCGCGCGGAGGGGGGCGGATGCTGGCCCGGGGCCGCCGGCCACGGGGGAGACGGCGGTCTCGGGTGGCAAGCGGGGGCTTCAGCTGAAGTCCCGGTCGGTGAAGACGAGAGGGGCGAAGAGAGTCCAGGCGTAGAGGCCGAGGCAGAACCAGCTCGAAGATATCTTCACCCACACCGCCGGCCACTTGCTGGTCACGGTCTGGAAGTCGGCGTCGGGGCTACGGAGAGGGGAAGCGGCGAGACGGAGCCCCGGAACCCGAGCCCCGACCCCCCCCCCCCCCGCCAGCCCCGCTCGGCCGACCGTCTGAGCTCGCCGTGGGCGGGGGGGAGTTTGTCTCGTTTCTAGTTATAGTGTACTCTCCTAAGCGCTCAGTACAGTGTTCTGCACGCAGGAGGCGTTCGATCCGACCGAACGAATGCCGCCGGCGACACTGTACTCTCCCCGGCGCTCAACACGGGGCTCCGCACGCAGCGAGCGCTCGGTAAATACGACCCGAACGAGTGCCGCCGACTGACCGGACTGTACCCTCCCTAAGCGCTCAGCACAGTGCTCCGCACGCAGCGAGCGCTCGGTAAATACGACCGAAGGAATAAATGCCACTGACCGTACTGTACCCTCCCTAAGCGCTCAGCACAGTGCTCCGCACGCAGCGAGCGCTCGGTAAATACGACCCGAACGAGTGCCGCCGACTGACCGGACTGTACCCTCCCTAAGCGCTCAGCACAGTGCTCCGCACGCAGCGAGCGCTCGGTAAATACGACCGAATGAATAAATGCCACTGGTTGTACTGCAGCACTCTCCCCAGTGCTTAGTTCAGTGCTCCGCACACAGCAAGCGCTCAAATACAATCGACTGAATGAATGAATAAATGCCACTGTTTCTACCGTCTCCCCCGAGCGCTCAGTACAGCGCTCCGCGCCCAGCGAGCGCTCAAATACGACTGCCCGAATGAAGAGACGCGACTGACTGACTGTACTCTCCCCGGGGGCTCAGTCCAGCGCTCTGCACACGGCGAGCGCTCAGTAAGTATGGCTGGATGAATGAATGCCACTGATTGTACTGTCCTCTCCCGGGCGCTCGGTACAGTGCTCTGCACACGGCGAGCGCTCGATAAATACGATTCCGCGAATGAACGTGTTGCAGTCCGGTGCGGCGCACGGTAACCAAGGAAGCTGCAGGCTCGCTGTTGGCAGGGAACCCGGCCGCTGACTCTACGGTCCTCTCCCGGGTGCTTCTCCGGTGCTCCGCACGCAGTAAGAGCCCAGTAAGCAGCACCGACCGACCGGACCGGACCTCGCCTCCCAAGTGGCCCGTGACCGCAGCCAACTCGCCGACGCTACCCGGAAAAGGAGGCGGGCGGGCGGGCGAGCCTTCAGGGCGGCCCCGCCGGTCCTCGCCCGCCCCTAATCCGACGGGGTCGGGGGGGGCGTCTGAAGTCAAGCCCCGAAGACCTCAGAGGGGGTCCCAGACCGAGGCCTTTCCATCGGCCATCCGCTCGGTCATTCGAGAAGGCGGCGTGGCTCGGGGGCAAGAGCCCGGGCTCGGGAGTCAAAGGCCGTGGGTTCTAATCCCGCCTCCGCCGCCCGTCAGCTGGGTGGCTCTGGGCGAGTCACTTCACCGCTTTGTGCCCCGCTTCCCTCACCTGTAAAATGGGGATTAAGGAGGCGAGCCCCACGTGGGACAACCCGATCACCTCGTTAGCTCCGCCAGCGCTTAAGGCGGTAAGTAAGCGCTTAGGAAATACCATCGCTATTACTGTCGTCGTCATCATCGTTTACCGAGCGCTTACCGGGGGCAGAGCACCGTACGGAGCGCCTGGGAGGACGCGACGTAACGACGGGCACGTTCCCCGCCCACAGTGAGCTCACGGTCTGAGGGGGAGGAGGACGTCAACGCACGTCCATAAGTAAGTGCCAGACCTCTGGGCCTCGGTCCCCTCCTTACTAAAGTGGGGGTTAATTATCATCGTTATAATGGTATCCGTTAAGCGCCTACTATGGGCCGAGCACCGTTCTAAGCGCTGGTACGAGGTGATCGGGTAGGTGGTCCCACGTGGGGCTCCCAGTTTTACAGATGAGGGGACTGGGGCCCAGAGAAGCGACCTGCCCAGAGTCACGCCGCTGGCCAGCGGCGGAGCCGAGATTCGAACCCATGGCCTCCGACTCCCACGCCGGGGCTCTTTCCGCGGAGTCGGCCACGCGGGTTAAGAGCGGGAGCCCCGTGTGGGACGGGGCCCGCGTCCAACCCGCTCAACCCATCCAGGGCTTAGAGCGGTGGCGGGCACGCGGTGAGCGGGTGACGGGTACCTTCGTCACTAAGACGCCGAGGGGCCCAAAGGGCGGGGAGGAAGGGGAGGGGGTCGAGGCTCACCTGTACCAGTTGGTCAGGGTCATCATGATGTAGAGCGAGGCCAGGCCCAGCATGAAGTGGAAGAGAGAGTAGCTGTACTGAACGCCCTCCCGCTCGTTGTCGACGGCCCGCCTCGCCTGCCCCTCCTCGGCTCCCGGCCCCCGCGGGGGAGCCTCCTCCAGGATCACGCTGTCGCTCCCCGACAGGGTCAGTTTCCTGGCCTGGCCGTTGGCGGACGAGCGGATGCTGCCGGAGGAGAGGCCGCCCGGAAGACGAGTCAGGGGCGGCGTCCTGAGCACCCGCCGCCCCCCACCGTCCCCAAGCCGGGTCGGGGCTCGTCGGGTCCCTCGGGTGGTACGCCCTGAGCGCTCACCTGGAGTACACGAGGCAGCAGGCGAAGAGAAGCAGGCCGACGACGCTCTGGGCGTCCCACCACCGCCTGGTCCCGTGGGGGGCCGGAGGGGCCGAGGCGGCGGGCGGGGCGGTCGCGTTTCCCGGGGCCGGTGTCGGGCCGGCCAACTGGGAGATGATACTCAGCAGGCTTGGGTTGCAGTAGCTATCTGTCGGTGAGACAAGAAGACGATGAGGAGGAGGAGGAGGAGGAGAGATGCCTTCTGGGCGGCACGACAAAGATCTGGGTTCCGACCCCGGCTCCGCCACTCGTCCGCCGGGTGACGGGTGACTTCGCTTCTCCGGGCCTCGGTGACCTCGTCTGTTCCACGGGGAGGGGGACCGGGAGCCCCGGGTGGGACGACGATTGCGTCCGACCTGATTTGTGTGTTTCTATCCCAGCGCTTAGTACGGTACCTGGCACGTAGTAGGAGCTTAACAGATACCATTCTTTAAAAAAAAACCACAGAAACACCAGGGTGATTACAAAATGATCCCACTGGACACCAGGAGGGCTCAGAGTCTGAGGGATGAGGAGAACGGGTATTCGCTCCCCGTTTCACCGACGGGAATACCGGGGTCCGGAGAAGCGGAGTGACTTGCCCGAGGACACGCAGCGGGCAAGCGAGGCCGCGATTCCACCGGGGCACGACCCTCTCGCCGATCTTCAAGGTCTGCCCCCGCCCCCCGAGGCGTTAATAACGACGACGGCACCTGCGAAGCGCTTCCTACGGGCCGAGCACCGGGGTAGATACAAAGTAATCGGTTTCGACCCGGCCGGGGCTCAAGATCTCCATCCCCGTTTTACAGCTGAGGTCACCGAGGCCCAGGTAAATGAAGTGAACCCGCCCGGATGACGCGGCGGACACGGGGCAGAGTCGGGATCGGAACCCAGGTCCCCCCGACTTCCGCACCCGGGCTCTGCCCGTTAAGGCCGTGCCGCCTCCATGTCCCGGCGCTGTCTTTCCCGCGAGGGAAACGTTCCGGATGACCCCTTACCCGGTTCGTTGGACATGGCGGACCACGTGAGGTACATGGTGTAAAAAGTGATGACTGAAGACTGCAGGAGGCCAGAGCGAGGCTGATATTCCTGTTTCCGAGGAGAAAGACGGGAGGGGGGTGGAAAAAGAGTCTCGGAAATCACAAGGACGCCCTTGGACTTCACAGAGTCAACCCGATTCCCAGGAGCTAGTTAAACTGTTAATAATAATGACGACGATGGCATCTGTTAAGCGCTTGCTATGTGCCAAGCACTGTTCTAAGCGCTGGGGCAGATACCGGCTAATCTACGTCCCACATGGGGCTCACAGTCTTTACCGCCGCTTTACAGATGAGGCAAAGAGAAGTGACCGGCCCAAGGTCACCCAGCGGAAAAGCGGCAGGGCCCCTCGGCGTGAGCTGTCATTTTTAAAAGCGTTCGGAGGCCTGGGAGGAGCTAGAGAAGTTAGGCCAAACCTGGACTTGCGGGAGGATGGAAAAAACGGACACCAGAACGCAAAGTATCACGTTGACGCTGATGAAGAACTTGTTCTCGGTGCAGCCGTCCGGTTTCGTGTAGTGGACGAAGAACAGCGCCGTGGCCACGATGGACAGGACGTAGAAGAGGCCGGTGAAAAACAGCAGAGCTGGAAAACAGAAGGAAGGATCCACGTGAAACGTCCGGCCACCGGGAATTCAACCGGGCCGCACGAACCGAGAAACGATCACTCCCCCGCCGAGGCGAGGGACGGTCACTTCCCGGACGGCCCCGGGAACGGCCGGAGAGCGGGGCCGGATTCACTAGACCGGGAGCCCGCCGTTGGGCGGGGACGGTCTCTCTCCGTTGCCGAGTCGTCCATCCCAAGCGCTCAGGACAGCGCTCCGCACAGAGTAAAGCGCTCAATAAATACCATCTGAACGAACGACTTCGGCCTCCCCCTAGAGCCAGGGCACCGACCCGGAGCCGTCCCCAGCAACAGGCTGTCGAGCGATAGATCCTTATTAATTTACGGAAATTCCCTCGCCGGCGAGATAAGCTTTCCCCACTGAGGCCGGACGGCTCCCTGCGGTCTTAAAACGGTCGGCTGATTTGGGCAAAGGGTGACGACAGATCACACGGGAGAAGGGACACCCCCCTCTGTGAGCCAAGGACAGAGGTAATAATAACGTTGGTATTCGTTAAGCGCTGACTCTGGGCCGAGCACCGTTCTAAGCGCCGGGGGAGATACGGGGTCATCGGGTCGTCCCACGGGAGGCTCACGGTCTTCATCCCCATTTTCCGGAGGAGGAGAGGAGGAGGGGCGGCTCGGTCAGGGAAGGCCTCCCGGAGGAGGTGAGGTCCCGGCCCTCCCCGTCCCACCCGATCTCTCACCGACGGAATCGAGTCGCTTGAGTTTTAGGTTTCCTACCTGCGTACCAGCACCTGGCGTTTCCCTCTTCCATTCGCCCCACCCAGGATTCGTTCCAGCCGTGGGCGAAGTCGATTAGCAGCACCAGCTGAATGACGATAAAGATGGCGGCCCCGCCGGCGCCGATAACGAACCAGGCTGAGAAACCGAAATGAGACAAGTCACTCTCATCTCTCGGCTTCCCCGTCACGCGTAGTGACGTGGCCGAGACCGGCCCGTGACCGACTCAGGGGACGAACCGGACTCGGGTTGATCGATCGACCCTATCTGTTGAGCGCTTCCGCTGTGCAGAGCGCTGTACTAAGCGCCGGGGAGAGTACGATACCACGGCATCGGCCCCCTGCCCATTACGAGCTTACAGTCTAGAGGGGGAAGGTGACGAGAGCAAATTCTCGCCAGAAGGCGGGGAACGGGTCTATTGACGGTTGTAGTGCCATAATAGAGAAGCAGCGTGGCTCGGCGGAAAGAGTCCGGGCTTGGGAGTCAGGGGTCCTGGGTTCGAATCCCCGCTCCGCCACTCGTCAGCTGACTGTGGGCGAGTCACTTCACTTCTCTGAGCCCCAGTTCCCTCCTCTGTAAAATGGGGATGAAGACCGTGAGCCTCACGTGGGACGACCCGATGACGCCGTATCTCCCCCGGCGCTTGGAACGGTGCTCTGCGCATAGTAAGCGCTTCACAGATAGCAACGTTATTATCATTATGATAATTGTGGTATTTGGTAAGCATTTACCCTGTGCCAGGCACTGTACTAAACGCTGGGGCGGATACAAGCAGATCGGGTTGGACACAGTCCCCGTCCCATGTGGGGCTCACCGTCTCAATCCTCGTTCTACAGATGAGGGAACTGAGGGCCGGAGAAGTGAAGTGACTTGCCCCAGGCCACACAGTAGACAACTGGCAGACCCGGGATTAGAACCCGTGACCTTCTGACTCCCAGGCCCGGGCTCCATCCACTACGTCACGCGGCTTCTCTGTATGGACCGAACCAGGCGCTCGGTACGGTGCTTTGCACACAGTAAGCGCTCAATAAGTACGACAATGAACGAACACTCAAGTTCCAACCTCTAGTCCGAGGCCTTTACAAGAGACGTTTTCCGGCTGGGCCCCCGGGGGTTTCGAACCCGACTCGGCTTATAGGAAGGGCAACGGAGACTCCGCTTTAGCGTCTTACGATCCCAGCGACCTTAAGTTGACGAGCCCGTCTCCCGCTTCACAATATTCCCTTTCGAGGAACCAAAGGTGCCGCCGAGCACAGCGTTAAAACCTCGCGGCCAAAGGGACAGCGGGCTGATTCTGGATTTCGGGCGGCCTCGCTTGGGCTTCCCGACGACGTGATCTGCACGTTATAAGCGATTACTCTGTGCGGAGCACGGTTCTAAGCGCTGGGGGAGATACAGGGTCATCAGCCTGTCCCACGTGAGGCTCGCAGTCTTCATCCCCATTTGACAGAAGAGGTCACCTCCCGCCTAAAAAGCAGAAGCGTTTTTACCTGACCGAGGTTCCAGTGAAAAGAGGCGAGACGGGGGTCTCCAATTAATAACAGTGAATAAGAACGCTCTACAACGGACCGGTCCCTTTCCCCCGCCAGTCCGAGGTCAGTCCCCGGACCTTGTGTCCGTACCTGTGGAGAAGGGCCTGTTGGGGATGTAGAAGGCTCCAACCATGATCCCAACCACGGCAGCGATTTTGAAGAACCAGAACCTACCGGGGGACAAGGACGCGCGTCAGGAATCCTTCGGCCGGTATTAGAAAAAGATAAATACGGTACTGCGGCGGGCGCCGTGCGTTCATTCGTTCATTCAGTAGTATCTATTGAGCGCTTCCTATGTGCAGAGCACCGGACTAAGCGCTTGGGACGAACAAGTCGGCAACAGATAGAGACGGTCCCCGCCGTCCGACGGGCTCACGGTCCGCTCGGGGGAGTCGGACGGACGAGAACGATGGCGACGGACAGAGTCGGAAGAGGGGAAGGACGTCTCGTAAAAACGACGGCGACTCAATGGAATCGGGGCGATGTACATTTCATTAACAAAACAGATAGGGTGACGAGAATATAGACGGTCGAGCGGACGAGTACGGTGCCGAGGGGACGGGAAGGGAGAGGGGGAGGAGCGGAGGGAGATGGGGGGAAAAGAGGGTTAAGCTGCGGAGAGGTGAAGGGGGGGGTGGTAGAGGGAGTAGAGGGAGAAGGGGAGCTCGGTCTGGGAAGGCCTCTCGGAGGAGGTGAGTTTTAAGTAGGGTTTTGAAGAGGGGAAGTTTGGCGGAGGTGAGGAGGGAGGGCGTTCCGGGACCGCGGGAGGACTCGGTCCAGTAGTTCTGAGTGGATACGGGCTAAGCCTGTCGGAGACGCACGTGGGGGCTCCCGCTCTTCACCCCCGTTTTCCAGATGAGGTGAGCGAGGCCCAGGAGCGGAGGGCAGACACGTGGGATCGGAACCCGAGCCCGGGCTCTGCCCACTGAGCCGCGCCGCCCCCGCCAACCGTCCCCCGGGATGCCATCAGCCGCGGGGGGGGGGGGGGGGGGACGGGACATTGACTGGGCGGTGCTCCTCTCAGCCTTCCCGGACGCCGCGCCTGGGGCTCCGCTGACTTGGAGCCGGTGCCTGGCGGCGGGCGGAGGGGGAGGATCGGGGGCCTCCGACGACCCGGCCTCCCCCTGCCTCCCCGACTCCGGGAACCGGGCCGGAGCCTTTCCACAGAGGAGGCAGCGGGAGGTGGACTGGGGTGGCGATAATAACGATGACGGCCGCGGTATTTATTAAGCATCTCGATTCTATTGATCGCCGTCGTTCTCCCCCGATTAGACCGTGAGCCCGTCAGAGGGCGGGGGCCGTCTCGATCTGTTACCTGTCTGTCCATTCCAAGCGTTCAGTCCAGCGCTCTGCACATAGTAAGCGCTCAATCGATACTACTGAATGAATGAATGAATGAACCCACCACGTGCCAGGCACTGTACTAAGCGCTGGACTGGAGACAAGCAAATCGGGTTGGCCCCAGTCCCCGTCCCACGTGGGGCTCACGGCCTCGCGTCCCCATTTTGCGGAGGTCACCGAGGTCTGCTCAACTGCCTATATTTTCACGACCCTATTTATTTTGTTAATGAAACGTACATCGCCTTGATTCTATTTAGTTGCTATCGTTTTAATCAGCTGTTCATCCCCTAGATTCTATTTATCGCTAGTGTTCTCGTCCGTCCGTCTCCCCCGATTAGACCGTGAGCCCGTCAGAGGGCAGGGCCCGTCTCTGTTACCGACTTGTCCATTCCAAGCGCTTAGTCCAGCGCTCTGCACATAGTAAGCGCTCAATAAATGCTATTGAATGAATAAGCATAAGAATAGCGCTCACTATTCATTCGATCGTATTTATGAAGCGCCGATTGTGTGCAGAGGACCGTACTCTGCGTGCACCCCACATCACTTCTGCATACGGCACCCCAGGCCCGCCCCGCGACGTACCCGTTCTGCACCGCCCCTCGCCAGTCGCTGCTGCTTTTCACGTTCACCATGATCAGGGCGAAGAGGAAGAAGAACACGGTCAGGGCGAAGTGGACGCGGTAGACGGCTTTGAAGCCCACCAGGGCGTCGCAGTCGACGTAGCCGTCCACGTACGGAATCTGCGTTCCGAGACCCCCCTCGCAGAATCCGGGGATCTGCCAGGAGCAAGCAGACCGAGCGATCTCACTGACCGAGCGCCTACTGGGTACCGGGCACTGGACTCAGCGTTTGGGAGAGTCCGACACAACGGTATAATAATGACGACGGTATGTGAGCGCGCGCTGATAACGTCGGCAGTTGTTAAGCGCTTACTACGGGCCGGGCACCGTTCTAGGCGCTGGGGGAGATACGGGGTCATCGGGCTGTCCCACGTGAGGAGCAGCGTGGCTCAGTGGAAAGAGCCCGGGCTTCGGGGTCCGAGAGCGTGGGTTCGAATCCCCGCTCGGCCACTTGTCAGCTGTGTGGCTGTGGGCGAGTCGCTTCGCTTCTCTGGGCCTCGGTTCCCTCATCTGTAAAATGGGGATGAAGGCTGCGAGCCCCACGTGGGAGAACCCGATTCCCTTGTGTCTGCCCCAGGGCTCGGAACCGTGCTCCGCACGTAGTAAGCGCTGAACAAATACCAACGTTATTATTGTTATGGGGCTCACAATCTTCATCCCCATTTTACAGACGAGGTCACTGAGGCACCGAGGAGGGAAGCGACCTGCCCGGAGTCACACGGCCGACGAGGGGCGGAGCGGGGATGAGAACCCATCGCCTCGGACTCCCGAGCCCGGGCTCTTTCCATTGCCCCACTGCGGTGGCCGGCGCGTGGAAAAGCACTTAACAACCGTCGTCGTCATCATCGCCATCATCATCATCATCTATTTTAGAGGAAGGAAAGCCCGGGGAAGCGAAGCGAGACGGTGCCCCAGTTCGCACAGCAGACCGGCGGCGGCGCCGCGATCGGCCCCCACGACCTTCCGACCCTCTAAGCGCTAGACCCCGCCGCGTCTCCCCGCGTTCGATCCTCAAAGACACCCCCCCCCCCGCCCCGACCAACGCAAATATCCCCGCCGCGGAGCGGTCGCGGAGGCCGTTACCTTTTTGAGCTGCACCTCCATCCCCGGGATGAGCATGATACAGGCCACGCAAGTCCCCAGGAGCAGAATGGAGGCATAGAGGAGGCGGGTCAGGGTGGAATTCTTGGTGTTGGGACAACAGCTGCACAATAAGCACGAGGCACCGCTGCACAGGCACGGGATCTGCGACAAGGAGACACACGCGGAGGGACGGTTTGGCCCCGAGCCGGCGTCGCTCGCGGCCCCGCGGAGCCAAAGGAACCTCATCGGAGACTCCGAACCCCGGGGGGAGACGGAGGAATCGTCCCCGACGGACGGGGGTCGTCTCTTCTCCGGGAGACGGCGCCGATTCCCGGAGGGAGACGCCAGAGGCTCGGGAATCCGATGCCGCGGGGGGACGCGGACGGCCCGGCCAGACCCAAAATCGACGGCCTGCTCGTCGTCGGAGGGGTAAGAGAAGAAACGGCTCCTGATCATGATTATTTCTGTGAATTTAGTCCGATCTCATTCATTCATTCGATTTACCGAGCGCCAACCGCGTGCAGAGCCCTGGACCGAGCGCTCGGAAAGTACGATTCGGCACCGGATGGAGACCGACCCTGCCCGACGGCGGGCTCGCGGTCTAGAAGGGGGAGACCGACAGCCAAGCAAATGGATTCGGTTAGAAAACAGATCGGAAGTCCCGCAGACGGGAGGAACCCCACGTGGGTCAGGCCGGGTTCGGCGCTCAGAACAGCGCTCTGCACGTAGCGAGCGCTTTAACGGATACCGTGGTCATCACCCGGATTCTCGGGGTTGAGGAGGGGCTGGGAGATGAGGTCGGGGAGGATCACGTGCCTGGAAAAACCGTCACCCCTGGGAGCTTCCTTTTTTTTTAAAGCGGTATCCGTTAAGCGCTTACTGCGTGCCAGGCACCGTACTGGGCGCCGAGGCAGCCCCAAGCGGAGCAGGTCGGACCCGGTCCCCGTCCCCCACGGGGCTCCCGGTCTCAATCCCCGCTTTGCGGATGAGGGGACCGAGGCCCAGAGACGCGAAGCGACGTCTCCGAGGTCCCGCAGCAGACGAGCGGCGGAGCGGGGATTCGGACCCGGCTCCTCCGTCACCCGGGCCCCGCCGCCTCGACTTCTCCGGGCCTCAGTCCCCTCATCTGTCCAGTGGGGATGAAGACCCCGAGCCTCCCGTGGGACGACCCGATGACCCCGGATCTCCCCCGGCGCTTGGAACGGTGCTCGGCACAGAGTAAGCGCTTAACCAATACCGACGTTACTATTATTATTATTAAAAACGATAGCAATAAACAGAATCAAGGGGATGCACACCACATTAACAAAATCAACAGGGTAATAAAAATATATCCCTTCCGCGTCACCCCGACTCGCTCCTTTCATCCATCCCCCTCCCAGCCCCGCACCACTTCCTTCCACATCTCGCATTTATTTCTACCCCCGTCTCCCCCTCTAGACCGTAAGCTCGCTGCGGGCAGGCAACGTGTCCCTTTATTATGGTTCGTTCATCCGCTCAGTCGTACTGATTGAGCGCTTATGGTGTGCAGAGCCGCAGCGTGGCTCAGGGGCAAGAGCCCGGGCTTGGGAGTCCGAGGTCATGGGTTCGAATCCCGGCTCCGCCGCTCGTCAGCTGTGGGGCCGTGGGCGAGTCGCTTCACTTCTCGGGGCCTCGGTTCCCTCATCTGGAAAATGGGGATGAAAGACCGTGAGCCTCACGTGGGACCACCCGATGACCCTGGATCTACCTCAGCGCCGAGAAGAGGGCTCTGCACACAGTAAGCGCTTAAATACCGACGGTATTAGTATTATTAATAGTCTTTACTGAGCGCTTACCGTGTGCAAAGCACTGTACTAAGCCCTCGGGAGAGTACGATAAAACAACGGACACGTTCCTGCCCGCAACGAGCTCAGAGTCTAGAGCTCTTCCAGCGCACCCTCCAAACGCTCAGTACGGCGTCCTGCACGGCGTAAGCCCTGGGTAAGCACGACTGACCGACCGCCTGAGCTCCCTCCCCGTTTCTAGCCAACAGACCGGTGTTTTCCCCATGTTCGAAGGCCTCCTGAAACCTCATCTCTCAGGCCTTCTGTGACTAAGCTCTAATCCCTCTGACCTATTTCCATTCCTGAGGCGTCACTCACGCGTCTCGGCCCCGCCGGGCTTCCGCGCGTACCTCTCGACTCGGTTGCTTCTCCTTCCGGTAATTTCTTTTCCCGTCCGCGTCCCTCGCTAGACCGGAAGCTCCTGGAGGGCGGGGACCGCGTCCGCTAAACTTACCGTCCCCCTCCCGGGGGTTCAGTCCAGCGCTCGGCCCGCAGCAGGCCCTCAACAAATAACACCGACCGGAAAAAGCGCGGCCCAGTGGAGAGAGCCCGGGCCTGGGAGTCAGAGGTCACGGGTTCTCATCCCGGCTCCGCCGCTCGCCTGCTGGGTGACCCTGGGCAAGTCACGTCACTCCTCTGGGCCTCAGTGACCTCATCTGTCAAATGGGGATTAACTGTGAGCCTCACGGGGACGACCCGATGACCCCGTGTCTCCCCCGGCGCTCAGAACGGTGCTCTGCACATAGTAAGCGCTTAACAGATAGATACCAACGTTATCATTATTCTCCGGGCCTCATCTGTAAAATGGGGATTGAAACTGTGAGCCCCCACCCCCGTGCGGCCCGATTTGCTTATATCCACCACGGCGATTAGTACAGTGTAAGCAAGCGCTTAACAACTACCATTATGATGATAATAATAATGTCGGTATTTGCGAAGCGCTTACTAGGTGCCGAGCACTGTTGTCAGCGCTGGGGGAGATACGGGGTCATCAGGTTGTCCCATGTGGGGCTCACACACTTTTAATCCCCATTTTCCAGATGAGGGAACTGAGGCCCAGAGAGGTGAAGCGACTCGCCCACAGTCACCCAGCTGACAGGTGGCAGAGCCGGGAGTCGAACTCATGACCTCTGACTCCCAGGCCCGGGCTCTTTCCACTGAGCCACGCTGCTTCTCTTGTTATTACTAATATCATCTCTTATTATTACTATTGTTCATAATAATTATAACGTTGGTATTTGTGAAGCGCTTACTAGGTGCAGAGCACTGTTCTAAGCGCTGGGACGGATTTACAGGGTCATCAGGTTGTTCCACGTGAGGCTCACAGTCTTCATCCCCATTTTACAGACTGAGGCCCAGAGAACAATAACGTTGGCATTTGTTAAGCGCTCACTATGTGCCGGGCACCGTTCCAAGGGCTGGGGGAGATACGAGCTCATCGGGTTGTCCCACGTAGGGCTCACGGTCCTCATCCCCATTTCACAGACGAGGTCACTGAGGCACGGAGAAGTGAGGCGACTCGCCCACAGTCACCCGGCTGACGAGCGGCGGAGCGGGGATCCGAACCCACGACCTCCGACTCCCGAGCCCGCGCTCCTCCCATTAAGCCACGCCGCTTCCCGTGCCATCGCGCTGCCCCTCGACGCTAACTCAAAGGGGATTTGGGAAGTCGGGGAGCATTTCAACAACGCTAGAGTGAAAGACCGACGCCGGACGACGTCGGGCATTTAAGGCGTGGGATTTTTCCCGCGGTTTCCCAGGAACGAGCGTCCATCCTCAGGTTGGGAAACGGCCGCTCCAACACGCCGGCGGCGGAAGCAGTCCGAAGGCAAGACGCCGGCGAGGAGGGTGACGTCTGGGGTCCGCCGCCGGCCGCCGGCCGCCGCGGGGACGTTTCGCCGGAAGCGGCCCGAATCTTGGCTCCGACGCTCCCTTTTGTGCGCAACGGGAACCCGGAGGCCCCGGTTCCCAATTCGGGCTCTCTGCTGCGCGGCCTCGGGCGGGACGCTCAACCGCTCCAGACCTCGGTCTCCTCCTCCGTAAAGTGGGGGTTCGCTATCCGCTCTCCCTCCTTCTTCAGACTGGGAGTCCCCTGGGGGACCCGGACCCCGCCCCGTCGGCTCATCTGACGGCTACTCCGGCGCTCGGTAGGCTTCTTCGCGCGTAGTAAATGCTTAATAAATGCCGCAGCTGCTTTAGCGTGGCTTTTATTATCCCCGTGACCCCGAAGAGCAGCGTGGAGGCCTGCGGTTGCCCCATTCAGGCCCTACGAAGCGGGCGAGAAAGCGGCCGAGGCCACGCTCGGGCCTTTAAATAAACAGGGAATCTACAGCCGGCGAAAGAGAGCTCAAGGGAGGGGTTTGGGGGGCAGAGGCGAAACGGCTCGAGCGCGGGGGGCTCCGGTTTCCCCCCACACCCGACCTCTTTCAGTGGTATCTGTTAAACGCCGATGTGCCACGCGCCGTTCTGAGCGCCGGGGTGGACGGAAGCCGATCGGATGGGACCCCGTCCCGGGACTCGCGGCCAAGCAGGGGGAAGGACGGATCCCGCGTTCCCATCTCGCAGCCGGGGGCACCGAAGCGCGGAGAAATGGAGCGAGTTCCCCTTCCCCGAGGCGGGATCGGAAGCCACGGCGGGATCAGAACCCAGATCCTAATGATAATAAGAACGGCGGGAGTTGTTAAGCGCTTACTAGGTGCAGAGCACCGTTCTAAGCGCTGGGGGAGACCCAGGGGAATCAGGCGGTCCCACGTGGGGCTCCCGGTCTTCGGCCCCCTTTTCCAGATGAGGGAACTGAGGCCCAGAGAAGCGAAGCGGCCCGCCCGCGGTCCCACAGCTGACGAGCGGCGGAGCCGGGACCGGAACCCGTGACCTCTGGCTCCCTGGCCCGCGCTCCGGCCGCCGCTTCCCTCCCGCGGCAGCCGGGCCACCAACGGCCGCCTCCTGGCCCCCGCGGGCTCACCCGGTCGCCGCCCCGCTCCCAAAGAGCATCTGGCCTCGAACCCAAGCCCCAGCACCAGGAGCCGGGCCGGCCCCGACGACAACGATGATAACCACGGCGTCCGTCGGGCGCCCACTAGGTGCCGGGCGCTGTTCTAAGCGCTGGGAGGGACGCGCCGAGTCCGACCGGCGGGACCCCCGGGGGCGGCGCTTCCAGGCCCTCCGTCACCTGGGGAACCGCCTCCGGGCCGGCCCAGCAGGGAGACCCCACGACGGAAGGTGGCGGGTTCTGATCCCGGCCCTGCCGCCTGCCTGCCGGGTGACCTCGGGCAGGCCGCTGCACCTCCCCGGGCCCCGGTCACCTCGTCTGCGAAACGCGGATCGCAGCCGCGAGCCCCACGTGGGCCGGGGCCCGCGTCCGCCCGTATTCCTTCATTCGCTAGCATTTATTGAGCGCTCACTATGTGCAGAGCACTGGACTAAGCGCTTGGAACGGACAAGTCGGCAACAGCTGGAGACCGTCCCCGGCCTCTGACGGGCTCGCGGTCTGATCGGGGCAGACGGCCGGACGGGAACGGTGGCGATAAACAGAATCGAGGGGATCTAAATAGAATCAAGGGCGCCCGGTACAGTGCCCGGCACGCAGTAAGCGCTTAACCAATACCATCGTCGTCATCATTATTATTATTTTCTGTGTTCTCCCTGCTCTCCTTCCCCCTCTGGGGGTGGGCCAAGGCGTGTGGCTGCGTCCAGTCTACTGCCCGTCGCACCGGAGATGCCTAACGACACCACCGTTATTGCAATTAAGAGGGGAAGGGGCTGGGGGGAAAGGCTGACTTGGGGGCGCCTCCCATCCCTCAATCCACGGCGATTTGTCCATTCCAGGCGCTCAGTCCAGTGCTCTGCCCGTAGTCGGCGCTCAATAAATACTACCGAGTGAATGAATGCATTTAAGCACCGTAGTAAGCGCTTCAGTCCATCAATCCCATCTACCGGGCGCTCACTGTGTGCACAGCACCAGACCAAGCGCCTGGAAAGTCTATTTCGGCAACAGATAGAGACCATCCCTGGGGGGCTCGAGCCCTTACTGGGTGCAGAGCACCGTACTAAGCGCTTGGGAGAGTACAGAGAAGCAGCCTGGCTTAGTGGAAAGGGTCCGGGCTCGGGGGGGGGGGGGGGGGGGGGCGGAGGACGTGGGTTCAAATCCCGGCTCCGCCACCTGTCGGCTGCGTGACCTTGGGAAGGCCACTTCACCTCTCCGGGCCTCGGTTCCCTCATCTGTCGAATGGGGATGAAGGTCGTGAGTCCCACGGGGGACGACCCGATGACCCTGCATCTCCCCCAGCGCTTAGAACGGTGCTCCGCACACAGTAAGCGCTTAACAGATACCATCATCGTCATTATTATTCTCACTATTACAACAGCCCAGTCCAACACCACGAGCTGACAGTCTGGAGGGAGGGACGGACATTAAACCGAAGACACAAATATAGATTTTGCCTATTTCAATATATATGTAATTTATAAGAAGCGGTTTATTATTAAGTGATACTGTAGGCGTTGTAATAGAGATTCCCGCTCGGCCACTTGTCAGCTGTGTGACTGTGGGCAAGTCGCTTCACTTCCCTGGGCCTCAGTGACCTCATCTGCCAAATGGGGATGAAGCCTGGGAACCCCACGTGGGACAACCTCCTTACCGGGTATGTCCCCCGGCGTTCAGAACAGTGCTCGGCCCATAGTAAGCGCTTAACAAATACCATCATGATTATCGTTATTATTCTCTGTGCTTCAGTTTCCTCATCTGTCAAATGGGGATGAAGCCTGTGAGCCCCACAAGGGACAGCCTGATGACCTTGCACCTCCCCCAGGCGCTTAGAACAGTCCCTGGCACACACAGTAAGCGCTTAACAAATACCATCATCATCATGATTATTATTCTCTGGGCCTCAGTTTCCTCGTCTGTAAAATGGGGGTGAAGACTGCGAGCTCCACGGGGGACAGCCTGCTGACCTTGCATCCCTCCCGGTGCTTAGAACAGCGCTGGGCACATAGTAGGCGCTTAACGAATACCATCATTCTTATCGTTATGATTATATGTGTTTAACTTATACTATTATACATAGAACTGATTTAATGATTCACAACTGGACATCAAGATAGATATTTAATATTATATATATAATTAATTTAAAGATCCACACCTAATTTATACACACACACATATATATGATTAATTTAAAGATCAGCACCCAGACATTAATACGGATATATTTAACTTTTATTATCTATATAATTGATTCAAAGATCTGCACCCAATATATATATATATATAATTAATTTAAAGATCAGCACCCAGACATTAATACAGATATATTTAACTTATATTATCTATATAATTAATTCAAAGATCTGCACCCTATATCTATATATACACACATATATATATGTATATATATATGTGTGTGTGTGTATATATGTGTGTGTGTATATGCATATATACATGTATGCATATATATGTCTATATATGTCTATATATATATATATATATATAAAATTCATTTAAAGATAAGCACCCAGACATCAATACAGCTATTTAATCGATATTATCTACAGAATTAATTTAAAGATCTGCACCCAATAAATAAATACATATATAGAGAATTAATTTAAAGATCCGCACCCAGACATCAATAGAGAGATCTAATTGCTATTATTCTCTATAGGATCAAGGTCAAGATCCGCACCCAGCCATCAATACAGCTATTTAATCGATATCATCTATAGAATTAATTTCTAAAGATCTGCACCCAATAAATATATATGTAGAGAGAATGAATCTAAAGATCCGCACCCAGCCATCAATACAGCTATTTAATCGATATCATCTATAGAATTAATTTCTAAAGATCTGCACCCAATAAATAGAGAGAGAGAATGAATCTAAAGATCCGCACCCAGTCATCAATACAGCTATTTAATCGATATCATCTATAGAATTAATTTCTAAAGATCTGCACCCAATAAATAGAGAGAGAGAGAGAATGAATCTAAAGATCCGCACCCAGCCATCAATACAGCTATTTAATCGATATTATCTATAGAATTAATTTCTAAAGATCTGCACCCAATAAATAGAGAGAGAGAGAGAATGAATTTAAAGATCTGCACCCAGTCATCAATACAGCTATTTAATCGATATCCTCTATAGAATTAATTTCTAAAGATCCGCACCCAATAAATATATATGTAGAGAGAATGAATCTAAAGATCCGCACCCAGCCATCAATACAGCTATTTAATCCATATTATCTAGAGAATTAATTTCTAAAGATCTGCACCCAATAAATAGAGAGAGAGAGAGAATGAATTTAAAGATCCGCACCCAGACAGCGCTTAGTCCAGTGCTCTGCACCTAGTAAGCGCTCAATACATACTATTGAATGGATGGATGAATGGATGGATGGATGGATGAATGAATGAATGAATGAATGAATGAATGAAAGATCTAATCGCGCTATTATTATTGTCTATCGGATCGAGGTCAAGATCCGCCCCCAGCCTTCGCTCGACGGGTGTGATCCTCTAGCGGATGAAGGCGAAGCCCCCGGCCAGGAAGAGGAGAGCGGCGCAGCGGTTCGCAGAGGGTGGAGGCTGAGGAAGGGGGGAGGCTGAGGGGGGGGGGGAGGGGGCGCGCAGGACTCACCAAGCCCCCCAGGGAGCAGAGCGCGGCCATGGCGACGGCGGCGGGGGACCCGGACGCTCCTCGGCCCCGCCCCCCGTGACGTCACCCCGCGCCCCGCCCCACCACCCTCCGCCCATTGGCCCATTGGGAGGAGGGGGAGGCGGGGCCGGCGGAGGAGGCGCCCTCATTGGTGGAGGCCGGGGGGGAGACGGCGTCGTCCCTCCAGGAGGCGGGGCCGAGGGGCCGAGGCGCGCTCATTGGAGGAGGCGGGGAGGAGGGGCGGGAACGACGGGGGAGGCGCGCTCATTGGACGAGACGGGGACGAGGAGAGGAGGCGCGCTCATTGGCGGAGGCGGGAGAGGGGGGCGGGGACAAAGGGAGATGACGCGCTCATCGGCGGAGGCGGGAGAGAGGGGCGGGGCCGATGGAGGAGGCGCGCTCATTGGACGAGACGGGGAAGAGGAGAGGAGGCGCGCTCATTGGCGGAGGCGGGAGAGGGGGGCGGGGACAAAAGGAGAAGACGCGCTCATCGGGGGAGACGGGGAAGAGGGGCGGGGCCGATGGAGGAGGCGCGCTCATTGGACGAGACGGGGAAGAGGAGAGGAGGCGCGCTCATTGGCGGAGGCGGGAGAGGGGGCGGGGCCTGGGAGCGGAGGTGTCGTCATTGGAGGAGACGGGGAAGAGGGGCGGGGCCTAAGCGAGGAGGAGGAGCAGAAAAAGTATTCTGTTTATTTCATCAGTGACGTGTCTGTATTTATGATTCTCCTTATCTCCCTGCTGTTGAGGCCTGACCGCTTCTTTGCTTTTGTTGTCTGCCTTCCCCCCTTCTAATAATAATAATAATTTTGTTGGTATTTGTTAAGCGCTTACTCTGTGCAGAACACCGTTCTAAGCGCTGGGGGAGACACAGGGGAATCAGGTTGTCCCACGTGGGGCTCACAGTCTTCAGCCCCATTTTCCAGATGAGGTCACTGAGGCCCAGAGGAGTGAAGTGACTGGCCCCCAGTCACCCAGCTGACAGGTGGCGGGATTCGAACCCATGACCTCTGACTCCCAAGCGCGGGCTCTTGCCACTGAGCCACGCTCAGCAGCGGCTCCCCCAATACAGGGAAGGTGTCTATTACATTGTTACGCTGCCCTCGCCTGGGTGCTTAATACAGTGCTCAGCACCCAGTAATGGCTGCGTCAGTACAGGTGAACTAGGGAATGTGTCGGTTATATGCGTGCACCGTCCTCGACCCCGAGTGTCTAGTACAGTGCTCAGCTCAATCAATAAAGCAGTGAGGCTCAGTGGCAAGAGCCCGGGCTTGGGAGTCAGAGGTCCTGGGTTCGAATCCCGGCCCTGCCACTTGCCAGCTCAGTGACCTCATCTGTCAAAGGGGGATGAAGACTGGGAGCCTCACGTGGGACCCCCTGATGACCCTGCATCTCCCCCAGCGCTTAGCACAGCGCTCTGCCCAGAGTCAGCGCTTAACAAATACCAACATGATTCTTCTTACAGTGCCCGGCACCTATTCAATAGTATTTATTGAGCTCTTACTCGGTGCACAGCGCTGTACTAAGCGCTTGGAACGAACAAGTCGGCAACAGATAGAGACAGTCCCTGCCGTTTGACGGGCTTACAGTCTAATCTAGTAAGCGCTTAACAAATACCATCATTATTATTCGTAGTAAGCGCTTAAGAAATTCGATCATCATCGTTGGGGGCAGGGAAAGGGTTTGCCCGCAGCGCTCAGCACAGAGTAGCGCGCCCAGGCCCCGACGGGGGGGGCGGGGCGGGCCCTGGGGCGTCTCGCGCATGCGCAGAGGCGCGCAGGGCCGGGGAGGGGGGGGAGGGGGCTCCGCTCCGTGGGCGGCCGGAAACGCCTCGGCTCCGGCGGCGAGTTTGTTCCCTCGCGGGCCGCCGTAGCGCGCCCGCCATTGGGCCGGCGCCGCGCGGCCTTCGGTCGCCCGGGCAACGCGCCCCGCCGCCCGCGCAGGCGCACGCCGCCCTCCTCCCCCCTCCCCCCTCCCCCCTGCAGGGCTCCGCTGCGGGACGACGGCGCGCACTGCACCGCGCACTGCACCGCGCACTGCACCGCGCACTGCACCGCGCACTGCACCGCGCACTGCACCGCGCCCGGACCCCGCCCTGCCCCGCCGAGGGCGCCCACGGTGAGCGCAGCGCCCCCGACGCCCCCTCCCCATTCCTCCCCTCCCCTACCTATGTACTGAGCGCCCGGTCCGGGCTGAGCGCTGCGCTCAGCGCGCGACGGACGGCCCCTCCCCCTCCCCCTGCATTGCATCCAGCGTCGTTACTGAGCGCGGACCCTGTGCTCAGCACTGTGCTGAGCGCTCGGGAGAGGACGTTGCAACAACAGACCCGCTCCTACCCATTTTCCCTCCTCCTCCTCCTCCTCCTCCATTCTGTCGTATTTACTGAGCGCTGACCGGGTGCCGAGCACTGTGCTAAGCGCTGGGCGGAGCACAATACAGCAACGCGCTCCCACCCATCCTTCCACCTCCTCCCTTCATTCCTTCGTATTTGCTGAGCGCTCACTTTGTGCTGAGCACTGCGCTAAGCGCTGGGCGGAGCACGGTGGAACGACCCACTCCTCCCCATTCTTCTTCCACCTCCTCCCTTCATTCTGTCGTATTTATTGAGCGCTCACTTTGTGCCGAGCACTGTGCTAAGCGCTGGGCGGAGCACACTACCGCAACGTGCGCCTACCCATTTTTCTTCCTCCTCCTCCTCCTCCATTCGGTCGTATTTATCGAGCGCTGACTGTGTGCTGAGCGCTGGGCGGAGCACACTACGGCAACGTGCTCCTCCCTTCATTCTGTCCTATTTACTGAGCGCTCACTTTGTGCTGAGCACTGTGCTAAGCGCCGGTTGGAGCACAATACAGCAACCCGCGCCTACCCTTTCTTCTGCCTCCTCCTCCTCCTCCATTCGGTCGTATTTATTGAGCGCTGACTGTGTGCCGAGCACTGTGCTGAGCGCTGGGCACTGTGCTGAGCGCTGGGCAGAGCACAGTATAACACACTCCTAACCGGTTTCCTTCCACCTCCTCCATTCATTCCATCGTATTTACTGAGCGCTGACTGGGTGCCGAGCACTGTGCTGAGCGCTGGGCAGAACACAACCCACTCCTCCCCATTCTTCTTCCTCCTCCTCCCTTCATTCTGTCGTATTTACTGAGCGCTGACTGGGTGCCGAGCACTGTGCTGAGCGCTGGGCGGAGCACAGGATCACACCAGGCAGGCACATTCCCTCCCATTCCTCCTCCTCCCCCCCCCCCCCCCATATATTCGGTCATATTTACTGAGCGCTTACCGTGGGCCGAGCACTGTGCTAAGCACTCGGGAGAGGACACTGTAAGAACAGACACACTCCTACCCATTTTTCTTCCTCCTCCACCTCCTCCATTCATTCCATCGCATCTATTGAGCACTTACTGTGTGCTGAGCGCTGTGCTAAGCGCTTGGGAGAGGACACTACAACGGTAAACAGACACCTTCCCTGCCCATCCTTCCCCTCCCCCTCCTCCTCCATTCATTCCAGCGCATTTATTGAGCGCTGACTGTGTGCCGAGCACTGTGCTAAGCGCTCGGGAGGGCACAGTATAGCAACAGACGTATTCCTGCCCATTCCTCCTCCTCCATACAGTCAATCGTATTTACTGAGCGCTTACTGTGTGCAAAGCACTGGACTGAGCGTTTGGGAGAGGACAGTATAACGGACACATTCCTGCCCATTCCTTCTCATTCAGTCGTATTTATTAAGTGCTTACTGTGTGCAAAGCACTGTACTAAGCGCTTGGGAGAGGACAGTATAACACCAAAAAGACACACTCCTACCCATTCTTCTTCCTCCTCCCCCATTCCATCGTATTTATTGAGCGCTTACCGTGTGTTGAACACTGTACTGAGCGCTCGGGAGAGGACAGTACAACAATCAACAGACACATGCCTGCCCAATCCTCCTCCTCCTCCCATTCAATTGTTTTTGTGTACTGTGTATGCAAAGCACTGTACTAAACGCTTGGGAGACCACAGTATAACAACACACACATTCCCTGCCCATTCTTCCTCCTCCGTTCATTCAGTCGTATTTATTGAGCGCTTGCTATGTGCCGAGCACTGGACTAAGCGCTTGGGAGAGGACAGAATAACACCAAACACACATTCCCTGCCCATTCCTCCTGCAGTGGTATTTATTGAGCGCTTACTGCGTGCAGAGCACCGTACTAAGCCCCGGGGAGAGCATCATATAACGCCAGACACGGTCCTGCTTATTCCTTCTCTTCCCCCTCCTCCTCCAGTCGTGTTAATCGAGCGCTTACCGTGTGCTGAGCACTGTACTGAGCGCTTGGGAGAGGACCGGGCAACAGTAAACGGACACATTCCTGCCCATTCCTTCCTCCCCCCCGAATTGAACTCCCCCAAGCACTTACCACAGCGCTCTGCACACAGTGAGCACTCAGTAAATACCGTTCCGGGCCGGGAACGTGCCTTCCAGGTGGGTTGGATCGTACTCTCTCCCGAGCGTCCAGTACGGCGCTCTGCCAATACCCCCGATCGATTGGTCGATCGACCTATCCCAGCCCCTGGGATTTGGAGGTGGGTGCGGGTGCATGGAATTGCAGGATGGAGGGCTGGGTTTGGGGGTCTTTGGGGGGCGTTTTGGCAGCGGGGGGCAGCTGGGGGGGGGACGGTCCGCTTTGGGATTTCGGGGGCCGGAAGAGTCTTGACTGCGGCCGGACATTTTTCCCAACGGTTTAAGGCCAAGAGGGCTGGGAAGCGGCTTGCGTGTTGGTTGTTATTATTTAGTATTCATAATAATAATGGTCTCGAGCGCTCACTTTGTGCCAGCCCTCTGTACTGAGCTCTGGGGAGCGTTCACTAGAACAGCCAACCCATTCCCTGCCCGCAAGGAGCTTCCCAAGCGCCTAATACAGTGCTCCGCACGCGGTAAGCGCTCGGTAAATACCGTTGACTGAATCGTGTCGGAGGGTCGGTTGGGATAATCGTGTAGTCCAGTGCTCGGCACACAGTAAGCGCTCAGCAAATACCACTGGAGAAGCAGCAGGGCGTAGTGGAAAGAGCCCGGGCCTGGGAGCCAGAAGGTCATGAGTTCTAATCCCGGCTCCGCCGCTTGTCTGCTGTGTGGCCTTGGGCAAGTCGCTTCCCTTCCTCTGTACCTCAGTTGCCTCATCTGGAAAATGGTGGCGGAGACCGGGAGCCCCACGTGGGACGGGGACTGTGTCCCACTCGCTTTAGAGAAGCAGCGTGGCTTAGTGGAGAGAGCCCGGGCTTGGGAGTCAGGGGTCACGAGTTCGAGTCCCAGCTCTGCCACTTGTCAGCTGTGTGACCGTGGGCAAGTCACTTCACTTCTCTGGGCCTCAGTTCCCTCATCTGTAAAACGGGGGCTAACCGTGAGCCTCCCGTGGGACGACCCGGTGACCCTGTATCTCCCCCAGCGCTTAGAACGGTGCTCTGCGCATAGTAAGCGCTTAACAAATACCAACCAGTGCTTAGTTCAGTGCCTGGCGCTTAATAAGCGCTTAACAGATGCTACAATTATTGTCGTTATTGATCGATGGATCGATTGGACTTGCCTCGGTGCCCTCTGCCCGCCCCAGGCGCCCAGAGCTGCGGTTCCTGAGCTGCACCCTCCTCTCTTCAGGCCTCAGCTCCCCCTGGATGGTGCTGGTTGGTCCTTATTTGGGGGTCCGGCGGGGGGCGAGGGTCTGCATCAGGGGTCGTTGCGATGGCAGCTTTTATTTTTCCTTCACGTCGTCCTTTTGCCTCATTTCCGAAGCCCCGTCACCGTCTCCCCCTTCTAGCCCGTGAGCCCGTTGTTGGGTAGGGATTGTCTCTATCCCTTTGCCCAGCTGTATTTTCCACGCGCCGAATCTCTCGGACTTGATGATGCTCTTCTCCCACGACACCCCAGCTCACGCTCTTCCTTCCTCTCAAACTATTTTACGCACTGTCCTTTCCACCGTCTGCTTCCCTCCCCGGCGGCCCCAGGCCTGGCACCGCCCGCCCCTTTCACATCCGATCGATGCCCGTTCTCCCCATTTCCTATCCCTTTCCCGAGTCGCCTCTTCCCCAAGATTGAGGAATTCCCTGATTGAGGAAGCAGCATCAACTGGAGCTCCAGCCCGGGCCCGGAAGTCAGAAGGACGTGGGTTCTAATCCCGGCTCCGCCACCTGTCCGCTCTGTGACCCTGGGGAAGCCACTTCGCTTCTCAGTGACCTCATCTGTCAAATGGGGATGAAGACCGTGAGCCTCACGGGGGACAACCTGATGACCCTGTACCTCCCCCAGCGCTTAGAACAGTGCCAAGCACGTAGTAAGCGCTCAGTGAATACTATTGAATGAATGAATGAATGCTCTGCACGAGAAGCAGCGTGGCTCAATGGCAAGAGCCCGGCTTTGGGAGTCCGAGGTCATGGGTTCGAATCCCGGCTCCGCCACGTGTCAGCTGTGGGACTGTGGGCGAGTCACTTCGCTTCTCTGGGCCTCAGTTCCCTCAGCTGGAAAATGGGGATTAACTGCGAGCCTCACGTGGGACGACCTGATGACCCGGTATCTACCCCGGCGCTTAGAACAGTGCTCTGCACATAGTACGTGCTTCACAAATACCAATATTATTATTAGTAAGCGCTCAATAAATACTATTGAATGAATGAAAGGGCTCTGCACACAGTAAGCGCTCAATAAATGAAATTGAATGAATGAATGATCCCTACCTTCGATTTGTAGAAGTGCCAATATTATTTCAGAATATCCGTCTCCAATCCCGGTCATGGCCTAGATAAAAAAACACGTGGTAGCCACGAGGCCTGAGTTCTAGTCCGTGTGTCCTTGCGCCAGTCACTTCAGTTCTCTGTATCTCCTCCTCTGTAAAGCGGAGTTTAAATCACCGTTCTTTAGAAGCAGCGTGGCTTAGTGGCAAGAGCCCGGGCTTTTTAGTCAGAGGTCGTGGGTTCCAATCCCAGCTCACAGCTGGGTGACTTTGGGCCAACCACTTCACTTCTCTGTGCCTCGGCTACCTCATCTGTAAAACGGGGACTGAGACTGCGAGCCCCACGTGAGAGCGTGGCTCAGTGGAAAGAGCCCGGGCTTGGGAGTCAGAGGTCATGGGTTCGAATCCCAGCTCCGCCGCCTGTCAGCCGTGTGACTGTGGGCGAGCCACCTCACTTCTCTGGGCCTCAGTGACCTCATCTGGAAAATGGGGATGAAGACTGTGAGCCTCACGTGGGACGACCCGATGATCCTGTATCTACCCCAGCGCTTAGAACAGTGCTGTGCACAGAGTAAGCGCTTAACAAATACCAACAACCTTGTCTCTAACAACCTCGGCGCGTAGAACGGTGCTTGGCACAAAGTAGGCGCTTGACAAATGCCATCATTATTATTTCTATTAGACTGTGAGCCCCACGTCTGTGTTCTGCCTTGACGTCTTAGTGTTTGAGTAAATGTTGGGCATTAAATAAGTGCCATTGATGATGGACCTGTCCTCTCTGGTTGTTCTTCTCTAGCCACCCCATCTCCGGATCACGCAGCGTCTTGGGGCCCAAAGGATCCCACCAGGAAAATTGGAGGGCTTCCCGGGAGTCCTTGGGGTATTTTGCTTCCCCCAACTGAGTGACACCCCTATAAATCACTCCCACGAGTGACCAGAAAAGAACTCTTGCCCCAGTTGCTCCAGCAAAGACCATTTTAGCCTCCCTTCGTAGACCGGCCTTTCTCCGCGGACGCGCTTCCTCCTCCCGACTCCTCCGGTCTCTCTAGCCCCAACCTCCCTTTTTTTTTTTTTTTTAATGGCGCTCATTAAGCGCTTCCTATGAGTCGGGCACCGTACTAAGCGCTGGGGTGGATGCAGATCGCTGAGGTTTGGACCCCGGGAGCCTTAACCCTCACAGCGCTTCCGAGAAAGAGGACGGGCCGCTTTCTAGCGAGCGACTCTCCCGTGCGCAGGGAAGGTAACGTGCTCCGAAAGCACAGCCGTCCCTTTGGCTTGGTTCACTCTCCCTGCCCGGCCAAAAAACTCAGCTCCGGTTTAAAAATAGCTCCTTCCATATAAGCCTGGGAATCAGATCTCAGCCAAGCTGTAAGATAAGGGCCTAAGAATAGTTTCCGGAGGGGCTCGTTGCAGGGAAGATTAGGGTAGGGGAAATTTGAAAGCGGGTCCCAGGCGGCGTTAGACAGACTCTCCCCACCTTCGAAGCCTTAGAATATAAAGGGCAGGGACTGTCTCTATCCGTTGCCGACTTGTTCATTCCAAGCGCTTAGTCCAGTGCTCTGCACACAGTAAGCCGCTCAATAAATACTATTGAATGAATGAATGAATAATGCTGTTGGTGTTTGTTAAGCGCTTACTATGTGCCGAGCACTCTTCTAAGCGCTGGGGTAGATACAAGGTAATCGGGTGAGGCTCCCAGTCTTAATCCCCATTTGACAGACGAGGTAACTGAGGCCCCGAGAAGTAATACAAATTGATGATATAATTTCATCAAGCCTCAAGTGACTTGCCCAGCGTCACACAGCTGACAGGTAGCGGAGCCGGGATTAGAACCCATGACCCCTGACTCCTAATAATAATAATCATGATGGTGGTACTTGTTAAGCGCTAACTATGTGCAAAGCACCGTTCTAAGCGCTGGGGGGATACAAGGTCATCAGGTTGTCCCACGTGGGGCTCCCAGACTTGATCCCCATTTTACAGAGGAGGTCACTGAGGCACCGAGAAGTCAAGTGACTTGCCCAAAGTCACACAGCTGACAGGTGGCGGAGCCGGGATTAGAACCCACGACCTCTGACTCCTGAGCCCGGGCTCTTTCCACGGAGCCACGCTGCCCATCTCCTCCCAGAGGCCCTCCCTGACTAGACCCTCATTTCCCACTCCCTTTCGCGGCCCCCTCGCACTTGGCTTTGCACCTTTGGCCCATCCCTCCCTCGGCCCCACGGCCCATTTGAAAATATCCGGGGTTTATTTATTTACATTAACGTCGGTCTCCCCTGCGAGACTGCGAGCTCGCTGTGGGCGGGGAACGTGTCTTCCGACTCTGTCGTATTGTTTCCCAAGCGCTTAGCACAGTAAGTGCTCAATAAATGCGTTGGATTATCGACTGATTTGCCTAGAACCCCAAAATGATGTGGAACACGTGGTTCCGCTACTTACTGAAGGCAGCTCCGCTCCCTCCTCCTTCCCCCCTTCACCTCCCCTCAGCTAAGCCCCCTTTCCTTCTGCTCCTCTCCCTCTCCCTTCCCCTCACTACTCTGCTCATTGGTCTATATTTTTATTACCCTATTTATTTTGTTAATGAGGTGTCCGTCCCCTTGATTCTATTTATCGTGATTAAGTTGTCTCTTTTCTGCCCGTCTCCCCCGATTAGACCGCGAGCCCGTCACTGGGCAGGGAAGGTCTCTATCTGTTGCCAAATTGTCCATTCCAAGCCCTTAGTACAGTGCTGTGCACGTAGTAAGCTCTCAATAAATACTATTGAATGAATGAATAAATAATAATAATGGTGGTATGTGTTAAGCGCTTACTATGTGCAAAGCACCGTTCTAAGCGCTGGGGGGGGGATACAAGCTGATCAGGACGTCCCATGTGGGGCTCACAGTTTTAATCCCCATTTTACCGCTGAGGTAACTGAGGCCCGGAGAAGTGAAGTGACTTGCCCACAGTCACACAGCTGGCAAGCGGCGGAGCCAGGAGTCGAACCCATGATCTCGGACTCCCAAGCCCGGGCTCTTGCCACTGAGCCACGCTGCCTCTCTGTGTGCGTTATACTATCTGACTACTTCCGATGAAAGCCTCGGAACCTCCCGAAAGCGATTCCTAAACGCTCTTCTTTTCCCCAGGATTCCAAAGCATCCCGATCAGGCGGAACGTGAGTTCAAACCACGCGCACACATCCATCAGGGCTGAGGATTTTAGGAGACTGTGGGAAAAGAAGCCGAGTGCCCCTGAAGGTTCTAATAAGCTGGGGCCGCAGAGGCATATTTTTAGATGAAAAGATCGGGGAGCCGTACAAATACGAGTCAGAAAGTAAACTGCGTCTTCCTTCTCAGGAAATCTGCAGACCGTCCTGTGACAGCTCCGGCCCCAAACTTGAATCAACGGTTTGCTTTTTGGAGCTGACATGGCGAAACTCCGCACAGCCGGCCTCGCCACTAAGTTAGGCCAACCACTGAGAGTTTCCTCATCTCAAGACTTCTCTCACATCCAGGAGGGGCTGGTGTCTTTTCTCACCATTTTTATACGATTCCCCCTTGTTGTCCTTTTCTGCCTGAAAAGCGTATTTTTAATTGCGTTAAGCATTTTCCGGGCCCGGAAGAGATCGTTCCGTGTATTTGGAGGCCTACGGTTCCAGAGGAAGCCGGGCAGATCCCGGAGACCAGGAGTGATTTGAAGAGGCAAGTGGCCGAGGCTGTCCTGCTTTGTGGGGATCAGGCCTGGGCACCCCAACTTTGCATTTCTGGCCTTGCCGGAAACCGCCCTGCAAGCCACGCTGCTTCCCCAGCGCCCCAGCTCTTAATATTCATTCATTCAATGGTATTTATTGAGCGCTTACTATGTGCAGAGCACTGGACTAAGCGCTTGGAATGGACAAATCGGTACAGATAGGGACAGTCCCTGCCCTTTGACGGGCTTACGGTCTAATCGGGGGAGACGGACAAAAACGATAGCAATAAATAGACTCGATATAGTGCCCCAGGACTTAGTACAGTGCCTGGCACAGAGTAAGCCCTTAACAAATACCGTAATTATTCTTACTGAGGAAGCACTGACAACTTGGGGAAAATCCCGGTCCCAGTCTTGGGAAAGACTTTCCTAACACGCTGTGTACAGCTTGGAATTCGTGCCTCTCCAGACATGACAGTGGGTTACTCTCAATGTCTTCTGCAGAAGCCCAAATTATTTACCAGAATTGTAGCTTTTTTTTTTTTCTTCCTTTTATGTTGCCTTTTACACTGACTCACACTGAGTCATCCCTCCCCTTTCTCTCCCCGCCTCCTCAAAATAACCCTGCGAAGGGGGAATTGGGAGATTCGTGAAGGAATTCCTAATATTCCACAGTCGAAACCTGAGGGGGAGATACGACCCATTCCCGCCTCTTCCTCTCTCCGGAGGCGGAGGGTGCCGGGGTCTGCGTAACCTTGTCCGGACAGAAAAAATGCACCCCGCCGAGATGTAGACCCGGTGCTTCGCTGGGGAGAGAAAGCACCAAGTGAGTATTTTCGTCACGCTTTAACAGGGTTTTTTGAGGAGGGTAGGGGGTGGCGGTGGTTAACGTTAACGTTCTTCATCTCCGACGTAGAGGTTCTTAGAGAACTTCAGGTTCTTCCGAGCTCCTGGTTCATCTCCTCTGCGGCGAGACTTTTGTTATTATAGCAGTTCGTTCATTCAGCCGCATTTCTTGAGCACTCACTGTGTACAAAGCACTGTACTGAGTGCTGGGGAGAGCACAGTACAGCAACAAGCATCTGTTAAGCGTTTATTATGGGCCAGGCACTGTACTAAGCACTGGGGCAAATGAGATTGGACACGGTCCGTGTCTCACCTGGGGCTCACGGCCCTCATCCCCATCTTAGGGACCAGGTAACCGAGGCGCGGGGAGGGGAAGGGACCTGCCCGAGGTTACACAGCAGAGAGGTGGGGAAGCCGGGATTAGAACCCGGTTCCTTCCGACTCCCTGGCCCGTGCCTGCCTAGAGAATGTGGTCGTATTGGAACCGACAGAGTATTTCAGCTTCGCTTTGGGATCAGAAAAAGGAAGAGGAGGAAATTCTAGGCTTATGGGGTGATGCCGTTATAGTCCAAAATTGAGCCACGTTCTTGATTTTTCCCAAGGACACCGGGAGTAGTCCTTCAAGTACTTGGGGAGGCCTTAAGTGTGCACCCAGGGCACTAAGGACCTACAGTTTTCCAGGTCCCAGTGGAATAATCGAGAAGCAGCGGGGCCTAGAGGAAAGAGCCCGGACCTGGGTTCTAATCCCGCTTCCACTTTAGGCAGGTCACTTCACTTCTCGGGACCTCAGTTACCTCGTCTGTAAAATGGAAATTAAGGCTGGGAGCCCCATGTGAGACAGGGACTGCGTCCAACCTGATTTTCTTGTATTCCCCCCGGCGCTTAGTACAGTGTCTGGCACATAGTAAGTGCTTAACAGATCCCCTCACCCCCCCCCCCCAAATTCTCTATCTGCCTGATCTTTGATGAATTTCTCTTAAAAAGATGGAGGTGGGCGAGGCAGATCTGGGTCGAATGCAAATGGCATTCAAAGCAGGCAAATACGAGTCCCCTCGGTTCATTTCTGCAAGAATGTTTTTGCAGTTTCAACTGTGCATTCCAAAGAGATTCTCCTGTCAGAGAGCAGCCCCGAGGGGAGGAAAAGAATGATTATTGTTTATGCTCTGTCTTATTTCCATACTTTATAGGGACTCGTGACTGTTGAATTCTTCTGGCAATTTTATTTTCTGGATTTTTGACATGATGCCAGCGATCGTTTGGCATGCTTCAGTCACTCTTTCTCCGAGCTGCTTTTAAATAAAAAAGAAAGTGTTGCAGAACAGTTATCTCCGTGTCACCAAACTGGAGTTTTCCATAAAAAAAAAAAAAACAACAAACCCAAAACAAAACAGAACCCTAAAAAGTCACTAAATACATTTACAACTTGTATGCCTTATGGACTCTGTTCCCGTCTTTTCTCCCGTCTCATTTTATCCTTGTTTAGCTGGCTTTGGGAGTGTTTTAAAATGATAGAGGAGCTTCAGAGAAGAGCTAACTTCTTGATTCTTTCAACGGAAAAACACTTTAAATCTATTAAGCGTTGGTTTCTCTTGAACACTGTCGGTATGGCAGAGCATTGTACTAAGTGCCTGGGAGAGGACAAGTGAATAGGTAGACGTAATCCCTGCTCGACTGCCTTATGAGTATGAATATTCCCTTCCCCCCTCCCGGTTTGTTCTCCGATCTAGAATCCCCGATGGAAGTCGTTTCGCAAACGCTTTCAAGATTCCTCTCTTCCCCAGATAGTCTGCGGGTGGCCAGAAATCCTCTTTTCATCACCGAGATCAGAAATCCCATCTTGTTCATCTCTGGCAGGTCTGGGGAAAAGTCCGGAGCCCCCACGGAGAGTGAAGCCTCTTTCCCAGGTATCAGAAAAGATCCAGAAATGTACTCCGAGAAATCCCGTGAACTCTTACTTTGGGGCGCGCCTTCTTTATATTGGCTGCCGGTCTTCAGGGTTTTATCCCTTCCTTTAGAAAACCCCAATCCTTATTCGTTTTATTGAAAATTCATATCGTCCCAGGCACTTAGTACAGCATCTGCATTCATTCAGTAGTATTTATTGAGCACCGTACTAAGCGCTTGGAAAGTAAAATTCGGCAACAGACAGAGACAGTCCCCACCCGACAATGGGCTCGAAGTCTAGAAGCGGGAGACAGACACCAGAACAAAACAGATAGGCATCAATAGCGTCAACTGCATAGTAAGTGCTCAGTATTATTGATTGATTGTTTGATAAATGACCTCTGCAAACTCAGGCTTTGTTTCAGCCGGACCCTTTGTAATGGTGGTATCTTGGGCTGCGCCTATTAAGTGCAGAGTCAGAGGACCTGGGTTTTAATCCTGGCTCTGCCACTCGTCTGCTTTGTGACCTTGGCTAAGTCCCTTGACTTCTCTGTGCCTCAGCGTCGGCAAAATGGGGATTGAGACCGGGAGCCCAACGCGGGACAGGGACTGTGTTCAGCCCGATTTGCTTCTATCCACCCCGGCGCTCAGAGCAGTGCCTGGCACGTAGTGAGCGCTCGATACCGCAATTATTATTATTATAGTGTCTAGATTCGCTTTCTTTCGTGACTCTGACTCTTTATGAGGTGAGTCTCCACCCCCCCCCCCCCAATCTCCGGCTTTCTTAAGTGTCAACTAGCCTGGAAACCCGGGGAGGAATTAGAGAGTCGGCATGGCCTAGTGGAAAGAGCACTGGGTAGGGAGTCAGAAGGACCTGGGTTCTAATCCCGGCTCCGCCACCTGGCTGCTGTGTGACCTTGGGCAAGTCACTTCACTTCTCTGGACCTCCTCCGCAAAATGGGGATTCAGGCTGTGAGTTTTCTGTGGAACGGGGACTGTGTCTGACCTCATTATCTTGTATCCACCCAAGCGCTTAGTACAGGGCCAGGCACAAAGCGCTTAAGTGCCGCAGTTAATATTATCCAATATCTAATTCTGATTGTCCTTTGCGCGGCCCGCGCCCTCGGAAAGCGGCTTTATCTTCCAAAGGCCACGTTCATTGTTTTTTATGGCACTAGAATAACCTTTTTCCCATCTGGCATTCAGTGCCCTTCTCTGCCGCCTAAAATTGTGAGTATTTCCAAAATAAGCAGTGGGGAGACCGACGTGTGTGCTTGCAGCGAGCCGACGCTATCATAAATACTGTTTGTTATGATGATTTCTTGTCAAGAAAAAGGAAAGCCTCTTACTCTCCCCGAAGAAAAGGTCACTTATAAATATAATTTTACTAGGGTTTTTTTTTTCTGTTGATTTTAAGGCAACTGTCGTCTCCTAGTTGCACGAGATATTCCGATGATTTTTTTTTTATGGTATTTGTCGAGCACTTACGATGTGCCGGGCACTGTACTGAGCGCCGGGCGAGATACAAGCTAATCAGGTTAGACACAGCTCATGTCCCACGTGGGGCTCACAGTCTTACTCCCCATTTTGCAGATGAGGTAACTGAGGCACAGAGTGGTTGTGACTTGCCCGAGTTCACTGTGGGTCAAGTGACGGAGCCGGGATTAGAATCCGGGTCCTGCGGCCTTCTGGGCCCGTGCGCTACCCACTAGACCACATTGCTTCTCTGGCAATTATCCACCTTCGAAAGCAGTTAGCTTTTGTTAGAGCGTGGCTCAGTGGAAAGAGCCCGGGCTTAGGAGTCAGGGGTCATGAGTTCTAATCCCGTCTCCGCCACCTGTCAGCTGTGTGACTCTGGGCAAGTCACTTCACTTCTCGGTGCCTCCATTGCCTCAGCTGTAAAATGGGGATGAAGACTGGGAGCCTCACATGGAACAACCTGATGACCCTGGATCTCCCCCAGCGCTTAGAACAGTGCTCGGCGCATAGTAAACGCTTAACAAATACCAACATTATTATTATTATTGCTTCGGTTTGGTCTGAATCCTCAGGGCACTGAGGCGTGGCCCTTGTGGACATATCTGTGATTAGACCGTAAGCCCGTCAACGGGCAGGGATTGTCTCTATCTGTTGCCGAATTGTACATTCCAAGCGCTTAGTACAGTGCTCTGCACATAGTAAGCGCTCAATGAATACTACTGAATGAATGAATAATTTACTTATATTCCTGTCTGTCTCCCCTTCTAGACTGTAAACTCCTTGTGGGCAGGAAATGTGTCTTTTTATGTTCTGTTGTCCTCTCCCAAGCACTCAGAACAGTGCTCTGCCCACAGTAAGCGCTCAGTAAATGTGACTGACTGACTGAATGGTAGGAATGAAATCCCACAGTGGTCCCTGGAAGAGCACCCTAGGGTGGAGATGTTTAGGATGCCAAAAAGTAGATGGGGTTTAAAGTGCTCCTCTCTTGGATGAGTAAAATTGTACATTCCAAGCGCTTAGTACAGTGCTCTGCACATAGTAAGTGCTCAATAAATACTATTGAATGAATAAAACTTCAGAAACTTAAGTGCCTGTGGCCTACAGCACGTATGTACGTATCTTTAAATGATGAATTATAAATTACGTATTTCTTTTCATGTCTGTGGTCCCCTCTAGACCCCAAGATCATTTTGGGCAGGGCAAGTGTCAGCTAAGCGTTGAATTCTCCCCAGCGCTTAGTACAGTGCTCTGCACGCAGTAAACGCTCAATAAATACCACTGATTGTTGACTGACTGAGGCTCCATTAAAAATTTCAGCACCGGTGATTGTCTCTTAATAGAGAAGCAGCGTGGCCTAGTGGGAATAGACCAGACGGGCCTGAGAGTCTAAGGGCCTGGGTTCTAATCCCGGCTCTGCCGCTTACCTGCTGCGTGACATTGGGCAAGTCACTTAACTTCTCTGTGCCTCAGTTCCCTGAGGCTGCAATACCTGTTCTCCCGCCTACTTCAACTGTGAATCCCACGGGAGACCTGATTATCTTGAATCTACCCCAGTGCTTAGTTCTCGGCACATAGAAGGCGCTTAATAAATACCATTACTGTTGGTATTAGCAATAACGTGGAAAACAAGCACATCTGAGGTCAAGGACTGAGGCGATGAAATAAAATGTCTCATCAATAACGTGGCGCAACAACCCAGCCGGAGAGACACCCGAGAGAAACATTGCGTGATTTTGGTATAAAGAGTGGAACGTTTTGAGTTAAGGCTTGGATGGGGCTAATTACATTTTCCACTTAATGTAAATGATCGGGCTCAACCTGATCCCCAATGAGCTTTCCAGATTTTCATATCTATTCATGAATCTCCCATGGAGGGGCAAAGCCGAGAGGAATCTCTGCCTCCTTTTCCTTTCCCTCTGAATTCCCTTGCCGCTTTCCGCCTTTCGCAGTGCTCAGGGACCTGGTGACCGACCCTGAGTCCGTCTCTGAGTTGCCTCGGAGCCCTGGGAGCGGCTGGCACTGTGCTAAGCGCCGGGGTAGATGCGATGATAATAATAATACGTCACCCTGATTCTATTTATTTGGTATTGTTTTAATGAGATGTTCTTCCCCTCGATTCTATTTATTGCCATTGTTCTCGTCTGTCCGTCTCCCCCGGTTAGACTGTAAGCCCTCAAAGGGCGGGGACTGTCTCGGTTACCGATTTGTCCATTCCAAGCGCTTAGTCCAGTGCTCTGCACATAGTAAGCGCTCAATAAATACTATTGAATGAATGAATAGTAATAGTATTTGTTAAGCGCTTACTCTGTGCCAAGTACAAGGTGATCAGGTTGTCCCACGTGGGGCTCCCAGCCTTAATCCCCATTTTGCAGATGAGGGAACCGAGGCACCGAGAAGTGAATTGACCTGCCCAAAGTCGCACGGCAGACAAGCGGCGGAGCCGGGATTAGAACCCATGTCCTGTGACTGCCAAGCCCGGGCTCTTGCCACTCAGCTTGGGGCGAGTGGGAGAGACTGGGGAGTCAGAGGAAGTGATCGGAAAAGCAGCGTGGCCTAGTGGCTAGAGCGAAGGCCCGGGCGTCGGAAGGACCCGGGTTCTAATCCCGGCTCCGCCGCCTGTCTGCTGTGTGACCTTGGCCGAGTCCCTTCACTTCTCTGTGTCTCTGTTACCCCATCTGGAAAATGGGGATGAAGCCCGGGAGCCCTATGTGGGAAAGGGGCTGTGTCCAACCCGATTACCTTGGATCTATCCCAGCGGAAACAGTCTGGCACAGTGGCTAGAGCCCGGGCCCGGATGTCAGAAGGTCGTGGGTTCTAATCCCTGCTCCGCCACTCGTCTGTTGTGTCACCTTGGGCAAGGCACTTGACTTCTCGGGGCCTCAGTGACCTCATCTGGAAAATGGGGATTGAGGCTGTGAGCCCCATGTGGGACAGGGCCTGCGTCCAACCCGATTTGCCCGTATCCACTCCAGTGCTTAGTACAGTGTCTGGCACACAGTCAGCGCTTAACAAATACCACAATCATTATGATTATTATTACAGCACCTGGCACATAGTAAGCGCTTAACAAATACCACAGTTATTATTATTATTATTATTATTATTGAGTGTTGACAAGGGCAGCCCAGCTAGAAAGAAAAGGTGGGGCAGAGGCCCAGACTGGAGGAAAGACCAGAATAATAATAATTCACTTGTCAGCTGGGTGACTCTGGGCAAGTCACTTCACTTCTCTGTGCCTCAGTTCCCTCATCTGTAAAATGGGAATTAAGACTGTGACCCCCCCCCCCCACGTGGGACAACCTGATGACCTTGTATCTACCCCAGCGCTTAGAACAGTGCTCTGCACATAGTGCTTAACAAATACCAACATAGAGAAGCAGCGTGGCTCACTGGAAAGAGCCCGGGCTTGGGAGTCAGAGGTCACGGGTTCGAATTCCGGCTCTGCCACTTGTCAGCTGTGTGACCGTGGGCAAGTCACTTCACTTCTCTGTACCTCAGTTACCTCATCTGTAATATGGGGATTAACTATGAGCCTCACGTGGGACAACCTGATGACCCTGTATCTCCCGCAGCGCTTAGAACAGTGCTCTGCACATAGTAAGCGCTTAACAAATACCAACATCATTATTAACTTCTCTGTGCCTCAGTTCCCTCCTCTGTAAAAGGGGAATGCAGCCTGTGAGCCTCACGTGGGACGACCTGATGACCCTGTGTCTCCCCCAGCTCTTAGAACAGTGCTCTGCACATAGTAAGCGCTTAACAAATGCCAACACTATTATTCTTAGTTTGGAAGCATTGGGAATTTGGGATTTGAGAAGTCTAAAGATGTCGGATCACGAGTGCCCAGCAGAGATCCTGAAAAATGACTGCTACAGCATTTGACTTATTGCTGAAAACTCCTCTGTATGAGAATTGCCAGGGGCTAAGGTGGGGAAGGATTCTTGTTACCATGGTTTCCCACACCTATCTTTGTTTCAAGCGGTGAGCGGCCCAGTCTCCCCAAGAGGCACTTACTACTTCAATTCATTTTTCCTTTCCAAGCGAAGCGACTTAGCCCAAGTTGACGTTTTCCAGCAGCGGTTTAAAATCCATGAGAGGAATCTAAGCTTCTCAAGGGCAGGGATCCCGTTTAGTAATTAGCGTCCCTGGGAAAGACTCTGAGCGGGTTAAAGAAGCTTTTGATATGCCAAACTTAATTAGAAGGGAAAGAGTCCCACCAGATAGTACTAGAGAAGCAGCGTGGCTCAGTGGAAAGAGCCCGGGCTTTGGAGTCAGAGGTCATGGGTTTGAATCCCGGCTAGGCCACTTGTCAGCTGTGTGACTTTGGACAAGTCACTTCACTTCTCGGTGCCTCAGTTCCCTCCTCTGTAAAATGGGGATGAAGACTGTGAGCCCCACGTGGGACAACCTGATTCCCCTGTATCTCCCGCAGCGCTTAGAACAGTGCTCGGCACATAGTAAGCGCGTAACAAATACCAACATTATTATTATTATTACTGTCATGATTGTAAACATTAAAAAAAAAATGAGATTGGTGATTATGTATCGGATAAGCTCTCCCAACGGGTCCAACAGTGTTCTGAGCAATGTGGCCTAGTGGGAAAGAGCGCTGGCCTGGGAGTCGAAGGACCTAGGTTCTCATCCCGGATCCTGCCAGTTGCATACGAGGTGACCTTGGACAAGTCACTTCACTTCTCTGGGCCTCAGTTTCCTCATCGGTAAAATGGGGATTCGGGGCTGGTCTCTTTCCTTAGAGAAACAGTGTGTCTCAGTGGAAAGAGCCCGGGCTTGGGAGTCAGAGGTCATGGGTTTGAATCCCGGCTCTGCCACTTAACTGTGTGACTGGGGGCAAGTCACTTCACTTCTCTGTGCCTCAGTTACGTCATCTGTAAAATGGGGATGAAGACTGTGAGCCTCATGTGGGACAACCTGATGACCCTGTATCTACCCCAGCGCTTAGAACAGTGCTCTGCACATAGGAAGCGCTTAACAAATACCAACATTATTATTATTATTCCTTCTTAGGCGGTGAGCCCCATTTAGGCCGGGGACCGTGTCTGACCCGATTAAGTTGTATTGACCCCAGCACTTAGAACAGGGTTGGACACAATAATAATAATAATTTTTGTATTTGTAAAGTGCTTATTATGTGCCAAGCACTGTACTGAGCGCTGGGCTGGTGATCGATGGAGCCCGGCTCCGCCGCTAGTCAGCTGGGTGACCTTGGGCAAGTCACTTATCTTCTCTGGGCCTCAGTCACCTCATCTGTCAAATGGGGATTAAAAAACTGGGAGCCCCACGTGGGACAACCGGATCACCTTGTATCCCCCAGCGCTTAGAACAGCGCTTTGCACATAGCGCTTAACAAATACCACAATTTTTATTTATTTAACGATATAATAATAATAATGCTTTTACTCTCCCAAGCACTTAGTAAGTGCTCTGCACACTCGGCGTTCAATACAGACGGTCAGCTGAGACAAAGTCGAATAGCAGTTGTTTTTTGATCACAATGAGGACTCGGGGATCCCATTACTAACATTTCTGTATGTCCTCGAGTTGATAACGGCTCCTCCTTGAGCATTTTGATCTTTTCCAAGGACATCGCACGGTGCTGTGTTTGCGATAACATCACCTGTTCCAAGACCGAAATCTTATTACTGTGTCCTCCCCCTAGCCATTTCATTCTCGTCACGGACAGTGACAGCAGAAATAAGTTTTTCAAATTAACGAGGACCCAAGTAGGCCACGTATAACGTCTGCGAAGCACCTTATTCAAGCCGCGTGAGAAGTGGCGTGGGCCAGCTGGAAAGAGCACGGGCCTGGGAATCAGCGGTCCTGCATTCTTGATGATGCTGGTGGTATTTGTTAAGCGCTTACTGTGTGCAGAACACTGTTCTAAGCACTGGGGGATACAAGGCGATCAGGTTGTCCCACGTAGGGGCTCCCAGTTTTTTAATCCCCATTTGACAGATGAGGTAACTGAGGCTGGACACGGTCCCTGATCCACATGGGACTCGCCGTTTTAATCCTCATTTTCCAGATGAGGTCACTGAGGCCCAGAGAAGTGAAGTGACTTGCCCACAGTCACACAGCGGACATCCTGGTTCTGCCCACTTACCTGGTGTGTGGACAAGCCACTTAACTGCTCCGTGCCTCAGTTTCCTCATCTATAAAATGGGGCTGCAATATCTGTCCTCCTTTGAACTTGGACTTTGAACTCTATGTGGGACAGGGGATCTATCCAATCTGATTCTCTTGTATCTATCCCAGTGCTCAGTTCAGTGGTTGGCACATAATAAGCACTTAACAAATATTATTAACTCAGAGGGTGTGATATATATAAAAACTAGATACTGATAACATATATGGTAAAATATTATCCGGGATATCAGTAGTAATGATAAAACTGTGGTGTTCGTTAAGTGCCTACTATGTGCCAGGCACCGTTCTAAGCGCTGGGGGAGATGCAAGTGGAGAAGCAGCGTGGCTTAGTGGAAAGAGCATGGGCTTGGAAGTCAGAGGTCATGGGTTCTAATCCCAGTTCTGCCACTCATCAGCTGTGTGGCTTAGGGCAAATAACTTCTCTGTGCCTCAGTTACCTCATCTGTAAAATGGGGATTAAGACTGTGAGCCCCACGTGGGACAACCTGATTACCTTGTGTCAACCCCAGCGCTTAGAACAATGCTTCGCACATAGTAAGCGCTTTGAACAAATGCCATCATTATGATAATTATTACAAGATAATCGGGTTGGACACAGTCCCTGTCCCACATAGGGATCACGGTCTTAATCCCCGTTTTACAGATGAGGGAGCTGAGGCCCAGAGAAGTGAAGTGAGTTGCCCAAGGTCACACAGCAGACAGGTGGCGGAGCCGGGATTAGAACCCAGGTCCTTCTGACTCCCAGGCCTGTAGTTATACTATTTATAGAGGCGCCACAAGGTGCAAGATGTATTAAAAACTTAAAGTACAACGTTCGTTCATTCAGTCGTATTCTCCCCCAATTAGACTGTGAGCCCGGCAATGGGCAGGGACTGTCTCTATCTGTTGCCGAATTGTATATTCCAAGTGTTTAGTATAGTGCTCTGCACATAGTAAGCTCTCAGTAAATACTGTTGAATGAATGAATGAATTATACATTCCAAGCACTTAATAATAATAATGTTAGTATTTGTGAAGCGCTTACTATGTGCAGAGCACTGTTCTAAGCGCTGGGGGAGACACAGGGTCATCAGGTTGTCCCATGTGAGGCTCACAGTTAATCCCCATTTGACAGATGAGGTCACTGAGGCCCAGAGAAGTTGTTAGTACAATGCTCTGCACATAGTAAGCGCTCAATAAATACTATGCTATACTACTATAGTACTACATACTATAAATACTACTGTACCGAGTGCTTGGGAGAGTCCAATATAGCAATGAAGAGTGACATTCCCTGCCCACAACGGGTTTAGAGTCTAGAGGCAGGGGAGAGAGACATCCATACAAATAAATAAAACGACAGATATGGACATAAGTGGTGTGGGGCTGGGAGGGGAGGGATGAAGAAAGGGAGCGAGTCGGGGCGAAGCGGAAGGGAGTGGGAGAAGAGGAAAAGCGGGGCTTAGTCAGGGAAGGCCTCTCGGAGGAGGTGGGCCTTCAGTGAGGCTTTGAAGTGGGGGAGAGTCATCGTCTGTGGGATTTGAGGAGGGAGGGGGTTCCAGGCCAGAGGCAGGATGTGGGCTGAGGGTCAGCGGCGAGAGAAGGGAGATCGAGGCACAGTGAGAAGGTTAACACTAGAGCGAAGCGACCCAAAGACGTGACATATTTCCTGCCCTCAAGGAGCTTACACTCCAAAGAGGGAGTCGACTAAAAAGATATTTACGACTGGAGCGGTCACAATAAGTAATCAAATATGCGGTTGAATAGGCCAAGACTCAAGTCCGGATCGTAACCCGTCGTGTGCACGGGAATGTGTCTGCCTTGTATCGTCCTCTCCCCAGGTGCTTACTCGGCGCAGTGCCGGGCGCACAGTAAGCGCTTAATAAAGTCCGTCGACTGAAGTACCGAAGATGGGTAAAAAGGTCCTGGAAATGGCTGGTGGGTTTGTGTGGCTTGGGGGTGTTGTGGGGTTGAGCAAAGAAAGCTTGTTCAGTCAGTCGTATTTATTGAACGCTCGCTGTGGGCAGAGCACTGTACTAAGCGCTTGGGAGAGTACGATGAAATAATAGACACGTTCCCGGCCCACAGCGAGCTGACAATCCAGTAAGGAGACAGACATTAATATACATAAATAAATTACAGATGTGGACGTAAGTGCTGTAGAGGGGGGAGGAAGTCAGAGAGAGGCAGAAGGGAGTGGGAAAAGAGGAAAGGAGGGGCGTAGTCGGGGAAGGCTTCTCGGAGGAGATGGGCCTTCAGTAAGTAAGCGCTCAATAAATAGGATTGAATTGGCTTGGGACGGACGGAGAGCGGATGCGTGAGACAGGGAGCACCTCGCCGCCCGTGTGAAAGATGACCTTTCCCCATCCGCGCTGCTCCCTTGCCAGCCTCGGTCGCTTCTCCGACGGTCGGCGATGGGAAGGGGAATGGCGTACTCCGGGACGGTTGGCCCCAATCCCGCTCGGCCGGTCGTTGGCCGTTGAATAGTTCGTCGTCCGCCGGGGTTCGGGAAGGTCCGTGAATGGAGTTCTCTCTACCCAGGTTTCAGCTGGCGTCTCCAAGAAGGGCGACCTTCCGGGCTTGGCTTCCAAGGAGTCCAGCGTGAAAATCATCCATTCTATCACAGAAAAGTAAAATCGGAGGGAGCCTTTCACCTGAAGTTCAGACCGCAGAGAAGTGGGTCCTGAAGGTAGCGAATCAAGCACGGACCTGGGACTCAGCAGGTCATGGGTTCTAATCCTGGCTCCGCCACTCCTCTTCTGCGTGACCTTGGGCAAGTCAATTCACGTCTCTGGGCCTCAGTTACCTCACCTGTAAGGGATGAAGCTGGAAGCGACCTGATTTCCTTGTATCCACCCCGATGCTTAGTACAGAGCCTGGAACAAGGCAAGCGCTTAATCACACCACTCTTATTCTTAACATTATTAATTATTATTAATAATAATAAATGATAGCGGATTTAGAAATTTTTGACTTCCTCTCCCCCGGCTCTATCATTCATTCAATAGTATTTTTTCATTCAACAGTATTTATTGAGCGCTTACTATCTGCAGAGCACTGGACTAAGCGCTTGGAATGGACACATGGGTAACAGATAGAGACAGTCCCTGCCCTTTGACGGGCTTACGGTCTAATCGGGGGAGACGGACGGACGAGAACGATAGCAATAAATAGAATCAAGGGGATGAACATCTCATTAAAACAATAGCAAATAAATAGAATCAAGGTGATGTACATCTCATTAACATATTCTTCCCCCATCGTACTCCTTCCCGGTTTATTCTCCTTCCACAGCATCCGTTTCCCTCAGGTTTTTCTCGTCCCTTCCCACTGCCTCCTGAATCCCCACATCCATTCCCCCCCTCCAGCCTCTTCTGGTTGCTACCTGGTCCTAATCTTGGACAGCTATAACACTGCTAATGTCTTATTGTTTGAAAATGCCATTTTCCTGATAAATCAATCCCAATCTTTTCTCTATTCTGCTGCCAAAAATCAATATATTTTGGGGGAGCTAAATCCAGGTGCGCTGTACACTATAGGTGCATTTAATTCTGGAAAGTGTTCTCTATTCACAGGAAATCCAGCTGCGGCTCGGAAATCCATCTTGCTCCGCTGCAAGTTTGCATTTTCCGCTACATTCATTCATTCAATAGTATTTATTGAACGCTTACTATGTGCAGAGCACTGTACTAAGCGCTTGGAATGTACAGTTCGGCAACAGATACAGACAATCCCTGCCCAATGTCGGGCTTACAGTCTAATCACATTGCACCAGTGCCCTAGGTTTCTCAGATTCCCATTTCTCTAGTTTGGGGGCTTCGTTCTAAATCGAATACTCTACATTCTCTACAGAACGTAGTATTATTATGGTAATTATAAATAATAAATGCCAATAATCAAAATCAATATTAATATTATTGACATTAATCATAAAACTGATTGTGAGTAATGACCCACATCGGTCATAAGTAATACTAATCACGATAATATCGATAATAATTGTGGTGTTTGTTCAGTGATAATAATAATCAATTAATAATAACAGATGATGCTAACCATAATAACAACAATCATAATGATCGCGGTATTTGTTAAACACTATGTGCCAAGCACTGTACCAAGTGCCGGGTGGATTCAAGATATCCAGGTCAGACCCAATCTCTGTCCCTCATGGGACTCACAGCCTAAGTGGGAGGGAGATCGGGCATTTAATTTCCATTTTACAGATGAGGAAACTGAGGCCAGAAAAGCAAAGTGACTTGCCCAAGGTCAAGCAACAGACAAGCGGCAGAGCCGGGATTAGAATCCAGGTCCTCTGACTTCCAGGCCTGTGCTGTTTCCTTAGACTTTGAGCCCGTTGTGGACATATAATCACATATAATCGGGGAAGCAGCGTGGCTCAGTGGAAAGAGCCCGGGCTTGGGACTCAGAGGTCATGGGTTCGAATCCCAGCTCAGCCACCTGTCAGCTGTGTGACTGTGGGCAAGTCACTTCAAGTCTCTGTGCCTCAGTTACCTCATTTGTAAAATGGGGATTAAGACTGTGAGCCCTACTTGGGACAACTTGATGACCTTGTATCTCTCCCAGCGCTTAGAACAGTGCTTGGCACATAGTAAGCGCTTAACAAATACCAACATTATTATTATCATTATATCGAATCAACTTCGGCATTTAGCCTGGGGCTCGGCACTTAATAAGCACTCAAGAAATGCCACAATTATTATTATTATCTTTGAAGACCTTTAAATCATCTCTGCTTTTTCACCAGCGCCTCATTTCAAATGACACCATTTTGTGATCTAGTTTGCCTGGATGTTTAAATAAAAACCAGGGCTCCGTCTCAAGCTATTTTTACTCGGGCACAGATGGGAATGTATGGGCCGAGGAAAAACATTCAGACGTTTGTCGAAAATGACACTGACATACTGACCACTTGATCTTTTCAATCAAATCCCTGCTCGTCGTGGGTAGGGAATGGCGTCTACTAACTCTGTCGTATCGTTCTCCCCCAGGCGCTTAGTACAGCGCTCTGCAGGCAGTAAGCGCTCAATAAACACGACCGATTACCTCGGCCATCCTAGGAAGCTACGTTTCTCCCGGGAAGCAGCCGACTGGGGTCGCGTCCTTCCTGTGGGAATCTTCTTAGTGATCAGGGGTATTTATTGAACACTTTCTGCGAATGGAGCACTGTATTAGGGGCATAATAATAATAAATAGTATTTGTTGAGCGTTTACGACGTGCCAAGCACTGTACTGGGGCTCTCAGGTTGGACGCAGTCCCTGTCCCACGTGGGGTTCACCATCTTCATAAGGAAAGTAGAATATAATAAAAGTTGGTAGACATGATTCGTGTCCACAAGGAACTTACAGAGTCTTATTCCCGCCACAGTCTGGCGGATAGTTTTTTTGTTGTTGTTTTTTTATGGTATCTGTTAAGCGCTTACTATGTGGCAGGCAGCGTATTAAATGCCTGAATGAATCCCGGCTCATCAGGTTGGACGCGGTCCTCGTCCAGTGTGGGACTCACGGCCTTAATCCCCATTTTACAGGTGAGATAACCGAGGCGTAGAGAAGTTAAATGAAGTTAAAAATAATAGTAATGATAATTATGGTATTTGTTAAGCGCTTACTATGTGCAGAGCATTGTTCTAAGCGCTGGGGGAGATACAGGGTGATCAGATTGTCCCACGTGGGGCTCACAGTCTTCATCCCCATTTTACAGATGAGGGAACTGAGGCCCAGAGAAGTTAAGCGACTTGCCCACAGTCGCGCAGCTGACGAGTGGCGGGGCCGGGATTCGAACCCGTGACCTCCGACTCCCAAGCCCGGGCTCTTTCCACTGAGCCACGCCGCTTCTCTGAATGATGGCTTTGGGGCTGAAGGGAGGGGTGAAGAAAGGGCGCAACCCCATGTGCAAGGAGGACCCAGGAGGGAATTAATCGATGGGTCGAGGACCTGGACTTTCCCAGGACTCCACATCTCGGTTCCTGAGAAACGCCGGCCAAGTCACCGCCGTCCGTTGTTTAGCGTCAGGTGGCAACTGGCCCTGGCCCGCGGTTGATCCGCTGCCGTCAGGACCCAGCTTCATCTCCTCCCTCCGTGGCAAGGGAGAGGAGAATGGATAACAGCGGGAGACCCCAACAGCTATTGCCTAGAGATAAACATTTTAAAAACACAAGGAGACAGCATCAAAAGACGGGCCCCGCCTGGGTGGGTCTCCCGCTGGAAGCCGGTCGGGCTCGCGGAACGAAATTAGAAATGGGTGACTGTCAGAGCAAAGGCTCTGGGAAGATGGTGACCCAGAGACTCCCAAGTAGAAAATGAAGAAGATCAAGGCGAGGCAAGGGTTCCTTGCCCCCAAATGTGGAAGACACTACTGGGCGTCAGTCAGTCGAACTTATTGAGCGCCTGCCGTGTGCAGAGCACGGGACTAAGGGCTTGGGAAAGTAAACTGTAACAGAGGTGGTAGATACGGCAGGCGAATCAGCGTGACCTAGTGGATAGAACGGGGGCCTGGGGAGGGTCACGAGGGCACGGGTTCGAATCCCGGCTCCGCCACTCGTCTACCGAGTGACCTTGGGCAAGTCGCTTCACTTCTCTGGGCCTCAGTTGCCCCAGATGGAGAAGGGTGGTCCCTCGTATACGAAGTGGGAGGGAGTTCCGGGCCGGAGGCAGGGCGACGGGGAGGGGATGACCCCCGGGTGAATGAGATCGAGGAGCCGGGATTCGATTAGAGGATTGGAGTGTGTGGGTCGGATTGTAATAATAATAATAATGTTGGTAGTTGTTAAGCGCCTACTCTGTGCAGAGCACTGTTCTAAGTTCTGGGGTAGACACAGGGTAATCAGATTGTCCCACGCGAGGCGGACGGTCTTAATCCCCATTTTCCAGATGAGGTAACTGAGGGCCAGAGAAGTGAAGTGACTTGCCCACAGTCACACAGCTGACAAGTGGCGGGGCCGGGATTCGAACCCATGACCTCTGACTCCCGAACCCGGGCTCTTTCCACCGAGCCACGTAGGAGATCGGGGAAGCAAGTTGGGAGGTGGAGAGCCAGGTGGAGTTTACTCCAGTAAGGAGTTTCGGTTGGATGTGGAGGGGTATGGAGGTTTTTGAGGAGCGGGGAGTGGGTTTTTTTAGAAAACTCTGGACAACAGAGCGAAATAGGGACTGGAGAGGGGAGAGACAGGAGGAGGGAAGGTAAGACAGATGCAATAGTCAAGGCAGGATATGATGAGAGGCAGCGTGGCTCAGTGGAAAGAGCACGGGCCGGGGAGTCAGAGATCCTGGGTTCAAATCCCGGCTCCGCCACTCGTCAGCTGCGCGACTTTGGGCAAGTCACTTCTCTGTGCCTCAGTTACCCCATCTGGAAAATGGGGATGAAGACTCTGAGCCCCACGTGGGACAACCGGATCACCTTGTATCCCCCCAGCGCGGAGAACAGTGCTCTGCACATAGTAAGCGCTTAAATACTATCATTATCGTTATTACTGTAAGTGCTGGGATCAGCACGGCAGAAGTTTGGATGGAGGAGAAAGGGCGGGTGCTGGGGATGTCGTGAAGGTAGAACTGACAGGATTTGGTAACAGACTGACTGCGCGGGTCGAATGGAAGAGATGAGTCGAGGATAATACTAAAATTACAGGCTTGTGAGACGGGGAAGATGGTGGTGTTTTCGCCCGAGAATTCCAAATAAGGACTTGCTTTCATCCAACAGCAACTTGTTACAGGCTGCTCTGTGGGTCTTATTCGTGTTTATCGCAAGGAAAGGAATCATTACATATAATATCTTTATAAGATAAATATCTTAAGTATAAGCTTCTTGAGGGCCACGATCGTGTTTTGGTGACGCAACGTGGTGCAGTGGATAGAGCACGGGACTGGGATTCAGAGGACTTGGGTTCTAATCCCGGCTCTGCCACATGCCTGCTGTGTGACCTTGGGCAAGTCGCTTCACGTCTCTGGGCCTCAGTTACCTCATCTGTCAAATGGGGATTGAGGCTGTGAGCCCCATGTGGGACAGGGACTGCGTCTAACCCGATTTGCTTGTATCCACCCCAGCGCTTAGTACAATGCCTGGCACATAGTAAGCGCTTAACAAATACCATCAATATTATTACTGTTATTATCATTATTATTTACACTAATTCTCTTGTACTCTCCCAACTGCTTGGCTCAAGGTTCTACACCCAAATTGGCTCTTGATAATTATGATTGATTGAATGAGTGATTGATTGAAAAAAGCTCACTGCGGGCAGGGGATGTGTCTGTGATAGGGCTATATTATACTCTCCCAAGGGCTTAGTACAGTACTCTGCACATAGTAAGTACATAATAAATACGATTGATTGAAAAGAACAAAAGAAGTATCACAAAGGGGTCAGGACCACTGCCCATCTTAAAGCAGTGTGGCTCAGTGGCAAGAGCCCGGGCTTGGGAGTCAGAGGTCATGGGTTCTAATCCCGGCTCCGCCGCTTGCCAGCTGTGTGATTGTGGGCAAGTCACTTCACTTCTCTGTGTCTCAGTTACCTCATCTGTAAAATGGGGATTAAAACTGTGAGCCCCGCGTAGGACAACTTGATTACCTTGCCTCCCTCCAGCGCTTAGAACAGTGCTTTGCACATAGTAAGCGCTTAAATACCACCACCATCTCTAGCATCTAATTTTGAATAAAGGGATGCTAATGCTGACCTTCAATCTCATCTATCTCGCCGCCGACCCCTTGCCCACGTCCTGACTCTGGCCTAGAACGCCCTCCCTCCTCGTATAATAATGTTGGTATTTGTTAAGCGCTTACTATGTGCCGGGCACTGTTCTAAGCGCTGGGTAGACACATGAGAATCAAGTTGTCCCATGTGGGGCTCACAGTCTTAATCCCCATTGTACCAATGAGGTAACTGAGGCACCGAGAAGTGAAGTGACTTGCCCACAGTCACACAGCTGACAAGTGGCCTCGCCGGGATGATAATAATAATAATAATGTTGGTATTTGTTAAGCGCTTACTATGTGCAGAGCACTGTTCTAAGCGCTGGGATAGACACAGGGGAATCAGGTTGTCCCACGTGGGGCTCACAGTCTTAATCCCCATTTTGCAGATGAGGGAACTGAGGCACGGAGAAGTTAAGTGACTTGCCCACAGTCACACAGCCGACAAGTGGCAGAGCTGGGATTCGAACCCATGACCTCTGACTCCAAAGCCCGTGCTCTTTCCACTGAGCCACGCTGCTTCTCGTGAGCCACGCTGGGGATAATTGCTCTCCCCCCCTTCAAAGCCTTCTTGAAGGCCCATCTCCTCCCAGAAGCCTTCCCTGACTAAACCCTGCTCTCCTCTTCTCCCACTCCCTTCTGCATCACCCTGACTTGCTCCCTTCATTCACCCTCCCTCCCATCCCCACAGCACATATTTATGTATCTGTAATATATTTATTTATATATATTAATGTCTCCCCCTCTAGACTGCGAGCTCGTTGTGGGATGGGAATGTGTCTGTTGTGGTACTGTACTCTCCCAGTGCTTAGTACAATGCTCTGCACACAGTAAGCACTCAATAAATACGATTTGGATGAATGGATGGACCATCTAACATCCTCTTAGACTGTAATTCGTGGGCAGGGGATTTGTCGTCTGCCATCTCTATTGTACTGTACTCTCCCAAGCGCTTAGTACGATGCTCTGCACAAGATAAGCGCTCAATAAATACCATTGTTGTTGACAGGGAATGTGTCTGTTTATTGTTGTACTCTCCCAAGCGCTTAGTACGATGCTCTGCACAAGGTAAGCGCTCAATAAATACTACTGTTGTTGACAGGGAATGTGTCTGTTTATTGTTGTATCCTACTCTCCCAAAAGCCGAGTACAGTGCTGTGCACGCAGGAAGCGCTCAGTAATTACGATTGAACGAATAAATTGAATAATCCCTGCCTTTTTTCTTTACATCCTCTTCTTCCCAACCGGCAACCCCGTTAGGATTTCCCGGTCCAAGAATTAATCAAAACAACCCCTCAAACTTAACAAACTAGCTAGCTCTCCTTCTTGATAAAGGAGGTAAGTTTTCTCTCCTCTGTAAGCTGCTCCAATTCCCTTGTTTGCCTCCCTTTCGAGTTATGCCCTTAAAAGACATAACATTTCAAAGGACTGGCAGAAAAATAAAAAGTGGTTTGAGTAGCGCAGACAGTTTCACTGTGGCTCTTTGACAAGGTCAGAACTGTATTCAGTTTCCATTTTCTTTCAACTGCGTGTCGGTGCTCTAGTTTTATATCTGGCTTTTCTGCCTCTCAGCTAGCAGGACCAGGCCTAAAGGCACAGAAATCTTTGTGGGCAGGCAATGTGTTTGGTTACTGTTATATTGTACTCTTCCAAGTGCTTAGTAATAATAATAATAATAATGATGGTGTTTGTTAAGGGCTTGCTAAGAGTCAAGCTCTGTTCTAAGCACTGGGGGAGATCGGGTTGGACACTGGCCCTGTCCCACGTGGGGCTCACAGCCTTAATCCCCATTTTACAGATGAGGTAACTGAGACCCAGAGAAATGGAGTGGCCTGCCCAATTTCACCCAGCAAGCAGATTGCAGAGCCGGGATTAGAAACCAGGTTTTCTGATGATTCCCAGGCCTGGGTTGTAACGGTTAGGCCATGGCTGCTTCCCCCCAAGTCAGCTTCCTATAAGAGACTGTTAGCACTGCTGGGGCTCAGACCCTGTCTGCTAGATTATACCATCCTCTCCCAAGTACTTACTACCACTGAAGGTGCTCAGTGAATAGTATGGATCGATTAAGTAGTATGGATAGTATGGATCGGAAGCAGCGTGGCTCAGTGGAAAGAGCCCGGGCTGGGGAGTCAGAGGTCATGGGCTCGAATCCCGGCTCTGCCACTTTCCAGCTGGGTGACTGTAGGCAAGTCACTTCATTTCTCTGAGCCTCAGTGACCTCATCTGTAAAATGGGGATTAACTGTGAGCCTCACGTGGGACAACCCGATTACCCTGTATCTACCCCAGTGCTTAGAACAGTGCTCTGCACATAGTAAACGCTTAACAAATACCATCATTATTATTATTATTATTATTATTGAGGAGAAGAGGAGAGAAACATGAGGAGGAGGTGGTTCCAGGTTTGGGAGCAGCTTGGAAAAAGACCTGGGATATTGGGTTGTAGGGAGAAAGAGCCTGTCCCCTTCGAGGGATCGGGTGGAGAAATGAAGGAGACAAGCGTTCTGGGGAGAGGAGAATTCCCCGGTGACTTTGACCCCTGTCAAAAGGCAGAGCCACCTTCCGCCTAATCAGTATTTCCAAAGATAGCGTGGGCTCAAATAGCAGCTGTAGCCACTGAGCTGCTCTGTGACCTTGGGCAAGCTATTTCACCTCCCTGAGTCTCTCTGTTGTCGTATTGTGTGCCTTGCACACAGTAGGCGCTCAATAAATACGATTGAATGAATGACTCTCAGTGTCCTCCGCAAAATGGGGAGACACCGCTCTGCTCTCCGTGAGGGACAGGGACTGGGTCTGACCTGGATAGCTCGATCGACCCAGCGCATAGCACGGTGCTTCGACACAAGGAAACAGTTAATGAAATGACAGGAAATCAAAGGCTCGTTCCCAGAGAAAGATCCCCCGGAGTTCAAAACCGGAGGGAGTCACCCTTGCCCTCCCTGGAGCCACTCTCTTTTATTTGACAGTTTTCTCTGGCACCCCTCTTCAGCTCGAGCTTGGAAGCCTTTCGCAGTTCCGCCAGCCAAATGTCAGTTAACAGCCGATTTTTCTCCGTCTAAATTAGGCAGAGCGGGGCTCAGGGGACGTGCTGATTTGCATCGTATCCCCCCCGCAAAGACGAGGCAGGCTCGTTTTTCAAATGAACCGACTAGGAAGCCAGCGGCCCTCCGTGCAGTGAAACGGGAGAGAGCCTCCGGATCCTTTTGGGCCCCTTAATGAATGTTGGGCCTTACGACTGAGACCTGTGCCTGGCAGCTGCGTTTCACCCCGGAAGGCCGGGAGTAATGCGATCTCTCCCTCTCTCCTTTTCTCTTTCTCTCTCAAATGCAATAATAATCATAATGATGGTATTGGTTAAGCTTTTACTACGTGTCAAACACAGTTCTAAGCGCTGGTGGAGATACAAGCTAGTCAGATTGGACACAATCCCTGTCCCACGTGGGGTTCCCAGCATTAATCCCCATTTTACAGATGAGGGAACTGAGGCACCGAGAAGTGCAGTGACTTGCCCAAAGTCACACAGCCGACAAGTGGCGGAGCCGGAATTAGAACCTAGGTCCTTCTGACTCCCAGACCTGGGTTCTGTCCACTAGATAATGTTGGTATTTGTTAAGCGCTTACTATGTGCAGAGCACTGTTCTAAGCGTTGGGGTAGATACAGGGTCATCAGGTTGTCCCACGTGAGGCTCGCAGTTAATCCCCATTTTACAGATGAGGGAACTGAGGCACAGAGAAGTGAAGTGACTTGCCTACAGTCACACAGCTGACAAGTGGCAAAGTGGGGAGTCGAACCCATGACCTCTGACTCTGAAGCCCTGGCTTTTTCCACTGAGTCATGCTGCTTCCGTCTGTTTGTAAATACACAGCTATATACATATATTTGTATATATAAATATATTCATTCAATAATATTTATTGTCTGCTTACTATGTGCAGAGCACTGTACTAAGCGCTTGGAATAGAGACAGTCCCTGCCGTTTGACGGGCTTACAGTCTAATCATATATATATATATATATATATATATATACACATAAATAAAATATATATATACACATATACAAATATATAATTATGCATTGTTTGTGAATCCATTTTGTACAACTCTTTAGCATTTTCCTGGATGAATATGCTGCAGGAAACTTTTATTGTTCTAGTGAAATGCTTATCATTGACAGGCGGAGCCTGTTATCACTGACAGAAAGAGTGTATTTTATTGTGCGGGGAGGGGTTGGGGTTTGACTTAGGTTACCATAGAGCTTCCTCTTCGGATTGGAGTGTAACGTTTGTAAAACGACTGGGGATTTTTCACAGTTCAAAGCCTTAAAGTGAAATGCAAAGTTAAAGCTCAGGGATTTAAACTGGTGGCTGAGCGAATGAATAATAATAATTAATAATAGTTTTGGTAACTCCGGTACAGTTCTAAGCGCTGGGATAGGTACAATTTAATCAGGTTGGACACAGTCCCAGTCCCACAAGAGGGTCACACTCTTAATCCCCATTTTACAGATGAGGGAACTAAGGCCCAGAGAAGTGAAGTGACTTGCCCAAGGCTACACAGCAGACAAGTGGCAGAGCCAGGATTAGAACCCAGGTCCTTCTGAGTCCCAGACCTGTGCTATTTAAGATTCTGGGAGGAGGAGGGTTGTTTGGGGCTTTTTGCTTTTTTTTTTTTTTTTTTTTTAGAAAACAGGTGAGATCAGACTCTTTCCGCAGCTTCGAGTGGGAAGAGGGCAGAGTTGACTCTGGGAGGGTGAATGGGGAATAAATTTGTGCCAGGAAAACTACGAGGAGCCAAACAGCGGCGCTCTCTCGAAACCCGGAGATTGATCACCTCAATATGGGCTATTCAGAGCCCCGACTGCGAGTAAACACGCTTTGCCCGCTGCGATGCCCGGGCAGTGCCGTGGTTTTGGAGAGAGCGAGCAGGCAGAAGCGGGTGGCAACAGAAGCCTGGACCGGAGCCTGCTCAGTGGGACTCGTACTGAGTGACATTTGCTGAAAACGAAGCGATTTGAGGTCATATTATTAATGAGCATAATTGTGGTATTTGCTAAGCGCTTACTGTGCGCCAAGCACTGCGGTAAGTGCTGGGGCAAATACACAATCATCAGGTCCCACATGAGCGTCAAGAGAAGCAGTGTGGCAAAGTGGAAAGACCACAGGCCTGGGTGTCAGAGGACCTGGGTTATAATCCTAGTTCTGCCAGCTGCCTGCTTTGTGACCTTGGGCAAGTCACTTCTCTGTGCCTCAGTTTCTTCAACCGTAATAATAATGTTGGTATTATTAAAGTGGGGGTTACATACCTGCTCAGACTGTGAGCCCTATGCGGGACAGGGACTGTGTCCAACCTAACTAGTATCTACCCCAGCGCTTAGAACGGTGTTTGGCACATAGTAAGCGCTTACCAAATACCATAGAAAGTAGGAGGGGAGAACAGGTACTGAATCCCCATTTTACAGATGAGGCTCAGAGAAGTTGTGACTTGCCCGAGGTCACACACTCTGCATACCAGGATTGGAACACAAGTCCTCAAACTCCTAGGCCCTTACTCTTCCCACCAGGCCTCTTCTTTTCGCAGAATTCTGTATTTTTCCCTGTGGTGGCATAGTTTCGAGCACAAGTTATTTGGAAACTATTAAGAAGACACCGCCTGAAAAGCCTTAGATAATGAACGAATAGGTTTGTCCCAGTTGCCACATCCAGTATCTGTTCAGAGCAGGCAAAAGCGGAGCCCAATTCCTTGTTTTGGAGCCAAGAAGGTCGCCGTTTCTTATCAACCGTGCTACTAGCCTGGCAAACCCCAGCGCGTCTTGAGACATTTCCTAAACTGGCAGGCCGAAGGGTCTCCTCGAGTTTGCTTTGCCTTCCTCCCAGCTTATTTAAAACCCCCATTTCGAAGGGGGCCAAAAAAGGAAACGACTCGGGTTCATTTGCAGTGGTGGTTAGGCGGAGGGGCCTTAAGGAAGTAAAGGAGAGTCTGCTGTTGTGGAGATCTGGAGAAGGGAAACAATGAGAGTCAATTCATTCATTCATTCATTCAATAGTATTTATTGAGCGCTTACTATGTGCAGAGCACTGTACTAAGCGCTTGGGATGAACAAGTCGGCAACAGATAGAGACAGTCCCTGCCGTTTGACGGGCTTACAGTCTAATCGGGGGAGATGGACAGACAAGAACAATGGCAATAAATAGAGTCAAGGGGAAGAACATCTCATAGAAACAATGGCAACTAAATCAAATCAGGGTGATGTACATCTCATTAAACAAAATAAACAAAATAAATAGGGTGATAAAGATATATACAGTCGAGCAGATTCATTCATTCATTCATTCAATAGTATTTATTGAGCGCTTACTATGTGCAGAGCACTGTACTAAGCGCTTGGGATGAACAAGTCGGCAACAGATAGAGACAGTCCCTGCCGTTTGACGGGCTTACGGTCTAATCGGGGGAGACGGACAGACAAGAACAATGGCACTAACCAGCGTCAAGGGGAAGAACATCTCGTAAAAACCGATGGCAACTAAATAGAATCAAGGCGATGTACAATTCATTAACAAAATAAATAGGGTAACGAAAATATATACAGTTGAGCGGACGGGTACAGTGCTGTGGGGATGGGAAGGGAGAGGTGGAGGAGCAGAGGGAAAAGGGGAAAATGAGGCTTTAGCTGCGGAGAGGTAAAGGGGGGATGGCAGAGGGAGTAGAGGGGGAAGAGGAGCTCAGTCTGGGAAGGCCTCTTGGAGGAGGTGATTTTTAAGTAAGGTTTTGAAGAGGGAAAGAGAATCAGTTTGGCGGAGGTGAGGAGGGAGGGCGTTCCAGGACCGCGGGAGGACGTGACCCAGGGGTCGACGGCGGGATAGGCGAGACCGAGGGACGGCGAGGAGGTGGGCGGCGGAGGAGCGGAGCGTGCGGGGTGGGCGGTAGAAAGAGAGAAGGGAGGAGAGGTAGGAAGGGGCGAGGTGATGGAGAGCCTCGAAGCCTAGAGTGAGGAGTTTTTGTTTGGAGCGGAGGTCGATAGGCAACCACTGGAGTTGTTTAAGAAGGGGAGTGACATGCCCAGATCGTTTCTGCGGGAAGATGAGCCGGGCGGCGGAGTGAAGAATAGACCGGAGCGGGGCGAGAGAGGAGGAAGGGAGGTCAGAGAGAAGGCCGACGCAGTAGTCTAGCCGGGATATAACGAGAGCCCGTAATAGTAAGGTAGCCGTTTGGGTGGAGAGGAAAGGGCGGATCTTGGCGATATCGTAGAGGTGAAACCGGCAGGTCTCGGTAACGGATAGGATGTGTGGGGTGAACGAGAGGGACGAGTCAAGGATGACACCGAGATTGCGGGCCTGCGGGACGGGAAGGACGGTCGTGCCATCCACGGTGACGGAGAAGTCTGGGAGCGGACCGGGCTTGGGAGGGAAGATGAGGAGCTCAGTCTCGCTCATGTTGAGTTTTAGGTGGCGGGCCGACATCCAGGTGGAGACGTCCCGGAGGCAGGAGGAGATGCGAGCCTGAAGGGAGGGGGAGAGGACAGGGGCGGAGATGTAGATCTGCGTGTCATCTGCGTAGAGATGGTAGTCAAAGCCGTGAGAGCGGATGAGTTCACCGAGGGAGTGAGTGTAAATGGAGAACAGAAGAGGGCCAAGAACTGACCCTTGAGGAACTCCAACAGTTAAAGGATGGGAGGGGGAGGAGGCTCCAGCGTAGGAGACCGAGAATGATCGGCCAGAGAGGTAAGAGGAGAACCGGGAGAGGACAGAGTCCGTGAAGCCAAGGTGAGATAAGGTACGGAGGAGGAGGGGATGGTCGACAGTGTCAAAGGCAGCAGAGAGGTCAAGGAGGATCAGAATGGAGTAGGAGCCATTGGATTTGGCAAGAAGGAGGTCACGGGTGACCTTAGAGAGAGCAGTCTCGGTAGAGTGGAGGGGACGGAAGCCAGATTGGAGGGGGTCTAGGAGAGAATGGGAGTTAAGGAATTCTAGGCATCGATTGTAGACGACTCGTTCTAAGATTTTGGAAAGGAAGGGTAGTAGGGAGATAGGACGATAACTGGAGGGGGAAGTGGGGTCAAGAGCGGGTTTTTTTAGGATGGGGGAGAATTCACTTGGGTTGGGAAGGCAGGAGGAGATTCAGGTGATCCATAGTTGCGTCAGGGATGGATCCCACCGTGGAGGAAATGCTTGGATCTTTAGGCAGGATTCTGGACAGTTTGGGTGTTTCTGGAGTTGACGGTTGAAAGAGGATGGTGTGTCTTTCCTCACTACCGCCCCATCTAAACATTGGCTTGGAATAAATTGATATTAGCCTGGGCAGAACTCTGAATTATTTTCCTCAGCTTCCCCTTTCCTCCGCGTCGGCTCGACTCCCTCCCTTTGCTCCACCCCCCCCCCCCCGCCCCACAGCATGTATGTACAGATCTATAATTCTGTTTATATTGATGCCCGTTTACTTGTTCTGGTGTGTCTCTCCCCCTTCTACAGCGTAAGATTGTCTCTCTTTATTGCTGAAATTGTACTTTCCAAGCACTTAGTGCAGTGCTCTGCACACAGTAAGTGTTCCATAAATATGATTGAATGAGTGAATTAATTATATTTTTAGGAAGCCTAACATTCTCATCTTCTCCTCATTAGCCCCTTCTGCCGGTACTTGAGGTGGGAATACCAATCAGTGGTATATATTGAGCACTTTTTATGTGCAGAACACTGTACTAAGTACTTAGGAGAGTATAAAGGAGGTGACCAGACACTGGCCCAAACAGAAGTAAAATATATTTTTGTGTGTGTTTTGGGTTTTTTATGATGTTTGTGAAGCGCTCACTTTGTGCCAGGCACTGTACTAAATGCTGGGGTAATCATGTTGGACATAGTCCCTGTCCCATCTAATGTTCGCTGTCTCCATCCCCATTTTACAGATGAGGTAACTGAGCCTCTGTGAAATGAAGTGACTTGCTCAAGGTCACAAAGCAGACGAGTGGCAGAGCTGTGATTAGAACCCAGGTCCTTCTGACTCCCAGGCCCAACCTCTATCCACTAAGCCATGCTGTTTCTCAGTGTTTATTATTTCTATTATTATATTTGTTTAGTACTAATTGATTGTTATTATATTATTAATTTATTACTATTATTATATCTGTTGAGTAGTTTCAAGATAAGCAGGTCCCACTTGAGGCTCACAGTCTAAATAGGAAGGGAGAACAGGTTTTGAATTCCCCTTTTGCAAATGAGGGAACTGAGGCACAGGGAAGTTAAGTGATGGGCCAAAGGTCACACAGATTCATTCATTCAGTCATTTACTGAGCACTTACTGTGTGCAGAGCACTGTATTAAGCGCTTAGGAAGTACAATTAGGCAACAAATAGAGACAATCCCTGCCCATAACGGGCTCACAATCTATGGAAACAGCACAGGCCTGGGAGTCAGAGGACCTGGATTCTAATCCTGGCTCTGCCACTTGTCTGTCGCGTGACCTTGGGCAAGTCACTTCACTTCTCTGGGCCTCAGTTCCCTCATCTGTAAAATGGAAATTATATACCCGAGCTCCCTCCCACTTAGGCTGTGAATCCCATGAGGGATAGGGGACAGCCCAGGATCAGAACCCAGGTCCTCTGACTCCCGGGCCCATGCTCTTTCCACCAGGCCATGCCATTTTAGTTTTGTGTACCCACGAAATGGCGACCGGCTCCTCTCCTGTCTTCCGCCGCTGCCGTTCGGGCCTTCGATCCGCTCTGCCTTTCTAGGTCAGTGGATATCGGCGGCCCACAGATGGGAGCCAATCCCAGCAGTGTGGGCTACTAAGCTCTCGCTCTCTCAGCCTCCCGCCGTGGTTTTAAGAAGAGAAACGGCAATGCCTTGACAGGCTCGCCCCTTCTGGCTCTGGAGGAGCAAAGATGACGAGCCACTCGAGGCTTCCTCTGGAGTGAGATGGAACTCAACGGCCCCAGCACCAAATAATAATGATAATAACAGCAACTGTGCATTCGTTTAGCACTTACTATGTGCCAAGAACTAGGGTAGGTACCAACCGGATCAGATGCAGTCCTTGCAAAATCTCAGTCAAAGCGGGAAGGAGAGCGGGTATTTTATTCCCGTTTTACAAGAGGAAACCGAGGCACTGGGAAGTTAAGTGTAAGCTCGTTGTGTGGAGGGAATGTCTACCATCTCCATTATAGTGCTCTTCTGTACCCCCCCAAGCGCTTAGTACAGTGCTCTGCACACCCCTGATTAGACTGTGAGCCTGTTTTTCGGCAGGGATTGTCTCTATCTGTTGCCGAATTGTCCATTCCAAGCACTTAGTACAGTGCTCTGCCCATAGTAAGCGCTCAGTAAATACTATTGAATGAACAATAAGCGCTCCATAAATACGATCGATTACTCCGGGACACACATCAGGCAAATGGCAGAGCCAGGATTAGAACTGAGGTCACCTGAATTCCAGGCTTGTGCTCATTCCACTAGGCCAGGCTATGTCAAGCTTGGAATGCCCAAGGACACACATTTCATATTCCTTCTCCCCCATCCACAGAGGCTGGTTGTGCGCCAGAGACGATCCTGAACTTTGGATCCCCTCTAGGGCCTCTCAATGTCTCTTTTAGATCGGGAATGGCAGTCCTTTCTGCCCAAGCCTCTAAGCTCGGTTCCAAAATTGCCTTGATCCATCTAAGGGTCTTCTCGACGGGTTCGACCATCTGGGACTTGTGCCAACTGAGGAAGCTCTCTCTCATCCCGAGCATCTGCTGTCTCAGTCTCGACTTCGACCCCTGTCCGTCCAGCCATCAGTGCTATTTATTGATGATGATGGTATTGGTTAAGTGCTTCCTATGTGCTGAGCACTATTCTAAGCGCTGGGGCAGATACGGGGTAATTGGATTGTCCCACGTGGGGCTCACATATTTTAATCCCCATTTTCACAGATGAGGTAACTGAGACCCAGAGAAGTGAAGTGACTTGCCCAAGATCACACAGCTGACAAGCGGTGGAGGCGGGATTAGAACCCACGACCTCTGACTCCCAAGCCCGACCTCTTTCCACTAAACCACGCTGCTCCTGGGGACCATCAAATACCATCATCATCATCATTTATTGAGCGCTTACTGCCTGGATAGGACTCGACTACAAACCTACATAGTAAAAATGAATAATAATCATATATTTTCTAAGTGGTATTTTTTGAGTGCTTACTATGCACCAGGCACTGTTTTAGGTGCCAGGGGAGATAGAAGTTAATCAGGTTGGACACAATCCCTGTCCCACGTGAGGACTCAATAAGTCTCAATCCTCCTTGTACAGATGAGGTAACTGAGGCCCGGAACAGCGAAGTGACTTGCTCAAGGTCACACGGCAGATGAGCGGTGGAGGCAGGATTAGAACCCAGGTCTTTTTGACTCTCAGGCCCTTGTTTTATTCACTAGATCACCACCCGAAGGAACAATATAGGAATTGAAGTTAAATGGACTAGATTGTAAGATCATTACGGGCAGGGAACGTGTCTGCTAATTCTGCTGTATTGTACTCTCCCAAGTGCTTAGTACAGTGTTGTGCACATAGTAGGTGCTCAATAAATACCATCGATTGGTTGACCAAAGGAGATCGGAGAGCCTATGATCCAGTCTAGGCTGTAAACCAGTTGTGGGCAAGGAAAGTGTGTGTTGTATTGTTCTAGCGTACTCTCCCAAGTGCTTAGTACAGTGCTCTGCACACAGCGCTCAATAAATAGGATTGATTGACTAAAGGAGACGGAGAAGCAGCCTGGCTTAGTGCAAAGAGCATGGGCTTGGGAGTCAGAGGACATGGGTTCTAATCCCGGCTCCGCCACTTGTCTGCCAAGGGACCTTGGGCAAGTCATTAAGTTCTCTGGGCCTCAGTTACCTCATCTGTCAAATGGGGATTCAAAGTGTGAGCCCCACGTGGGGCAACTTGATTACCCCGTATCTACCCCAGCGCTTCAAACAGTGCTTGATACATAGTAAGCGCTTAACAAATACCACAATTATTATTATTATGATTATTGAGAGCCTGCGATCTACTCTAGTCGTAAGTATCCGCTGTAATCCGGAAGCTCGTCGCGGCCGGGGAACGTATCCATTATATTGTATCGTCCTCTCCCAAGCGCTTTGTACAGTGCTCAGCACACAGTAAGCGCTCGATCAGTGGGATCGATCGTCCGACAGATGGACGCGAGAACAGGTGGGGGGCATTTCTGGCCAGCCCCAAGGGCTCGTTCCGGGCGATAGGAAGCCCTTTTTCCCGGAGCGCCGCTGTTGAAAATTGAAGGAAGGATATTAGACAGATGTAACTGCCCTGGGATGAAGTTACAGCCTCAAGCTCATTGTCCGGAGGAAATGGATCTCTGGCGGGGACTGGGAAGCGGGTCTGTGAACAAGTAGCCAGGTTGACATCATCGGGCTGAGCCTTGGGTTACAAAAAACGGGGACTTTCTTGGCAGGGGATGTGGGCAACACCCACTAAAACCTAGAGGGGCATTCCGTTTTAGAGATACGAGCCCGGAGGAGGAGGAGGAGAAGGACGAGGAGGAGGAGGAAGAGGAGACTGAGGGAGGGGACGCTCATTTGAGTCCAGAATTCTCCACTGACATCTTCACTCCTGGATTCGAGACTAAGGAATTCAGGGCGCCTCATCCTTGTAAGTAGAAGCGGACTCACCTCCTGCTGGGAAAGGCCGGGAAGCCCAAGCTCGAGCAGAACCGTTTCCCGTTCGCGGGCTGAGGGGCGGCTATTTTTACGCAGGGATGTCGGGGTTTGCACCAAAGAGCGGGGGTCTCTGTCTGAAACCGCCGCGGGTCGTTGGGATGAGTGTTCTGCCCAGGTGCTGTCAGTATGAAGTATGTCTTACTGCACCCCTAAGGGAATTGTTGAAATATCCGAGAGCACTTTGAAAAAAGGTAAGCGCAGAAAGTGACAACTCTCGGCTTTGGCATAGAACCCCTTTTAGGTGGATTATGGCTTTGAAAAATCACAAAACTGTCCGGAATCAGTCATTCAGTGGTGTTGATTGAGGCGCTTACTGTGTGCAGAGCGCTGTACTTAGCCCCTTGGAGAGTCCAAAGCAATAGAGTAGGGAGACCTGATCCTTCCCCACAAAAAGCAAACAGTTTAGAAGGGGAGACAGACATTGAAATAAGCACAGACAGGGGAAAAGACAGGTGTTTATTGAAAACTTACTTTGTGCCGAACACTGTACTAAATGCTTGGGAGAGTACAGTACACTATGTAGACCCTGTCCCTGCCCAAGGAGAGCTTACAAATTAGAGGTGGGAGGCAGATATTCAAATAAATTCCAGTTAGGTTTGTACCTAAGTGCTTGGGGCTGGGAGTATTTATTGAATGCTTATTTTGTGCTGAACACTGTTCTGAACGCTTGGGAGCGGAAAATACAGTAGATAAACCCCTTCGCTGCCCACAGGGAGCTTACAAACTAGAGTTGGGAGACAGACATTCAAATAAATTCCAGCTAGGTATGTAATAATAATAATAGTGTTTGTTAAGCGCTTACTATGAGCCTGGCACTGTACTAAATGCAAATCGAGTTGCCCATAGTCCCTGCCCCAAGTGTGGTTCACAGTCTCAATCCCCGTTTTGCAGATGAGGTAATTGAGGCACAGAGGAAGTGAAGTGACTTACCCAAGGTCACATAGTAGACAAGTGGCAGAGACAGAATTAGAACCCATGACCTTCTGCTCCCCAGGCCCACGCTCTATCTACTACCCCAAGCTGTACTTAAGTGCTTTGGGGATGGTGGAGGGGTGAATATCAAAGTGCCCAAGAAAAAGTGCAAAAGATAGATCGCTTAGAATCTCAAAGGAGGTGAAGTCGGTAAATATTTACTCTTAACCAAATAGACTTCCTGCTTTTTAGTGTTTGGATTGTAACTTTCTATTCTTACCGAGCAAATAACCTGCACATCTTAACCCTTGGGCTATTATTTCTTTCCTGTATTCAAATTTAGAAATGCTACTGGCTCCAGGGATCTTTAGAGGAAAGTTGGTAATAATAATAATAAAAACTGTGCTATTTGTTAAGCGCTTACTATGTGCCAGGCACTGAACTAAGCACTGGGGTGGATACATGGAAATCGGGTTGGACGCAGTCCTTGCCCCGCATGGGGCTCACAGTCTTAATCCCCATTTTACAGATGAGGTAACTGAGGCACAGAGAAGTTAAGTGACTTGCCCAAGGCCATATAGCAGATAAGTGGCGGACCCAGGATTAGATCTGCTGCCCAGCCCGGGCTTGGGAGTCAGAGGTCATGGGTTTGAATCCCAGTTCTGCCACTTGTCAGCTGTGTGACCTTGGGCAACTCACTTCACTGCTCTGTGCCTCAGTTACCTCATCTGGAAAAAGGGGATTAAAACTGTGAGCCCCACATGGGACAACCTGATTACCTTGTATCAGTGCTTGGCACATAGTAAGCGCTTAAAAAATACCAACATCATTATTATTATTATTGACTGTACGGTGGGGAGGATGTTCCAACTGGGAAATACCTCCACGAGCAATAGTTTAAGCAGAAGACCTGGGGAAAAAAAAAAGCCGGCCGCCAAAAAGGAAAACTCTCCAGCCCAGCCCTAGATCAGAATGCAGATTGTGCGAGGCAGAGAGGGAAAGATCGGCTTTCCCCTCACGGGATTCTTGTAGCCTAAGGAGAAAGAAAACTGCATGGGATTGGAAAGGACCCAGGTATGGCATCTGTTGGATGACGAGGCGGAAAGAACCACCGAACACACCATTTCAGGACACGTGGGCTTTGCGGGAGAAGGGGAAGGGCCGGACAAGGTCCTGGAGGAGGAAGAGCTCAGAAACTCCTACACGGTCACAAAGCAGGCCAGACCACCGCAGCCCTCTGGGCCCGGGACCCCGAAGGCAACCGGGAAAGCCGGCGGAGCGACGAGGAGAGGAGGCCGGGCCTCCGGACAAATGGGAGAGCCGCCGGTGGGCAGCCATTGCTGGATTTCTTTGCCTCAGAATCTCCTGAGGAAAATGATTCCAGCACTTCATGAGCCCTGCCGTGACCTTCTCTGCTTCAGGTGGCAGTGATGGTGGGAGAAGCAGCAGCAGCAGCGCGGCTTAGGGGGAATGTATCAGTTTACTGTTGTAGTGTCCTCTCCCAAGCGCTTAGTACAGTGCTCTGCACACAGTAAGCATCCAATGAATACACTTGACTGACTGAGGTACGGTTAGAAGGTTAGCTTGAGAGGAATGAAGAGAATGAGCTGGGGAGTAATGGGAGAAGAGAGCTGTTCTCTCAGATGTGGAGAGTTGGTGGGCAGCCCTGAAATCAATCGTGAGAAGTGTTGGCCTGATGCGGAGGGAAATGGGAAGACATTGGAGGGTCTTGAGGAGAGGTGATTTGTGTAGTGAATTTTCCTTCAAAATGATCTCTACAGGCCTAGGAGACCTGTTTTCAGTTGGGTTTTTTTTTTATGGTAGTTGTTAGGTGCTTCCTGGGTTTTATGGTATTTGTTAACCACTCACTATGTGCCAGGCAATGTACTAAACACTGGAGTAGATACAAGCTAATCAGTTTGGAGTCAGCCCATGACCCACACGGGGCTCACAGTCTTAATCCCCATTTTACAGCTGAGGTAACAGAGGCACAGAGCAGTTAAGTGACTCGCCCAAGGACACACAACGGACAAGTGGCAGAGCCTCGATTTGTGTGTGTGTGTGTGTGGTATTTAAGTGCTTACTATGTGCCAGACACTGTACTAAGTACTGGGAAAGATACAAATCAATTAACTTGGACACAGTCCCTGTCCCACATTAATCCCCATTTTACAGATGAGGTCACTGAGGCCCAGAGAAGTTAAGTGACTCACCCAAATCACACCACAGACAAGCACCAGAGCTGGAATTAGAAGCCAGGTCCTTCTGACTCCTAGGCCCGTGCTCTATCCGCTAGGCCGAGCTGCTCCAAGAGCCCGGGCTTGGGAGTGAGAGGACGTGGGTTCTAATTCCGGTTCTGCCACTTGTCTGTTGTATGGTCTTGGGCTGGCCATTTCACTTCTCCGTGCCTCAGTTACCTCATCTGTAAAATGGGGATTAAATCTGTGAGCCCCATGTGGGACAACCTGATTACTTGTATCTCCCCCAGCGCTTAGAACAGTGCTTGGCACACAGTAAGCGCTTAACAAATATCATCATCATTGTTGTTATCCCAGCTCTGCCATTTGCCCGCTTTGTGACTTTGGGCAAGTGACTCAATTTCTCTGGGCCTCTGTTTCCTCATTTTTGAAATGGGGATTAAATATCCCCTCTAGGCTGGAGGTAGGGATCTGGTCTAGCAAGGAACTTACACTCCCTCGGAGGAACCCGACAAAAATATTTACCAACGGAATGTTTAGAATAGATAATTGACTGGGCAGTTTACGATCCATATCTGCAGAAGGGGAGAGGCAGGGGATAAATAAATATGTAGATGCTGGAGGTGGCCGATATGACTCAGGGGAGTTAATCTGGGAGAGCCTGTGGGAGGAGGAGGAATTTTAGGAGATCTTTGAAAGTGGAGAGAGTAGTGGTCAGATGAGAGTGGTCAAGGGGAAGAATGTGAGCACTGGGGGTGGTAGCAAGAGAATTGAGCCTAGGCTGTAAGCTCATTCTGGGCCGGGAATGTGTCTCTTTACTGTTGTATTATACTCTCCCAAGCGCTTAGTACGGTGCTCTGCACACAGTAAGCGCTCAATAAATACAGTTGACGGACTGAGGTACAGTTAGAAGGTTAGCTTGAGAGGAATGAAGAGAATGAGCTGGGGAGTAATGGGAGAAGAGAGCTGATCTCTCAGATGTGGAGAGTTGGTGGGCAGCCCTGAAGCCAATCGTGAGAAGTGCTGGCCTGATGCGGAGGAAAATGGGAAGACATTGGAGGGTCTTGAGGAGAGGGGATTTGTATAGTGAATTATCCTTCAAAATGATCTGTACAGGGAGTCTGTGGTTTAGATTGGAGGCGCTACCGATGCCTGTTTTCTTGTTTTGCTGCCTGTCTCCCCCCTTCTGTACTGTGAGCCCATTGCGGGCAGGGATTGTCTCTCTCTGTTGCCGAATTGTACTTTCCAAGCACTAAGTTCAGTGCTCGGCACACAGTAAGCGCTCTCAATACGACTGACTGAATGCATGAATGAAACAGCATGGTGTAGTGGATAGAGCACGGGCCTGCGAGTCAAGGTCGTGGGTTCTAATCCCGGACGGACAAGTAACTTAACTTCTCTCTGTGCCTCAGTTACCTTATCTTTAAAATGGGTATCAAAACCTTGAGCCCCACATGGGTCAGGGACTGTATCCAACCCGATTTCCGTGTATCCACCCCAGCGCTTAATACAGCGTGTGTAAGTAAGCGGTAAGCGCTTAACAAATACCATAATTATCATTATTATACAATAACCTTGCCAGGTCCTTACAGAGGTGACTGAATTGCTTTTTTTTTTAATTGAAGTAGCTGCATTCAGAGGTTAGGAACAGGGTGACCTCCTAGGCTGGCTCAACCCCACATCCTTCTGCGTAAGAAGATCTGCGTCTCAGGTAATGATCTGTGAGTGACCTTCATACCTAAGCCCTGCCCGGGCCAAGATTCCATTTAATACGTGAGAGGAGAGTTTGTCTCTGGTGTCCAAGATTAAAATTCCCAGGACGGGCCAAGCAGCCGTTTTGTTGTTTGAAGAAGTCCGGCTGTGATAGGCAGGGCTGGCAAGTTATAGGGGTTTTGGAGGTTGCTGCCCAGGGTCTTAAGTTAATCCTCCCTACAAAGATACACCCATAATCATATACAGTCCAGCCCTGCCGGTAAGGAGTTTTGACATTTCCCTGAGGGAGATGAATTTGATTGGAAATCAATCAATAAATCATATTTATGGGGCGCTTACTGTGTGCAGAGGACCGTACAAAAGCGGTTGGGAGAGTCCGGCAGGAGTTGTCTCTATCTGTTGCTGAATTGTACATTCCAAGCGCTTAGTACAGTGCTCTGCACATAGTAAGCGCTCAATAAATACTATTGAATGACTGAATGAATGAACAGCGTGAAGTAGACATGTTCCCCGCCCACAATAAGCTGGCAATTTTGACAGAAAGGAGCTTCTGCCCCTCTAGACTGAAGCTCCTTGTGGGCAGGGAATGAGTCTGCTTATTGTTTGGTTGTTTATTGTTATATTCTCCCAAGCACTTAGAACAGTGCTCTGCACACAATAAGCGCTCAATAAATACGATTGACTGACTGCCCATAATGAGCGTATAGTCTAGAGGGGGAGGCAGACATCCATCCATCAATCATTGGTGTTTATTGAGCATTTACTATGTGCAGAGCACTGTACTAAGCAGTTGAGAGCGTATTATGCAACGGAATTAGCGGACACTAACGGATATGAACGTCATACTTCCGAAGAATAATCCAGTAAGTGCTTGGATCTCCCGGGAGCTCTAGTCTGTTTCCTTTTTGCCTTGGTGGGGAGAAAACGCAGGAAGGATTGTCCGCATGGGCCAGGGTTGGGGCAGGGGTGAGGTGTATGGAGAGCACAGAGCTAGTTTTTGAGCAGGTTACGGTTGTGGGGGACAGAGCTGGCGTGGCGGAGGATGGGTGGATGTGGGGTCATGGGCAGCTCAGAGTGTCCTCCGTAGGGACAATAATTTAAAAAGGGGGCAGGGGTGAGTGGAGAGAGGTCAGAAGAGGGAAGGGAAGAAAGGCAGCGTGGCCTAGTGGAAAGAGCTCAGGCCCAGGAGTCAGAGGACCTGGGTTTTAATCCCAGCTCCATCACTTGTCTGCTGTCTCTTGTGTCTGTTGTGTAACCTAGAGCAATTCACTTAACTTCTCAGTGCCTCAGTTACCTCAGAGAAGCAGTGAGGCCGGGTGGATAGAGAATGGACCTGGGAGTCAGAAGGGCCCGAGTTCTCGTACCGGCTCCGCCACTTGTCTGCTGTGTGACCTTGGGCAACTTCACTTCCCTGGGGCTCAGTTCCCTCATCTGTAAAATGAGGATTCAATACCTCTTCCCCACTCCAGTCCATACTTCACGCTGCTCTGCCTGGATCATTTTTCTACAAAAACATTCGGGACTTGTCTCTCCACTCCTTAAAAACTCCAGCGGTTGCCCATCCGCCTCCCCATCAAACAAAAACTCATCACCATTGGCTTTAAAGCACTTAATTCCCTCACCCCTTCTTACCTCACCTTGCTGCTCTCCTACTCCAACCCAGCCCGCACACTTGACTCCTCTAATGCTAACCATCTCGCTGTACTTCAATCTCGTCTATCTCGCCGCCGTCTCCTCACCCACGTCCTGCCTCTGGCCTGGGATGCCCTCCCTCCTCAAATTCAACAGACAATGACTCTGCCCTCCTTCAAAGCCTTCTTGAAGTCCCAAGAGGGGTTTCCTAACTAAACCCCCCTTTCCTCATCTCCCACTCCCTTCTGCATCGCCCTGACTTGCTCCCTTTGTTCTCCCCCTATTCCAGCCCCACAGAATTTATGTACTTATTTGTAATTTATTTATTTCTGTACATCTCTGTCTCCCCACCTCTAGACTGTAAGCTCGTTGTGGGCAGGGAATGTGTCTGTTTACTCTTGTACTGTCCTCTCCCAAGTGCTTAGAACAATGCTCTGCACACAGTAAGCGCTCAATAAATGCGACTGAATGAGTGAATGACATAGATCGTGAGCCCCATGCAGGACGGGCCTGTGTTTAAGGTGATTATCTTGTATCTTCCCCAGCACTTAGAACAGTGTTTGGCACTGTAGTAAGAGCTCAATACCACAATTATTATTATTAATATCTCTAAAATGGGGATTAAGGCTAAGGCTCAAAGTGCCTAGTGCAATGCATGGAAAAAGTAAGTGCTTAACAAATACCATTAAAAGGAAAAAAAAGCGGCTGAGGAAATAGAAAAATCAATTGAATGATTCAGTTTGAAGGTTTGCCCTGTGGTAGACACCCCCGCCCCCCATCATATAACCAGCTGCTATACCACCTGGTTTGGGAATTTAATACTTTTATTCCACCCTTCTTGCTTGCCCACGCCCTTTTTCAGCTGACCACACCTTGCAGCTGCTTGGTTCTCCTGCTGTCATTCATTCACCCCCACATTTCCCTCCCAACAAGCAGCAGCGTGGACTCTGAGCCCTCAGAAGCATCAGGCCCCCGCGGGCCCTCAGGGAGACTTCTTGCAAAGGGCCAGGGCAAAGGAAAAAACAAAACAGAGAAAATGCCTACCGTCGCTCTCCACACAGCAAGAAGCAGTGTGGCCTGATAGAGAGGGCAAGGGCCGGGAGACAGAAGGAGCTGGATCCTCATTCCGGCTCTGCCAATTGCGTGCTGTGTAACCTTGGGTAAGTCACTTCTCTGGGCCTCAGTTTCCTCAACTGTAAAATGGAGATACTGGTTTTCCCTCCTACTTAGGCTGTGAGCCCCATACGGGACAGGAGCTGTTTACGACCTAATCATTTGTGTCCACCCCAGCAGTTAGAACAGTGTTTGATACATAATAAGCACTTAATTATTATTATTATCAAGTGCCGTCGAGTCGTTTCTGATTCATAGCAACTCTATAGATATATTTTCTCCAGAATGTCCTGTCTTCTGCTATAATCTGTAACCTTGCTAACGGTTCTTCTGTTATCGTTGTTATGGTTTCTATCCATCTAGCTGCCTGTCTGCCTCTTCCATGTTTTCCCTGGACATTTCCTAGCCTTAGTATCTTCTCCAGAGAATTAGTCGTCCTGATTATGTGTCCGAAATAAGACATTTGGCCTTCCAAAGACCTGGGATCTTCCAAAGACCTTTATATCCTGGGATCGATAATCAATAATAAAGGAATTAATAGTCAAGAAATACGCCGAAGATTAATGTTAGGAAGATTGCTACAAAGAGGCTGGAAAAAAGTCATGAAATGTGCAGATGTAACAATTGCCACAGAAATACAAATGGTCACTTCTGAAGTGTTTCCAGTGACAGCGTATGGATCCAAATGCTGGACAGTGAAGAAAGGATAGAAAGAGCATCGATTCTTTTGAAATGTGATGTTGGAGAAGGCTTTTGCGAATACCCTAGCTTAGTGGAAAGAGCAGGGGCTTGGGAGTCAGAGGTCATGAGTTCTAATCCCGGCTCCGCCACTTAGCTGTGTGACTTTGGGCAAGTCACTTCACTTCTCTGTGCCTCAGTTACCTCATCTGTAAAATGGAGATGAAGACTGTGAGCCCCACGTGGGACAACCTGATTACCTTGTATCTACCCAATGCTTAGAACAGTGCTTGGTACGTAGCATTTAACAAATGCCATCATTATTATTATTATTATTACTCTGGACTGCCCAAAAAACAAATGAATTGGATTTTGGAGCATACCATTAAAAGAAAAAAAAGGCAAAACAAAAAAAGTACACAGCCAGACCCAGAACATCAGAGTGAGGCATCTGCAGGCAAAGAAGCCTTTTTTTTCATGATATTTGTTAAGCGGGTTGCTGGGTGCCAAACATTGTTCTAAGTGCTGGGGTAGTTACAAGTTAATCAGGTTGGGCACTGTTTCTGTCCTTCATCTGGAGGACAAACATTCAGTCTCCATTTTGCAGTTGAAGAAACTGAAATCCAAAGAATGGTAATGGTCGTTAATGGTAATTGTGCTATTTGTTAAGCCCTTACTATGTGCCAGACACTGACCTAAGCACTGGGGTGGATACAAGCAAATCAGGTTGGACACAGTCCCTGCCCCTCATAGGGCTCACTGTCAATCCTCCTTTTACAGGTGAGGTAAATGAGACACGGAGAAATGAAGAGACTTACCCAACGTCACACAGCAGACAAGGCAGAGCCGGGATTAGAACCCATGACCTTCTGATTCCCAGGCCCTTGCTCTATTCCCTACATCATGCTGCTTCTCAGAGAAGTGACGCGACTTGCCCAAGCTCACACAAGCAGACGTGTGGTGGGGCCGAGACTAGAACCCAGGTCTTCCGACTCCCAGGCCCGGGCTCCTTCCACTGGGCCACGCTGATTTTGGGTCGGCAGTTACTTCCCACACGAGCACGCTCTACCTCTGAGCAGGTTTGGCAGGACTCTTCCCAGAAATGGTTTGCAAAATCATTCTCCTCCAGCTCCTGAGATAGGCTGTGTCTCTCACCCGGGATGCATCTCTCACGGGCTCCTGTAATCACCTCCCCGACCCCGACCTCAGCCATACTACATCACACCTGCTCCAGTGCAGTCAGCCCAAGTGCCTGGATCCAATTTTGTACACTATTTTTGAGAGGGTGGGCCTCACTGTGGGAAGGAAAGGTCTGTTATATTGTACTGTACTCTCCCAAGCACTCAGAACGGTTTCCTGCACACAGTAAGCACTCAGTAAATGCAATCGATTGCCTGGAGTTCACCAGCCCATGTTAGTATCACAAGAGGAAATGCATTTCACTGGGTTTTAAAGGCCAAGGCTGTGGCCTGCAGCTATGGAAAATAAGACACTAACAAACTGAGCCAGGTGAACTGGAGTTTTTAAGACAAGGCCTTAAGGACTGTGCTTCCCGAGAGGGAAATTGTATCCCTTTACAGACTCAATCAATCAGTGATATTCATTAAGTGCTTACTCTGTACAGAATACTGTACTAAGTGCTTGGGAGAACACAGTACGGTAGAGTTAATACGGCAGAGCACTATTCTAAGCGGTGGGGTAGACACAGGGGAATCAGGTTGTCCCACGGGGGGCTCACAGTCTTAATCCCCATTTTACAGATGAGGTAACTGAGGCCCAGAGAAGTGAAGTGACTTGCCCACAGTCACATAGCTGACAAGTGGCAGAGCTGGGATTCGAACTCATGACCCCTGACTCCAAAGCCCGTGCTCTTTCCACTCAGCCACGCTTTGTAGATATGTTCCAACTGACAGTGACTCTCCCCGGCTTCAAACCTTTATTGAAGGTCCAACTCTTCCTAGAGGCCTTCCCTGACTAATCCCTCCTTTCCTTTTCCCCCACTCCCTTCTGCATCACCCCGACTTTGCTCCCTTTATTCATCCACCCTCCCAGCCCCACACCACTTACGTACCTACATGTAATTTATTTATCTCTATTCCTGCCGGTCTCCTACTCTAGACTGTAAGCTCACTGTGGGCAGGGAATGTGTCTGTTTATTGTTCTACTGTAGTAATAATAATGATGATGATGGTATTTGTTAAGCACTTACTATGTGCCAAGCACTCTTCTAAGCACTGGGGTAAATACAAGGTAATCAGGTTGTCCCACATGGGGCTCACATTCCCATTTTGCAGATGAGGTAACAGAGGCCCCGAGAAGTTAAGTGACTTGCCCAAAGTCACACAGTGGAGAAGTGGCAGAGCCGTGATTAGTACTCATGACCTCTGGCTCCCAAGCCCGTGCTCTTTCCAGTAAGCCACGTTGCTTCTCGAGTACTCTCCCAAGCGCTTAAGTACAGTGCTCTGCGCAGCATAAGTGCTCAATAAATACAATTAAACGAATGTATACAAACTCCCTGCTCACAAGGAGCTTACCATCTTATGTAGGAGTTTGTGCCTCTGAGTTTGCTCCATGGTCTATGGATCCATCTGCTCGCCCGTCCACCACCCACCCACTGACCCACCCATGCATCTTCCTCCCCTCCACCCCATCTTTGAGGAAGTAAGGAAGTTGAGCTCTTACAACAAAGGCAAGGCCAGATGTATATCACAGTTTGTTCCGAAAGATGCTAGGAAAAGGGGCTAGTCCTACCCGAGGCCACCGGGCCACCCGCTACAGAAACCAGATCCCTCCCCTGCGAGGCAGGTGGGCTCACAGTCCTTCAACTTTGATCCCGGGGACACGTCAGACCCAAAGGATTCAGCCCCTCAGTGATGTCCTCTGGCCTGATTTTATTTTCCCTTTCCTATCTGTTCCCCAGAATAGCCACGTTCGTGAGGTTGGAGCTGTCAGGCTGAAGAAATGCAGAGAAGAGAAAGAAACTGACCAGGTAAGAGTTGACAGGCAGCCAACTCTTTCACCGGAGAATCATGGGAGCGATTTCTCAAGCGGTGTATTTTTTTTCCTATGTACAAGATCATGTGAAAAAATCAGATTTGATGGGGTTTTCTGCTTCTTGAGTGGAAGAGAGACTTCACTAATTGCGGCTAGAAAGTCATTGTTTTATGCCATCCCATGAGGTAAACTTTCTTTGCAGCAGGAAGACATCTATGCTGAGAAATAGGGACTCTGTCAGGGTCTCGTGAGCAGTGTGTGTGTGTGAAAGCTGTCTCAGTCAGACCTAGAGGACAGACATCCCTCAAAGCTTGGGCGAGGGGTGGATATTGATCATTGTGAGAAGGGAATGTATCAGTTTACTGTTGTATTGTACCCTCCCAAGCACTTAGTACATGTTCTGCACACAGCAAGCGCTCGATAAATATGGTTGATTGATTGTTGAAGTAGGGTGCAGCTCCTATGGGGAAATGTAAAGTCTAAGGGAAAGGAGAACGGGAATCACATCCCCATATTACAGCTGAGGAGACAGAGATGCAGAGAAGTTAAGTAACTTGGCCAGGATCATATAGGAGGCCAGATCTGGGATTAGACCCCAGGTCCTCTGAATCCCAGGCCTGTGCTCTTCCCACTGGGCCTGGGAAGCTGCCTAGACTATAACAGACACATTCCCTGCCCACAATGAGCTTACAGTCGAAATCATCTACTTGATTATCTTGTATCTACCCCTAACGCCTGGCACATAGTAACCCACCTCTCTCACTCCCATAATAATCAATCATTCTGTGGTATTTATTGGGTGCTTACTGCACTGTACAACAGAGTAGGTAGAAATGATCCCTACCTACAAGGAGCTTACAGTCTAGAGGGGGAGACAGACATTAATATAAATTACAGATGGATGTACGTAAGTTCTGTGGGCCTAAGGGGAGAGAATACCAAGGGCTTAAGGGTTACAGAGCCGAACGTAGAGAGGATGGCAGGTAGGAAAATGAGGGCTTAGTGAGGGAAGGCCTCTTGGAGGAGATGGGATTTTAGGAGGGCTTTGAAAGGGGGTTGAGTAGTGAACTGTCGGATATGAAGCAGGAACGATTTCCAGGACAGAGGGAGGACGTGGGCAAGGGACGACAGTGAGATAGGTGAAATTGAGATGCAGTGAGTAGGTTGGCCTTAGAGGAGCTAAGTGCCCGGGTTGGGTGGCAGTAGGAAATCAGCAGGGTTAGGTAGGAGGGGGAGAGCTGATTGAGTGCCGTAAAGCCGGCGGTAAGGAGTTTCTGTTTGATGCGGAGGTGGACGGGCAACCAATGGAAGTTTGGAGTGGAGATATGTGGACTGGATTTTTTTTTTCTTTTAGAAAAACGATCTGGGCAGCAAAGTGAAATATGGACTGGAGAGGCAGGGAGGGTCAACAAGGAGGCTGAAAGAATAGTCAAAGTGGAATATGGAAAGTGCTTGGATCAGCTCGGTAGCTTGGATGGAGACGAAAGGGCGGATTCTAGAGATGTCGCGAAGGTAGATGGATTAGGATTTGTGGCAGGCTATCTATGTGGATTGAATGAGAGAGATGAGCCGAGGATAATGCCAAAGTTATGGGCTTTTGCAACAGGAAGGTTGGTGGAGGCATCTAAAACGTTAGGAAAGTCAGTGGGAGGGCAGGGCTTGGGTTTTCCAGTTCTTTTGATTTCCCCTCTAGAAAATCTTGCCACGGACATGATAAAGTCTCCCGACAGGAATGTCGGAGGAGCCTCAGACCTGACGGAAAACCTGGAGAAAGGGCCTGATTATAACATCAGTGACTTACTTGGCCGGGTCACTCATATCGTGTCATCCCTGCCATCGGTATTCTCGCTAGGGCCCAGAACACCACAGGCGAGCAGGCCAGCGATAGTGCGGCACATTGCGAAGCGAAGCAGCATGGTGAGGTGGATAGAGCCCGGGTTGGGAGTCAGAAGGACCTGGGTTCAAATCCCGGCCCCACCACTTCTATACCATGTAACCTTGGGCAAGTTATTTCACTTCTCTGTGCCACAGTTCCCTCATCTGTAAAATAGGGATTAAGACTCTGAGACAGGGACTGTGTACAACCTGATTAACTTGTATCTACCCCAGCTCTTAGAACAGTGTTTGGCACATAGTAAGCGCTTAACAAATACCATTATTATTGATCATTATAATATAATATGTAAATAATATAATTAATTCATAACAATAAAATAATAAAGTGCCCGTGCGGTGTTGGTCCATGTTAGCCAGCCATAGGTCAAATCGGGATTAGTACCCAAGTCTCCTTATCCCCAGAGCAGCACTCAGCCCACAGGGAGAGCAGAGCAGAGCAGAATGGGAGTGAAAGCCCCCTCCCCGTATCTGAGAGCAGAAGGGAAGAACCTTTGTGGATCAAAGAGGAGTCTCAGTCATTAATCTGCTCCCAGAGCAGTTTCCAGGGCCTCCGGCTCTGTAGCGGTTGTCAGACTCAGCGCCCCTGGGGTTCCTTTGAAACCTGACTTTGCCAGTGTCTCATTTGCCCCTGGCAAGTGCAAAAGTCGCCTTAGAAACCTTCCCAAGGAGGCTTCACCTGATCCCGGCATGGGTCCGAAGGAGCCCGCCAAGCTGTTCTCTTGTTTGCGGGCCGGCCTGGGACTGCCTACCACAGAGAGAAATCAGAAGACTTTTAAAGAAATCAGAAGGAGCGTGTTTCCCCATCACTGGGTCCCGGGGGGATAGCTATATGTAGCTGGTCACTCAGAGGGTGTCCTCCAGGGAATACAGACTAGGAATGATGGTCTTTCCTCCCCGGTGAGACCGGGAAACAGAGGCTACCTTCCATCGAGGCCTAATCCAAAGGCCTTTCCTTTTTTAAAAAAATTATGGTTATTATTATTAGCAATAATGATAAAAATGGTCCTTGCTCAGCGCTTATTATGTGCCAAGCACTATTCTAAGCACAAGATGGACACGGTCTCGGTCCCCCTTGGGGTTCATGGTCTTAATCCCCATTTTCCAGATGAGGGAACTGAGGTCCAGAGAAATGAAGTGACTCGCCCACGGTCACCCAGGAGACATGCTGCAGAGCCGGGGTTAGAACCCAGGTCCTTCTGACTCCCAGGCCCAGACTTTATCCACTAAGCCTCGCTGCTTTTCTAAGTGGTTTATCCAAATGGGGTGATCTTCAGTAATAGTAGAAATAGTAGTTATAGTATTTATGAAGAGCCTAATGTGTGCAGAGGCGGGTAGTAAGTGCTGGGAAAGAATACACAGGTGGGAATTTGACACAGTCCCTGTCCCTCAGGGGTTTGCAAGCTAAAAATAAAATAACCTTTCACCTTCAGTCTTTCTCTGGAGGGTTTGATTGAAATAAGGGACCCAACGACCTTATGGCCAGGCCACAGGATCGAGAGTCAGACCCAGGTTGGAGCCTCAGCTCGTTTGTACTGTGTGGCCTTGGGGAAGCGGGCTTCCTTCTCTGGGCCTCAGTTTCTTCTTCAGTTAAATGGAGATAAGGTAGATCGTGAGCTTGACGTGGGACAGGCGGTGTCCAATCTCACAACTTTGCAACCACCTCAAGTGCATAGTACAGCGCTAGTGCTTAGTAAATGCCCTCATTCTTAATCCCCACTTGCCGCAGTTGGGGCGGTGTCAGCACCCCGCCCGTCCTTCAGGAACGTGTCGGCGTACGGGGCTGTCGGCGACGATTCTCTGCGTTGCCCTCGGAGTCGAGGCCGGCTCGGGATCGGATCGTCTTACCGACATCCGAAGCCCCGGGTCGGTTTCACTCGGAAGAGTCGGAGGCAGGTACTCATCATAGATTTAAGGCTCATTAAAATTCAGCAGACATTCTCCACGGGCTCTGTTCGGGGACACGGAGGACACGGGATAACGTCTGCATTTGAGCCGTTTCACGGGCCGGCCAGAACCGTGAGGGACGTGGTTTCTTTTTCCACCCTGCCAGTGTGAAAGCTGAAGCTCCAGAAGGCAGGAGCAAACAGCTTCTGTCCACCCAGAGACAGCTATTCTGGATGAGGGCGACCCAGACCCCGTCAAGGCCAGGTCCGCTTCCCAATTCAGCTCCAAATCATCAGGAATGGAGAGGCTTGACCGGGGCTCCCTATCAACCGACCCAGAGCACGGGCTGCCAGTCTCCGCTGAAACGTGGCGCCCGGAGGCACAGAGGCGAAGCTCCTCGTCCGCCAATCAAACCGGGAGGAACTGGCGGTCGGGGGCGGCGAAGCCATCCGGGAAAGCTTGGGAGGATTCCGTTGTATTAAACTCTCCTGAGCGCTGGAGAAGCAGGGTGGTTTAGTGGATAGAGCACAGGCCTGGGAGTCAGAAGGACCTGGGTTCTAATCCCCACTCCGCCACGTGTCTGCCGCGTGCCCTTGGGTAAGTCACTTCACTTCACTGGGCCTCAATCCCCTCATCTGTAGAATAGGGATAATGATAATAATAATAATTATGGTATTTGTTAAGCGCTTACTCTGTGTAGAGCACTGTTCTAAGCGCTGGGGGAGATACAGGATAATCAGATTGTCCCATGTGGGGCTCACGTTTTTTAATCCCCATTTTTACAGATGAGGTAACTGAGGAATAGAGAAGTTAAGTGACTTGCCCAAGGTCACACAGCAGACAAGTGGCGGAGTCGGGATTAGAATCCATGACCGCTGACTCCCAAGCCCACGCTCTTTCCACTAAGCCACACTGGTTAAGAGGGTGAGCCCCATGTGGGACAAGGACTGCATTCAACCTGACAACCTTGTAGCTACCCCAGTGCTTAGTACAGTGCCTGGCACCTAGTAACCGCTTAACAAGAACCATTTAAAAAAAAAAAAGGCAGGCGGGCAAACGGCACGAGAAGGAGCATGGCCTAGTAGCTAGAGCATGGGCCTGGGAGTCAGAAGAACCTGGGTTCTACTCCCAGCTCTGCCACTTGTTGGCTGTGTGACCTTGGGCAAGTCACTTCACTTCTCTGGGCCTCAGTTACTCATCTTTAAAATGGGGATTAATGCTGTGAGCCTCATGTAGGACATGGACTGTGTCCAACTAAAATGGGGATTAATGCTGTGAGCCTCATAAAGGACATGGACTGTGTCCAACCTAATTAGCTTAGACAGCTAATCATTATTAAACAGCTCACCCCATTTTCTCCTTCTTCTAAAGGAGAAGTTGGCAGCCACGGCTGGAGGTTGGGAAGATAGAGAGGAGGGACTTCTTTGGGCTTCGACTGCTGATCCGGGTGGCCGCACCGCTTCCCAGATGAAGGGACAGGCTAGGATTTCTCTGGGAGTTCCTCGGATCTGAAGAGGCGCCCGTACCCTCTCACTTCCCGGCCGCCAGGATGAATTACGTCGGACTTGCAGATATTGTTCGAAGAGGCAGGTTCTGAACGGTTGACTGAAGAGCAGCAGCATTGAAGGGTTAGGCAACAGGCTATATTCAGCTACTAGAAATTCTAAAAGCTGGGCGCGGTGCAAGCCAGTCAATCAGTGAGTGGTATTTATCGAGCGCTTACTACGTGCAGAACACTGTATTAAGCTCTTGGGGAAGCTCAACCGAGTAAATAGCCAGCTCCTTTAGACTCCCAAGCCCATGTTCTATTCACTAGGCCATGCTCCTTCTCGTGCTGTTTGCCCATCTGCCTTTTTTTTTTAATGGTTCTGGTTAAGTGGTTACTATGTGCCAGGCACTGTTCTAAGCGTTCGGGTAGCTACAAGGTTGTCAGGTTGGACACAGTCCCTGTCCTCCAGGAGCTTACGGTTTCCCCGACTAGACGGGTATTCAGGTAAGGGTAGGAGAATCAACCGAGTAGAAAGATATGTACCAAAGGCCTAGCCGTAATTTATTGTAACATGTCTCTCCCTTGGAAACTGTAAGGTCCTTACCTTTTTTTTAAAGTATTAGGCACTTACTGTGTGTCCAGCACGATACTAAGCGCCGGGGTAGATACACGTTAATTATGTTGGACATAGGCCCCTATCCCACATGGGGCTCCCAGCCTCAATAGGAGGGAGAACAGGTATTGAAGGCCCAGAGGAGTTAAGCTACTTGTCCGAGGTCACAGAGCAGGCAAGTGGCACGGCCGGGATTAGAACCCAGGTCTTCCGACTCGCAGGCCCGCGTTCTTTACGCTAGGCCGTGCTGCATCCCAATTAAATAATAATCCATCAGTATTGTTTATTGAGCATTTAATGGGTGCAGAGCACTGTGATTAGGGCTTGGAAGAGGACAAGAAATTGGAGTTGGTAGACATGAACTAATAATAATAACTGTGGTATTTGTTAAATGGTGACTCTGTGCCAGGCACTGTGCTAAACTCTAGGTAAATACAAGATAGACACAGGCCATGTCCCACATGGGGCTCGCAGTCTTAATCCCCATTTTTTAGGTGAGGAAACTGAGACAGAGAGGTAAAGTGACTTGCCCAAGGTCATACAGCAGACGAGTGGCAGGGCTGGGATTAGAACCCAGATCCTTCTGACTCCCAGGCCCTCGCTGTGGCCACTAGGCCACGCTGCTTCTCACTAGATAGATATATGTACCGCCCATTTGTAAGTAGATGAGAGAGAAAGAATTGGTGAACGTATCAGAGCTGAGGAAGCCAACGGGATGGGTAGGACGATCCGGGCTCCAGTGCTGGAGAGAAGAGAGATGTGAGAGTAGCACAGCCCTTCCCCCTTCCACTAGCGACTCAAGGGTCTCGATGTTTTGCTTAACGAAGGCTCTTTGTGTTGGGGACTCGCAGATGGGAAATAAGGGAAATACTTGACCAGAAAACCACTTAGGTCTTTTTCACTTAGGCCCTTAAGACTAGAGAGTTTTCAAAAAGTTCTCTGATTCTCCAACCCCCATCCCCCAGTTCCACCTCCATTCAAGCCAAACTAAACAGAACACTCTTGACCTCCGGACCTGAGAATTTGAGTTGATTAAAAACACCCTCCATCCTGTTTCAGGCCAGTGTTGGCTCTTCCGCCCACTTCCCCTCTCCGCAACCTTGCAGATTCAGACAATAACTCGTTTGGCAGACATCTTTAGTAATAATAATAGTAATGATAATGATGGCATTTGTTAAGGGCTTACTATGTGCCAGGCACCGTACTAACTCAGTCCCTGTCCCTTATAGGGCTCACAATCTCAATCCCCATTTTAAAGATGAGATAACCGAGACAGCAAAGAGGAGTGAAGTGACGAGCTCCCTCTAGACTGAGCTCGCTCTGGGCAGCGAATGTCTGTTTGTTATTGTATTGTCCTCTCCCAAGCGCTTAGTACAATGCTTTTACACACAGTAGGGGCTCAATAAATACGAATGAATGAATGAACAGCAGACAAGTGGCAGAGCCGGGATTAGAACCCATGACCTTCCGACTCCCAGGCCCCTGCTCGATCCACTACGCCAGGCAGTCACATACAGCCCATCTCCAGCTCTGAGAAGAGCGTAATGCCAGCTGTCGGAGGAGATGTCATGGAACGTATCCCTCTCTAGAAGAGAGACCTTGGCTTTTAACTACTGGAGCAGAGAAGGCTTTCTTCTCACTTGCCACTTCAGCTCCACCCCCAACCAAACCCGCCTGAAAATCCTTTCACCCAGCTATTTCCCCTGTAGCTAATCGAGTTCAATGCCATCCTCCCCCTCTAGACCATAAGCTCCTTGTGGGGCAGCGATCATTTATTCAATCAGTCATATTTATTGAGAGTTTACCGTGTGCAAAATACTGGACCAAGCGCTTGGGAGAGTACAGTACAATAAACAGAAACATTCCTTGCCCACAGTGAGTTTACAATCTAGGATCGCCTCTACCAACCCTATTTTACTGTAATAATAATTACCATTATGGTATTGACGTATCCCAAGGAGGGGTTTTGTCTGCGGGCATTTAGATCCAGGCACGGAAGAATGAAACGGGCACATCGAGTAGTGTGTCACCTCACAAATGCTTTGGCTCCAAAACACAAAACATACAAAAAACCCCGAACGAAAGTTATTACATCCCCAATGTCTCACCCAACCACGGGGTGGTTTGTAAGCATGTCCCGACCTCTCTCTGCAGTGGTCAGGTTCTCGAACCCCTTTTCCTCTCTAGCACTTGGCAAGTCCTTTACTGGGCCTCGGACCAGACGTCCCCGGGTAAACCGAGCACACCCTGGCCTGTCCTAGCCTCCCCTCTGGGTTGCAAGGAGCAGTAGGGTACCCAGGTGCACGTGGCTTTTATTCGGGGGCGTGGATGCGGAAGCCAGGCATCCGTATCCCATCGGCCAGGCGGGCGAGCGCACCGTATCACTGCCGTATTGTGGAAAAGATTATCTGCCCGTAGTGCGTGACATCGAATTTCTTCCGCATGGCCCCTAATGTTCATATAAGCATTTTGTGGGAATGGCAGGCAGGGAAGGTTTCGAGAAATTTGGGAAAGATGTTTAGTCCCCTTTTAAGTGCAACCTTGGACCATGTCCACAAACCGTGGCCTTCTTCCCACACACTACAAATTCTTTATTTTCAAAACATTTCCCCATACTTAAACAACTAAGAGCACGTAACAATTCTCAGAAAGCACGAGATGGTGGGCCTCCCCAAAATGGAGTCGATTTGGTTCGCTTGGTCGGGAGACTGTGGACGTATCTCGGGCCGATCTCAAATGGTACTTATTAGGCACTTTCTATGTGCAAAGCACTATACTAAGCACTAGGGTGGATGCAGCTTAAGCAGGTTGGATATAGTTCCTGCCCCAAATGGGGCTCACAGCCTAACTAGGAGGAGGTAGGATTTAATCCCCATTTTAAGGACCTGATATTCACCCCACAGCACTTGGGTACTTATCTGGAGTTTATACGAATGTCTGTCTCCCCTCTAGACTGAAAGCTGGTTGTGGGCAGGGAACATGTCTGCAGACTCTGTTGTATTATACTCTCCCACACACTTAGAACAGTGCTCTGCACCCAGTAAGCGCTCATTAAATACCATTGATTGATTAAGGCCTAGATGGACATTGTGTCCATTTCCCCATGACCCCAGGGCTTGACTGATTTAGGCTTATTTATTACCCAGCAGGCCTTTCCCTGGATGGGCTAGCCCTTGTCCAGCTTCTCCTTGTTTTCTGCAAAAAGCAGCATTTTCTGTTTGCAGATCTCGGCAAATATTTAATTTCCCTGTTTTTTTAAAAAAAAAGAAACAGGAAATGACCTTTCTGGTGTGCTTGGAAAAACCATTTTGAGATGTAATGGAATTTCGGGTCGAGTGATGAGGATTAATAAACTGCAGAGCTTGGAAGCAAAGTCCTGTAGTTCTTGGCAACAGCTGGATGACTCTTCAGTTTACAAGTTCCAGGGTCCCGGGCCGAACTGCCTGGAATTTCAGAAAGAGATAGGAGGAAGGCATCTCAGGACAGGAATCTTCGGGGCCGTCGGGCTGACGGTCCCGAACCTCGGCCCAGCCTGACCTCGGCCCCCACGAGGTGATTCCGTCCCTTCCTCAGCTCTTGACGCTCAGGGCCCGGCAGATGATCCGGAAATAGAGAAGAGATGAGGCACCTCCAAGCCTTTCAGACCTTGAAATACCACTCGTCCTAGCAGCAGGAAATTCCTGGCTGCCCCAGGACGAGAAGGTCTGGCAAGGAGGACCTTGTGGTGCGTTTAAGCAACCCCTGCGGCTAGAACTGAGAAAACACTGGAGTTAGAGAGAGAGCAGATGGGCCCATTAAATGGTTTCCTTTGGGGGGCAGAGGGGTGCTGGGGGCTTCCGCCACACCAGGTGTCTTTTAACGGTGGTCCCACGCTTTGGTGGGGACCACCGAAGAAGAGTAGAGAGGTATTGTTGTATTGTACTCTCCCAAGTGCTTAGTTCAGTGCCCTGCACACAGTAAATGTTCGATAAATACGATTGAATGATTGGAGAAGCAGAGAAGCAGCGTGGCCCAGTGGTTAGCGCGCAGGCCTGGGAGTCTGAAGGAGCTGGGTTCTAATCCCAGCTCCACCACATGGCTGCTGTGTGATCTCGGGCAAGTCACTTCACTTCTCTGGGCCTCAGTTACCTCCCCTGTAAAATGGGGATTAGGAGTGAGTCCCACGACAGGGACTGTGTCCAACCTGATTGACTCGTATCTACCCCAGCGCTTAAAACAGTGCTCGATACATAGTAATCACTTAACAAGTACCCTAAATATTATTAATTATTATTATTTGACGGTCTAAGGAGCCCCTCGGGCAGATTCCCTACAGATGTCCCCCACCCCCACACCGGCAGGGACTGGGGGCTGGGGGAGGAATGGTGTCCCCAGCTCCCGACTGCTTCTCCAAGCGAGCCGTTTTTAGAACCAGAGCTTGCAGCAACAAGCCTTTCCTAAAGATAGAAGGCAAAGGACGGCAGAGGGCATGCGCCTGAGGGAAGGGCCCGTGGCAAAGTGAGTGGCAGGACTCCCAGAGGGCAGAGCAGGACTGGGGGAGGGAGGCCTCGTGGGGGTGGCCTCTGGGGAAGAGGGTCCAGAAAGGCAGGAAAGAAAAAAGCCCCAGAGAAAGACGTAGAGACCCTAAGAGACAGAGAAACAGAAACAGAGAATGAGAAGTGAAGACAGAAACAGGAAGGAGATGGAAACAGAGACGTGAAGGGGGAAGAACAGAGGCATACAGAAATAACAAAATACAAAGGCAGAAGCAGAGTTGCAGTGTGGTCTAGTGGAAAGAGCACGGGGCTGGGAGTCAGAGGACCTGGGTTCTAATCCCAGAACTGCCACTTGCTTGCTGTGTGATCTTGGGTGAGTCACTTTTATGTGCCTCAGTTCCCTCAACTGTAAAATGGGGATTCATTACCTGTGTCTCCCAACTATTTAGACTGTGAGCTCAAGGAGGGACAGGGACTGTGTCTGCCTTGATTAACTTGTACCTATCGCAGCATTTAGGACAGTGTTTGGCACATAGTAAACTCAGCCAATACCATGAAAAGAGAAAGATGTGAGGATGCAGAGAAACGGATACAAAGGAAAAGACGTCAGAGATAAGGTGACATAGGAGGAAAAAGGAGAAAAGAGCAATCAGGCCCACTGCATTCATACATCCTTCAAGCATTGTTCCCACGTGCATCCATACCTTCTCGACACACACACCACGAACATATATTTGCGTGTGCACACACGAACGTACATGTCCTCCTACAGTCTCAGTCCCCGTTTTACAGATGAGGTAGCTGAGAAGCGAAGTGACTTGCCCAAGGCCACACTGCAGACAAGCGGGAAAGCGACAGCCACAGCGAGTTTGGCAGTGGGGAAGGCTCCTGGTCTTCCTTCACCTGCTTCCGCTCGATGCTGCTTGGTACCCGCCGTGGGCACTGCCAGTATCCAGGCCTTCAGCAGGACTTTGAGGAACCCGCCTTGCCTGGTGCGGGCTGGGCCGCCCAGCCGGGCACTCAGTCAGTCACTCAGCCAGTCGTATTTATTGAGCGCTTGCTATGTGCAGAGCACTGTACTAAGCCCTTGGAGAGTACAATATCAAAATATAACAGACTAATTCCCCGCCCACTATGAGCTTACAGTCTAGAGGACAGCAGTCAGAAATGCGGGATCCATGCTTGCCTCAGCAAGGATGAACGGAGCCGCTCCCCCCTCACCACCTCCCCATCCAACCCTGGGCGAAAACCCCTGAGAGCAGAGGTGACAAGAGTTGGGGGGCCACGGTAAAGAACCCCACTCTCAATCCATTCCTTTTAAATAACTTCGTGAGACTCTGGGCCAAGAACTGGAGCAGGAAAGGTGGGTAGCTGCCAGGAGAGGACAGGAGAAAGAGGAAGGGATTCTGAGAATCATTCCAGGTATGAATGTGTCTTATGTGATTTAGTGGGTAGTGGACTCGTGGCAAGTAATAGGAGGAGGAGGAGGAGTATTTACTAAGCACTGACTGTGTGCAGAGCACTCTACTAAGTGCTGGGAGAGAATACACAGGTGGAAATTAGAAATGGGCCTTTTTTCTCAATCTAAGAGCATAGGACTAGAGTCGGGAGCCCTGGATTCTAATCCTGGATCTGCCACTTGCCTGCTGTGTGCACTTGATCAAGTCACTTAACTCCCCCTCTAGACTGTAAGCTCGTTGTGAGGAGGAATTATGTCTGTTATATTGTTATAGTGTACTCTCTTAAGTGCTTAGTACTGTGCTCTGCATACAGTAAGCGCTTAATAAATATGAGCGACCGACTGGCTAAAATGAATTTAAATATCCCCCTTAGATTGAGAGCCCAACGTGGGATACTCACAGGGATACTATGGATAGATACCATATGGATACCATGTGTCCAACCGGAGTACCTTGTTTACAGCAGAGCTTTAGTGTGGTGCTTGGACACAGTAATCTGATTTAAAAATATCACAACTATTATTATGGAATAAAGTGACATGTTCCCTACCTGTAATAAATGGTGGTGTCTGTCTCCCCTCCCCACCTCCCCCTACCTGGATTGTAAGCTTCTTGAAGCAGCGATCATTTTTATTATCAATCAAGTTATCAGTGGTATTTATTGTGTACAGAGCACTGTACTAAGCACTTGGGAGAGTGTAAAACAATAGAGTGGGTAAGCATGACATTAGATTCCTGCCCTCAAGGACCTTGCAATCTATTAGGGGAGACAGACATTAAAATAAATTACAGATAGGGGAAGTGGCAGAGTATAATGATATGTGCCCAAGTGCTGTGGGTCTGAGGAGCGGTTGAATAAGGTGTGAAAAAGAGGGATTATTCGGGGGAGGCGTCTTGGAAGAGTTGTGATTTTTGAAGATGAGGGGAGTTCTGGTCTGTTGGGTGTAAAGGGAGACAGGTGAGGTGTAGTGAGTAGTTTGGGATTAGAGGAGCGAAGTATGTGGGCTGGGTTGTAGTTGGAGAACAGGAAGATAAGTCTGGAGGGAGAGAACTGATAGAGTGCCTTAAAACCGATGGTCAGGAGTTTGGTGTCAGGAGTGAACTGTCAGCCAGGAGAGGGGGAGAGACAGGATGTAGGAAGGTCAGAGAGGAGGCTGATGGGGTATTCATTCATTCATTCATTCAATCGTATTTATTGAACGCTTACTGTGTGCAGAGCACTGTACTAAGCGCTTGGAATGTACAATTTGGCAACAGATAGAATCCCTGCCCAGCGACGGGCTCACAGTCTAAAAGGGGGAGACAGCCAGCCCAACAAAACAAGTAGCCAGGCATCAATACCTTCAAAATAGATAAATAGAATCATAGATATATACACATCGTTAATAAAATAGAGTAATAAATAATATATACAAATATAAACAAGAGCTGTGGGGAAGGGAAGGGGGTAGAGCAGAGGAAAGGAATAGGGGGGAATGGGGAGGGGAGGAGGGGCAGAGGGAAAGGGGAGGGCTCAGTCTGGGAAGACCTCTTGGAGGAGGTGAGCTCTCAGTAGGGCTTTGAAGAGGGGATATTCGTGGTGGAGTAATTTTTATCTCCCCTGTTAATTTTTTGTACTCTCCCAAGCACTTAATGCAGTGCTCTGCCCACGTAAGCATTCGGTAAATGCTATTGGTTGTTGGATAAAAATAAAATAGCGGCCGAAACTTTTCAGGTCCATCTGTTTCCAGTAAAAGTCCTCCTCCAGCCCAGACTATGGATGTAGGTGGAATGTGTTTATATATTTAGCAACAGCCATTCGTTTTCTTGCTTTGTATTTGCCAGGCCCCTTTTCTATCTGCCCCTGGTGGCCAAGAACATAACCAAGCTAGAAGGAGATGTCCTAGCCTCTCGGCTTTCCAGGATTTTTCTCTTTTTGGGTCTCCAGGCGTGGGGCGGAGGGAGAGAGAGCTGCTCCTTGGCCCCTCGGGGAGGACTGCAGGGGCAGGGACTCTGTCTCTGCGGGCGATACCCGGCTCTGGACTGTCGCTCCAGGGAGGGGTGAGGTTGGCTCACTGCCCTCATCTTCCCTCAGTGTTTCTAAAGAGCAGCCGTGTGAACTCCATTTAGGAGGAATTTATGAGCTCTCCCTCTTCCCTTGCCCTCTCCCTTCTTCCCTGTTCCCTCCATTGTGGAATTGAATCAGGGGGCTTGTCTCTGTCGAAGCTAGCGGTGACATGGAAGCGGCAAGGCCGAGAGCCAGGGCCTGGGAGTCCGAAGGACCTGGGTTCTGATCCCGGGTCCACCACTTGTCTGCTGTGTGACCTCGGGCAAATCACTTCTCTTCTCTGCGCCTCAGTTACCTCATATGTAAAATGGAGATTATGACTGTGAGCCCCATATGGGACATGGACTGCGCCCAACCCGATTACCTTGTATCAACCTCAGCGCTTAGAACAGTGCCTGGCACATAGTAAGTGCTTAATAAATACCTTAAAAACCAATCAACTCTCTCCTCGCTACCTCCCCTCACTCCTCACTCCTCCTCGCCCTTCTCATTACCTCTCCTTACTCCTCTCCTTGCTACCTGTCCTTGCTCCTCTCCTCCCTACCTCTTCATACTCCTCTCCTTGCTCCTCTCCTCGTGACTTCTCCTCACTCCTCTCCTCATTACCTCTCCTCAGTCCTCTCTTTGCTCCTCTCCTTGCTCCCTTCCTCCCTCCCTCTCCATACTCCTCTCCTCACTCCTTTCCTTGCTCCTCTCCTCACTACTTCTCCTCACTCTTCTCATTACCTCTCCTCACTCCTCTCCTTGCTCCTCTTCTCGCTACTTCTCCTCACTACCTCTCCTCATTCCTCCTCACTCCTCCTCGCTCTCCTCATTCTTCACTACCTCCCCTCATTCCTTTCCTTGCCACCTTTCCATGCTACTCTCCTCACTACCTCTCCATGCCCCTCTCCTCACTCTTTTCCTCACTACCTCTCCACACTCCTCTCACTCTTGTCCTCACTACCTCTCCTCGCTCCTCTCCTCATTACTTCTCCTTGCTGCCTCTCCCCATTCCTCTCCTCACTCCTCTCCCACTACATCACAGGCCGCACACTTCACTCCTCTAACGCCAACCTGTCCATTTCTCTCGTCTTTTCCCGCCACCGTGCCCTCCCCTCCCACCTGGAACTCCCTAACCCTTCATCCGGCAGTCTCCCACCTTTCTAAGCCCTACTAAAATCACATCTCCTCCCTTGACTAAGCTCTCATCCTTTCCCCAACCCTGTTTTCTCTCCCTATTGCCTCTCCGGTGAACTCAGTCCCACCCACGCACTGAGCATTTAGCTACTCACTCCAATCCCACCCACACAGCACTTTAGGTACATATCCTTATGCTTTGTTGCCTCCCCTACCTGTAATTTATTTTAGCATCTGTCTCTCCCACTAGACTGTAAGCTCGCAATCTTACAGTCTTAAAGGGATCATGTCTACTAACTCCCCTGTACTCTCCGAAATGCTTAGTACAGGGCTCTGCGCCATTATTTTTTAATGGGATTCATTAAGCGCTTACTATATGCCAGGCGCCGCACTAAGCACTGGGGAAGATACAAGCTAATTAGGTTGGACGCAGACCCTGTCCAATTTGCGGCTCACAGCCTTAATCCCCGTTTTACTGATGAGGTAACTGAGGCGCAGAGACGTGAAGTGACTTGCCCGAGGTCACCCAGCAGATAAGTGGCGGGGCCTGGATTAGAACCCAGGTCCTTCTGGCTCCCAGGCCCGTGCTTTATCCACTAAACCGTGCTGCTGCTCCTGTACCAAGCAGAACACTGTACTAAGCACTTGGGAGAGAGTGCTACAGCGGAGTTGGCGGACACCTTCCCTGCCCACAATGAGCTTATAGTCTAGAGGAGCAGCGGGGCTTCGTGGAAGGAGCCCGGCTTGGGAGTCAGAGGATGTGGATTCTAATCCCAGCTCCGTCACTTGTCTGCTGTGTGACCTTGGGCAAGCCACTTCTCTGGGCCTCAGTTACCTCACCTGTGAAATGGGGATTAAGACCGTGAGCCCCACGTGGGACAATCTGATTACCTTGTACCTACCCCAGTGCTTAGAACAGTGTTTGGCACATAGTAAGCACTTAGCAAGTACAGTAATTATTATTGTTTTTATTATTAGAGGATATCTTACAGTCAGGCCTCAGGTCTTAACCCCCTTGAGCAGCAGTTTTCAGAGGGATTGATCCTGGGGAAGGGAGGGAGGCAGGGGCTGCGGTGACCCCTGTTCCATTCATTCAATAGTATTTATTAAGCGCTTACTATGTGCAGAGCACTGTACTGAGCGCTTGGACTGTACAATTCGGCAACAGGTAGAGACAATCCCTGCCCATTGACGGGCTTACAGTCTAATCACAGATATGTCCACAAGTGCCATGCCTCAGTTCCCTGAGGATTCAGACCAAACCAAAGCAATAATAATAATAGAGAGAAGGCCTCTTGCTCTGGCATGTTTTTGAATCAGAAAATGTGATGGATCCGTACAGGATAATTAGTACAATTATGCTATTCATGGCTGTCTACTTGTACTGTTTTGTTGCCCGTCTCCCCCCTTCTGGACTGTGAGCCCGTTGTTGGGTAGGAATCGTCTCTCTTTGTTGCCGAGCTGTATTTTCCAAGCGCTTAGGACGGTGCTCTGCACACAGTAAGCGCTCAATAAATACGATTGAATAAATCAGTGAATGAAAGGAGCCCGTGACCGCTCATGTCTATCTCCGGTGGACACTGGGTAGAGGGTGCCATCTCCTGGAGTCAGTCAGCAACGTGGGAGCCCGTCAGTAAGGACCGCACACTTTCTTGTCCACCGAGGTTTTGCCCGGGCCCAACTGAGGCAATTCTCAGTTGTGCAGTGTTCTTCAATCAATCAATCGATCAGTGGTATTTATTGAGAGTCTGTTTTGCGCAGAGCACTATAGCAATCTATACCTAGAGTAACCTACAGTAACCTGAGAAGCAGCATGGCTCAGTGGCAAGAGCCCAGGCTTGGCAGTCAGAGGTCATGGGTTCTAATCCCGGCTCCGCCGCTTGTCAGCGGTGTGACTTTGGGCAAGTCACTTCACTTCTCCGGGCCTCAGTTCCCTCATCTGTAAAATGGGGATGAAGACTGTGAGCCATACATGGGACAACCTGATCACCTTGTATCCCCCCAGCGCTTAGAACAGTGCTTTGCACATAGTAAGCACTTAACAAATACCATCATCATTATTATTATTATTATCATCATTTCCCCAGTGCTTAGAACAGTGCTTGGCATATTGTAAGCACTTAACAAATACCATCATTATTATTATTATTGTTATTCTTAATAGCCTCCTGGCAGAGTAAAAGAGAGAAAGTAGGCACGATTCCTGCCCTCCAGGATCTTACGATCTGGAAGTCAGTCGGTTGTATTTATTGAGCGCTTAGTGGGTGCAGAGCACTGTACTAAGCGCGTGGAAGAGTGCAGTAAAACAATAGACATTCCCTGTCCATAGTGAGTTTATAGGCATCCCCCCCTCCCCAAACTTCCCCTTGGATGCTTGTTATCATTAATAATAATAATAATAATAATAATGATGATGATGATGGTATTTGTTAAGCACTTACAATATGCCAAGCACTGTTCTAAGCACTGGGGGGGATAAAAGCTAATTAGGTTGGACACAGCCCCTGTCCCAAATGGAACTCACAGTCTTAATCCCCCAATTTACAGGTGAAGTCACTGAGGCCTAAGGTTATGCAGAACATGTAGCAGAGCCAGGATTAGAACCCAGGTCCTTCTGACTTCCAGGCCCGTGCCTATCCACTAGGCCATGCTGCTTTCCTCATTATGTCAGCTAATTCCAAACTCTCCCAAGTGCTTAGACCGATGTTCTGCACCTAATAAGCACTTAATCAGTACCATTGATTGAAATGCCATTCTTTTTCCTGTTGTTGAATTCCCGGCAATCAGAAATTCCTGACCATTGACTTTAAGGCACTCAATCGGTTCTCTCCATCCTGCTTATCCTACCGGCTTTTCTCACTACACCCCATCTTATCCTCTCTATTCCTCTCCAGCTAATTTGCTCACTGCACCTCGTTCTAATCTTTCACAGTTTCGGAGGCGCTTGAGGAGGGGAGAGAGGCGTTTTGGAAAATGATCCGGGTAGCGGTATAAAGACTGAAATGGGAGAGGCCAGAAGCCGGGAGACTACTGAGGAGGCTGAGAACGATCCAGGTGTGACGAAGCAGTTGGTCTAACGGAGTCTGCTGCGTGACCTTGGGCGAGTCACTTCACATCCCTGTGCCTCAGTTACCTCCTCTGGAAAATGGGGATCGAGGCTCTGAGTTCCACATGAGACAGGGTCCAACCCGATTTGCACGTATCCACCTCAGCGCTTAGTGTTCGTGGAGAAGCAGCGTGGCTCAGTGGAAAGAGCCCGGGCTTTGGAGTCAGAGGTCATGGGTTCGAATCCCAGCTCTGCCACTTGTCAGCTGTGTGACTGTGGGCAAGTCCCTTAACTTCTCTGTGCCTCAGTTGCCTCATCTGTAAAATGGGGATTAAGACTGTGAGCCCCACGTGGACAACCTGATTCTCCTGTGTCTACCCTAGCGCCTAGAACAGTGCTCTGCACGTAGTAAGCGCTAAGCAAATACCAACATTATTATTAGTATTTTATTGTATTCTCCCCAGCACTTAGTACAGTGCTCTGCACACAGAAAGCACTCAATAAATACAATCGACTGACTGACTGAGGGCAGAAACCCCGGCGAGGAAACAGGCAAAAAAGCTTCTTCATCCCCCAGTTTGGAGGACCCCTTACTAGATGTCAGAAATAAAAAATCATTGTTTTGTTTAGTTCTGGTATTTGTTAAGGGCTTACTATATGCCAAGCACTGTACTAAGTGCAGGGATAGGTACAAGATCATCAGGTTGCCCAGAGTCCCTGTCCCACATGAATCTCACAAACTAAATAGGAGGGAGTAGGATATGATCCCCATTTTACAGATCAGGAAACTGAGGCACAGAGCATCTAAGTGACTTGTCCAAGATCACACAGGAAACTAGTGGTAGCAGTGTAGCTCAGTGGAAAGAGCCCGGGCTTGGGAGTCAGAGGTCATGGGTTCAAATCCCGGTTCAGCCACTTGTCAGCAGTGTGACCTTGGGCAAGTCACTTCATTTCTCTGTGCCTCAGTTACCTCATCTGTGAAATGGGGATTAAGACTGCGAGCCTCACGTGGGACAACCTGATCTCCTTGTATTCTCCCCAGTGCTTAGAACAGTGCTTTGCACATAGTAAGCGCTTAACAAATGCCATAACTATTAAGTGGTAAAGGCAGGATTAGAACCCAGGTCCTCAGACTACCAGGCCTATGCTCTTTTCATTAATAATAATCATACTAATAATTGTGGTAATGTTAAGCACTTACTATGTGCCAGGCACTATACTAAGCGGTGGGGTGGATACGAGCAACTCAGTGTGAACACAGTCCCTGTCCCACCTGGGGCTCACAGTCACAATTCCCATTTTACAGATGAGGTCACTGAGGCCCAGAGAAGTGAAGCGACTCACTCAAAGTCACACAGCAGACAATAATGATAATTAGTGTGTTTGTTAATTAATTAATTAATTCATTCATTCAATAGTATTTATTGAGCACTTACTCTGTGCAGAGCACTGTACTAAGCGCTTGGAATGTACAGTTCGGCAACAGATAGAGACAATCCCTGTCCAATGACGGGCTCACAGTCTAAACGGAGGGCACTTACTATGTGCCAAGCACTGTTCAAAACACTGACAAGTGCACTCTGACAAGCGGCAGAGCCAGGTTCTAATCCTGGCGCTGCCACCGGACCGCTCTGTCACCTTGGGCAAATGGCTTCATTTCTCAGTTCCTCAACTGTAAAACGGGGACTGAGTAGGAAGGAGAACAGGTATTGAAACCCCATTTTACAGTTGAGGAACTGAGAAATGAAGCGTCTTGCCCAAGGCGACACAGCAGTCCAGTGGCAGAGCCAGGATTAGAACCCACGACCTTCACTCCTTCTGAATAACGATGGCCACTGGAGCCCGATGGGAAACCGGGAGTCAAAGGAGAGGCGAGGCAGAAACGGGGAGCTGGCTTGGCTTGCCTCACTCCGCGCCAGATGAAGAGGCGGGGGCAGAGCCAGGAAACATCTGAGGAGCTCCCATTCCCGGACTCGAGCTGCCTGTATTGTTCCCCGTTCCCATCTCAGCAGGCGTTTCGGTTTCCCTCCTGCATTCTCCCTGGGAACGGAGCAGCCGCTCTGCTTGCCGGGACTATTGTCCGGAGGCCCAGAAGCTTTTTCCGAGTGGAAGGCTCCGTGTCACGTACCTACCGGAGGGGAAACCGTGCTGGCAACGAGCCACGATCGCACCCTGGCAACGCCGTCTCCGACGGTCGTTGCTCTCTTTGTTTTTCTGTTTATGGGAAGCAGCGTGGCCTAGTGAAAAGAACCCACACCTGGGAGTCTGGGGACCTGGGTTTTAATGCCGGCTCTGTGAAGTTCCCAGTTTGTGTCTTCTAGCTCCTCTGTAATAATAATTAACAGTAATTATGGTATTTGTTAAGAGCTTACTCTGTGCCAAGCACTGTTCCAAGCACTGAGGTGGGTACAAGTGAATTAGGTCGGACAAAGTCCCCGTCCCCCTGTCCCTGGGTTTTAATCCTGGCGCTGCCGCTGGACTGCTGTGTCACCTTGGGCAAAACGCTTCATTTCTCAGTTCCTCAACTGTGAAACGGGGTTTCAATATTCATTCAATAGTATTTATTCATTCAATAGTATTTATTGAGCGCTTACTATGTGCAGAGCACTGTACTAAGCGCTTGGGATGAACAAGTCGGCAACAGATAGAGACAGTCCCTGCCGTTTGACGGCTTACAGTCTAATCGACTGTTCGACTGTCAATACCTGTTCTCCGTCCTACTCAGTCCCCGTTTTTCAGTTGAGGAACTGAGAAATGAAGCGATTTGCCCAAGGTGACAGAGCAGCCCAGTGGCAGTGCCGGGATTGGAACCCAGGTCCTCTGACTTCCAAGCCCAGGCTCTTTCCACTAGGCTTCTCACTCGCCCAAGCACAGGTACAGTGCTCTGCAAGCAGTGGATGCTTAATAAATGCTATTGATTGATTAACTAGTAAAGAAGCAAAGCACTCAAATTCAAGTTTATTATGAGTAATAATGATAATAATAACAATGTTGTTATTTGTTAAGCGCTTACTATGTGCAGAGCACTGTTCTAAGCACCGGGGTAGATACAGGGTGATCAGGTTGTCCCACGTGGGGCTCACAGTTTTAATCCCCATTTTACAGATGAGGTAACTGAGGCACAGAGAAGTTAAATGACTTGCCCACAGTCACACAGCTGACAAGTGGCGGAGCCGGGATACGAACCCATGACCTCGGACTCCCAAGCCGGTGCTCTTTCCACTGAGCCACGCTGCTTCTCTGATAATATTTACTAATCAACCCCGGGGTCAGTGGCGGCAGGAGAGGGGGTCCATATTATCGTCCTCGTATTCACGGAGCGCCTACCGAGTACAGAGCACTGTACTGACTTCTTGGGGGAGTACAAGAGAATTAATAGACAAGATTCCTTCCTTCATGAAAGGTATAAAGCATTTATTCTGGGCTAGATACAGTTCCTGTCCCAAATAGAGCTATCCACAGTCTAAGCGGATGGGTGAACAGGGATCATCCCCTTTTTACAGGTCCAGGGAGGTGAAGGGACTTGCCCAAAGCCAGTGGCTGAGCAGAACCACAGCTGGCCAGAGGCAGAGCTGGGACTAGAATTCAGATCTCCCAATTCCCAGACCCATGCTTTTTCCCATAAGACTGGGCTGTTTATTACTATTATCATTATTACCATCAATTCCAATCTAGCCGCAGTGTACTAAATGCTGGAGTAAATACGAGATCAGCAGGTAAGAATAATATAGTCCCTGTCCCGCATAGGCTGGTGGCCTAGTGGTTAGAGCATAGGCCTGGGAGTCAGAAGGACCTGGGTTCTAATTCCAGTTCTGCCACTTGTCTGCTGTGTAACCTGGGGCAAGTCATTTTATTTCTCTGAGTCTCAGTTCCCTCATCTATAAAATGGGGATAAACACCATGAGCCCCACGTGGGACAGGGACTGCGTCCAACCTGATTAACTTGTGTCTACCCCAGCACTTAGGAAAGTGCCCGGCACCTAGTAAGTGCTTAACAAATACCACAGTTATTGTCACTTAACTTCTCTGTGCCTCAGTTCCCTCATCTGTAAAATGGGGATGAAGACTGTGAGCCCCACGTGGGACAACCTGATTCCCATGTGTCTACCCCAGCGCTTAGAACAGTGCTCTGCACATAGTAAGCGCTTAACAAATACCAACATTATTATTATTATTATTGTTATTATTATCGCCCTTCCCCTACAGGCCTGGCCCGGGATGCAACAGGCGTGATGGAGGTCGAATCTTCATACTCAGACTTCATCTCGTGCGACCGGACCGGCCGCAGAAACGCGGTACCCGACATCCAAAGCGGCGCGGAGGCGGCGAGCGTGAGGAAGCTGGCTGGGGACCTGGGAGAGTTGGCGCTCGAGACAGCTGGTCAGTCGGGACCCCTACCCCCCGCTCCCCGGGGTCAGTGGCGGCAGGAAAGGGGGTCCACGTCATCGTCCTCGTCCCCACCTTTGGGGCGGGTTTCACCGGGGTCCCCGGAAGCCCCCCTCAGCTCCCTCAGGCCTCCGGATACCTGTGGACCATTCCGGGTGCGGCCAAATCTCGAGATGGCCATCAGCATGCCCTGCTGAGACCTGGCTGGCCTCTGAGAAGGTTCTCGTCAGGATTTTTCTTTTTTTAAATAGTATTTGTTACGTGATTACTATGTGCCAGGCACCGTTCTAATTGCCCGGGGAGAGACAAGTAATCAGCTATTCAGGTTAGACAAGCTAATCGGGTTGGACATAGTCCCCGTCCCACATGGGGCTCATAGTCTTAATCTCCATTTTACAGATGAGGGAACTGAGGCACAGAGAAGTGAAGGGACTTGCCCAAGGTCACCTAGCAGGTGGCAGAGCCGGGATTAGAACCTAGGTCCCTCTGACTCCCAGGCCCGGGCTCGATCCACTAGGCCAAACTAGTACTACTACTACTAATAATAGTATTTGTTTAGTGCTTATTTTGTGCCAGACACTGTACTAAGCGCTGGAGTAGATACAAGCTAACTGGGATCGACGCAAGCCATGTCCCACATGGGGTTCCCGGGCTTAATCCCCATTCGACCAACGAGGGAACTGAGGCCCAGAGAAGTGAAGTGCCTTTCTCAAGGTCCCCCAGCAGACGAGTGGCGGAGCCGGGATTAGAACCCGGGTCTTTGACTCCCAGGCCCGGACTCAATCCACTAAGCCACGCTAACGCTCTTCAGGGAAGGGATGACTAGCGTCGCACCCATCCCAGGAAGCTGCAGTGGACCGGAGGGGCAGGAGAGCTGAGAGAAATCCACCCGACCCTGGCCGATGCCGCCCGAGCCTCCGGACCCCGAGAGGGTTTGGGAATTCCAGGTCATCCGCGGCCGGCCCTTCTCTTAACTTGGCGAGAGAGGGAGGCCTTGGGGAGGCACCAAAGGATGTTCTCCCGTCCGCCCTCCCTTCCTTCCTGTCTTCCCGCAGAAGGTCAGGCCGAGGCGAGCGCAGCCGACAAGGAGGCGGGAGCCAGCCCCGAGGGCAGCGAGGGCACCACGGCGTCCTGAGGGGCCTCTTCCGCCTGCCCGGGGAGAGGAAGAGAGAGAATGACCCGCAGAGACCGCCCAGGACGATAGCTCTCCCCACCCGCCGTCCCCGACCCCCTCTCCCCGGCCTCCCGACCCCGCGGGCACCCTCGCCCGAGCGCTGGACTGGCACGATGAGCCGGCGCTCCCGAGGCACCGCCGCCGGGGCGGACCCGGAGACCTCGCCGCCGAGTCGCGGCCGCCGAAGCCTCCAAAGGACTGCCTCCACCGCCCACCCACGGGCCACCGCGGCCCGCGGGAGGCCAGCCGAGCGGGGCGGCCTACCCCCGGGACTTGCCCCGAGGTGCCTTAGTAGCACATTTTCTACCCTGAGGAGACCCCCTGCCCATATCCATCCCAGCCCCTTCTCCGTCTCTCTCCACCGTGGCAACCCAATCCATTATTTATTGTCGGGGTCCACCGTCAGGCCAGTCTAGCTGCTCCTTCCCACCCTCCCACCGGAGCTAGGAGAAGACAGCCCGAAAGCGACCGTCCCAGGCTCGAGGCCCCGGGGCCGGGAGCCTGTTCCCTGCCGGGAATCGAGATCCAGGGCGAGGGTGTCTCCCGACTCCAGCCCCGCCCCCAGCCCCCAACGGGTCACCTCACTGCCAGCCTGACCGAATCCCCGGGCCTCCTCCCCGAGCCAGCCCGGCTCCTCTTCCCTTCCTTTTTTAAACTTTTAGACTTTTGAGATACCGAAATCGTTTTGGTTTTTTTTTGGTTTTTTCCAGGCGGGCGGGAGGGAGGCGGCAGAAGAGGCGTGCTCGGTGTTTTTGACGCCGTTTTCGGATAAACTCTTTGATCTTCTATGCAGCTCAGAGATCCTTATTTCTGAAGACGTTTCTCAGTTCCTTTCTCACGGGAAGTCTTCCGTGCTAAAAACCTTCAGAGTGACTCTCCGCCCTTTCGTCACGGATAAACGAATCCTGCCACCCGGCGAATAAATCCAGATGTTTGTGTGATCCGTCCCGGAGGCCGTTCTTTTCCCCTTAAAGTGCGAGGTGAGGGGGTGGCGAGGCCAACTCGAAGCGGGTAGAGAAAGTGGTTGGAAGGGCCGGCTCTTCTGCCCCTGGTCCTGAAACTCCCCAGCCTGGCCCCGGGGGATTGTGGAGGAAGGGCAGACGGCCCCAGTATCGTGCCTTTGACCGTAGTCGGGGGAGAATCGGTTTGTTTTTTTCCTCTCTAGCTTTCCTCCGCAAAGCCTGCAATCGATCACCTTGGGCTTGAGGCCCCTCGGCTGCTCAGGAGGTGAGATTGCTTGGTCAGGTATTCCGCCGCTTGTCTGCCGTGCGACTTGGGGAAAGTCACTTTGTTTCTCTGTGCCTCAGTGACCTCGTCTGTAAAATGGGGATCGAGACCGTGAGCCCCCCGTGGGACAGGGGCAGTGTCCAACCTGATTTGCTTGTATTCACCTCTGTGCTAAGTACAGTGCCTGGCACATAGTAAGCGCTCAACAAATACCATAATAATAATTATTATTAAGGGGGCTCACAAGGGCTCCTGGGGGTTCCCTGGGGAAATGGGAGCACTGTTTTTCAGGGGCCCCATCAACATCAGCCTGGCTCTTAAAGTGTTCCTTGACTCACCTTATCTCCCCCACCCTATTTTTCCTCTCTCGCCTATACCCTTGACTCTTCACCCCCTAAGCACTTAGGTATTCATCCTTATCTTCAGTTGCTCCCCCCCACCTTTAATTTATTTTTGTGTCTGTCTCCCCTACATTGTAAACTCCTCGAGGGCAGGGATCTTGTGCCCATGGGAGAGTATAATTAGAGAATACAGACACAAGCCCTGCCTACTTATTTTATTGTACTCTCCCAATGCTTAGTGCAGTGCTCCGCGCCCAGTTGGGCACTCAGTAAATACCACTGAGTGAGCTGGCATTTCTCCATCCTGGACTCGGTCCTTGAGATTCGCAAGTTTCTGAACTGTGGGGCGACGATATCGGGCAGTCTCTCCCTCCTTCTCTCTCCCTCCTTCCTTCTTGGCTCTGTAGCGGTGGTTGTTTATGGGAGTGTCTGTCTACACTCTGGCTGCAGGCAGAAGTTGTATGCTTTTAGGCGATGGCCTGGCCGCAAGATGCGGGGCAGAGCAGTTGATTATGACCCAGGGGACAGGAGATTACATCATTCTTCCAAAGCCAGCGGCTCAAATCAAGATTAGAAAGTTGCATCCTGATTCCAAAGGGTTTCTCTGGATTTCTCTGTGGTCACCACCATCTCTTCTCTCACTACAAAGGGATCTGGGTGGGAGAGTATTAATTGTGGTATTGGGTAAGCGCTTACTTCGTGCCAGGCAGATACAAGATAATAGGGTTGGACAAAGTCTTTGTCTCAGATAGGGCTCGCGGTCTTTATCCCCATTTTACAGATGAGGTAACTGAAGCAGAGAGGAAGTGAAGTGACTGGCTCAAGGTCACACAGTAGACGAGTGGCAGAGCTGAGATTAGAACACGGGTCCTAATTAGAACCCAGAGTGGGGTGGAAAGAGGGTGGGGCGGGTAAAAAAGAGGAGGTCTCAGCCACAGAATTGAGTGGGCGAAATGGGTGTATTTTTCTCTCAAATGTTAATCCCTAGCTAGAATGTAAACTCCATCATGTCTAATAGTAGGATTTATTGGTGCAGGGCATTGTTCTAAACACTTAGAAAGAGGACAAAGAAGTGACCTATAGGTTGCCTACAGGTTGCTTCCGCATGAGAGGCAGCGTGGGTAAAGGCTGGGCCTGGGAGTCAGAAGGACTTGGGTTCTAATCCCTGCTCTGCCACATATCTGCTGTGTGCCCTGGGGCAAGTAACTTCACTTCTCTGGGCCTCAGTTACCTTTTCTGGAAAACGGGGATCGAGAGTGTGAGCCCAGTGGGGGGGCAGGGACCGTGTCCAACCTGATTAACTTGTATGTAACCTCAGCACTTGGAACAGTGCTTGGACACAGTAAGTGCTTAACAGTGACCATAATTATTATTATTATTCCACATTAATGGGAGAAGACAAACATATTTTACTAATTCTACTGGGCTCTCCCGAGCACTCGAACACCATCCAGTAGTCACTTGATGAATACTACCGCTTGTTAGGAGGAGGCGGCAGCTGAGGTTATGGAGGGAGACGGGCTGTAAGAGGGGCGTTTCAGCTTTTCATTGAAAAGCTTCACGGGCCTGCGAGTCAGAGGCCATGGGTTCTAATCCCGGCTCCACCACATACCTGCTGTGTGACCTCGGGCAAGTCACTTAAACTGCTCTACGCCTCATTCGCCTCTTGGGTAAAACGGGGAGTAAGACTGTCATTGAGACCGTGTCCCACCCAATTACCTTGTATCAGTGTTACGGTCCCCGGCCCATAAAACCAAAAGTGCCGTCCAAACTTCGTGAAACCCAGACCCACTCGAAAAGCCAGATCCGCTCCTCGGGATGTTGGACTAGGATAATCGGAAGTCTAAGAGGCGAAAGGAGAACGGACCGAGCCCAACCAGCAGCAAAACACGTCGCACCGGGGCCTCAACTGTGCAACTGTCTCCCACGCGTCAGTCCTTTTGGGCCCACTCAGATCCGTAAGTAAAACTCACTGGCAGCGGTGCCGTGTTTGAAGATGAAGGACAACCCGTATGCACACAACACAAACGCACTCCCAGTCCCAGACCAACAACTGCACCACACATCCCCTCGCACTGCTACGGCAATAACATGCAGACACACTCTCTGTAGCCACTGATTTTCGTTTACTGAGCAGCAGATTCTTTTGACCCACACAGCTTCCCACAGTGATTGGCGAGACCTTGAGGATACAAGAAAGGTTGTGCGTACTGAATAGTTGAGCCAGGAGGAGGAGGGAGCGCGTGCCCACGGCGGGCGAGAAATTAGGGCCAGCGAGAAGCTGACGTCTGCTCCGCTGATCCAGAACAATCACCCGAATGCAGAGGAGAATGCTACCCACCACCGTGCCCTGCTTCTGAAGATCACTTCCCTCGTCATTTAAAGCGGTCCGACGACGGGGCGGACGATGGCTTCTTCTTCGTCAGCCTCAGGAGGCGTCTCCCGTCTCAATCCTGTACCCAGAGACCCGGAGTTAGAGGGCGGCGTTAGGAACCTTAGGAAAAGTCTGCAACAGGTCAGTACCTTCCTCCCCAGGTCCGAGGGTCCTGCGTTGATAGTATTTGTTAAGGGCTGACTGTCCTAAGCGCTGGGGGACATACAAGCTAAGCAGGTTGGACACGGTCCCTGTCCCACGTGGGGCTCACATCTTCATTCCCATTTTGCAGATGAGGTAACTGAGGCCTGGAGAAATGAAATGACTTGCCCTAGGTCACATAGCAGACAAGCGGCAGAGCCGGGATTAGAACCCAGGTCCTTCTGGCTCCCACGCCCAGGCTTTAGCCACGAGGCCATGCTGCAGGGGGACACGGGAGCTCGGAGAGGGAAAGTGCTTAGCTGGGGTTTTCATTCATTCATTCGTATTTATTGAGCGCTTATTGTGTTCAAAGCACTGTACTAAGCACTTGGGAGAGTAAAATACAACAACAGACATATTCCCTGCCCACAGCGAGCTCACGGTCAACGGGGCTCAGTGGAAAGAGCCGGGCTTGGGAGTCGGAGGTCATGGGTTCAAATCCCGGCTCTGCCACTTGTCAGCTGTGTGACTGTGGGCAAGTCACTTCACTGTGCCTCAGTGACCTCATCTGTAAAATGGGGATTAACCGTGAGCCTCACATGGGACAACCTGATTACCCTGTATCTACCCCAGCGCTTAGAACGGTGCTCTGCACGTAGTAAGCGCTTAACAAATACCGACATTATTAGAGAGCCAGCCAGAACCGGACCAGCGCAAGAACTTCCAGCCCTTGAGCCTGCGAACTTCCAGCGGGAACCGGGATGTCCGGAACTTCGAAGGGGAGGGGGGTGGATGAAGGGGGGGCGATGCGTACCTCGAGGCGGGGAGGACCACTTCAGAGCCGAGAGGAAGATCAGAGGGTCGTGCCAGGGGGCAGCCCGTAGGCCTTGTACAACTGCTCCACCAGGGCCGCCTTCTCCTGCTCAGGAAGGAAGCTGGACTTGGCCGCGTTGATGTTCTGGGGAAGGAGACGAGGCCAACGGTGAGAGGGAGAAACCAAGGAGGAGTAGGCGGGTCCACCTTGGGGGAAACGGACCCGAATGGGCATGAACAGTAGATGGGGTTTAAACCTGGGGTCTGATGGATTTGAGGGGGGGATGGCGTGAGGGAAAGGACGGAGGAGAGTCGAGAGAGAGGCACAGCTAAGAGGCTGGCGTGGGAGGACTGAAGATGGCGAGTTGGGGAAGTGAGCAGATAAGGGGAGGCCGGATGGTGACGAGCCTTGACGCCGATCGGGAGGAGTTTGATGTGGAGAGGCACAGGGAGCCAGGAAAGGTTCGAGAGGAGAGATGAAGGCCGCACGACGCTTCAGGAAGACGGTCTGGGGAGCGGCGGCTTCCTATCGCCAAGATCGGAGAGAGAGAGAGGCCGGAGGCTGGGAGACCAGAGAGGAGGTTAATGCAGTAGTCTAGCCGCGGCAAAATTAGAGAGGGTACTAAAGTGGGAGCAGCATGGGAGGAGAGGAAGAGATGGACCTGGGAGATCTGGGACGGAAAGAACCGGACCGAAAGTGAGAGTTGAACGACAGCTAAGTGCCGGTCGTATTTATTGTGAGCTTACTGGGTGCAGAGTACTTTCCGAGGTGCTTGGGAGAGTACAATATAAAAGTGTAACAGACACATTCCCCGCCCACAAAGAGCTTACGGTCTAGAGGGGGCTTACACCAAGATGGCGGCCGCTGAGACTGGGAACGGCGAGGTGTCGGCGGGGATGGGAAAGTCGGGGGTGGAATGGCGGGGTCACCTCCGACGACCAGGAAGGAGCCTGTGGGGCTCCAGTGCTTCTGGGGAAGGGGGCAGGCCGGCCTCCGTCCGGGCTAAGGCCCCGTCGGTGCCTCCGCCACTGTCCCCCAACCTACCAGCCTCATGAACTCCTCCTCGGTGAAGTTCATGTCGTTCTTGGTGATCCGGTATTCGGTGTCAATGGTGGACTTGAAGACGAGAGGGTCATCAGTGTTGAGGGAGTAGTTGGCTTTATCGTTCTTAAATCTGGGGGACAGGCAGGAAGGGGAAATAGGGAGGACAGAGGGGTAAGCTTTCTTGGGGACGCAAACTCCCCAAATTGGGGAAACGGAATTCCATTTTAGCTCAGTTCAACCCAGGACTCTCAACCGGGGCTCATTCCCCATGGAATGTCAGTGGGCCCCTCTGCCTCCAATCAATCCATGGTACTTATTGAGCACCTACTATGTTTACGGCACCACGCTCAGTGCCTGGGAGAACTCAATAGAGTTGGTAGAGTGGCTTCCTGTCCTCAAAGAGCTTACAAGAGGTAGGAGCAGGGACCCAAAATTCTGATGAAACAAGTAATGATTATAATAACTGTGGTATACATCATACTGTGTGCCAAGCACTGTGCTAAGAGTAAACAGAGACAGTGTGCAGGGTTCACAGTCAAGGGGAGGAAGAAAGGTGTTTAATCCCCTATTTTACAGATGAGAAAACTAAGGCACAGAGTAGTGTGAACTTGGCCAAGGCCCAGAGCAGGCAAGTAGCGGAGCTGGGATTAGAACCCGTGGTGCAGTGCATAGAGCCCGGGCTTGGGAGTCAGAAGGTTATGGGTTCTAATCCCACTCTGCCATGTGTCTGTGGGACCTTGGGCAGGTCACTTCACAGTGCTTGGCACGTAGTAAGTGCTTAAATACCATCACTTTTATTCTTTGTGCTTCATCAGTATTGGGAACCCCATGTGGAACAAGGAACTATGACCCACCTGACTTGCCTGATTCCATCCCAGTGCTTAGTATAGTGTCTGGCACATAGTAAGCGCTTAGCAAATACCAGAATTATTATGATAATTGTTATTGGAGCAGCGTGGCTCAGTGGAAAGAGCCTGGGCTGGGGAGTCAGGAGTCATGGGTTTGAATCCCGGCTCTGCCACTTACAGCTGTGTGACTGTGGGCGAGTCACTTCACTTCTCTGTGCCTCAGTTCCCTCATCTGTAAAATGGGGATTAAAACTGTGAGCCCACGTGGGACAACCTGATTACCCTGTATCTACCCCAGCGTTTAGAACAGTGCTCTACACATAGTAAGCGCTTAACAAATACCAACATTAAGACAGGATTTCGGGCAGCTTCTGGACCCTGTGCCTTCTCCTCTCTCCATCTGCTTGGGGGTACAGTGTTTCAGTAGTTCAGCTAAGTGGCTAGGGTTGCAGTCCTCAGCCCCTATTGACAGCCTGATGAAATACTACCAGGCTGATAATAATAATAATTATTATTATTATTGTATTTGTTAAGCACTTATTCATGCCAGGCCCTGTATTAAGCGCTGGGGTGGATACAAGTAAATCAGCCTGGTCACAATCACTATCCCACGTGGGGTGCACACTCAATCTTTATTTTTCAGATGAAGTCACTGAGGCCCCGAGAAGTGACTTGCCCAAAGTCACACAGCAGACAAGTGGCAGAGCAGGGATTAGAACCCATGACCATCTGATTCTCAGGTCCGTGCTCTATCAACTAAACCGCGTTGCTTCTAATCTCACTCCGGGCAGCGTGGCCTAATGATAAGACCATCGAACTGGGCATCAGGAGACCCAGCTCTGCCCCTGGTCTGCTTTGTGACCTTGATCAAATTACTCAACCTCTCTGTTTCCTACTCCGTAAAATGGGGATAATATAAATGAGAGCCCAGGGTGGGGCAGAACCCGCACCCAAACTCATAACCTCATGTCTACCCTGGCACTTAGCAAATGCCACAGTTATTACTAAAAGCAAGGAGGCACCAGAGAGAGCCAGGACAGGAAGCTTCATCGAGCCACTGGCCCTTTCCCTCTTCCAGGTGCCTCTCCGGCCTCTCCAACCTGCCAGCCCCGAGTCAATGCCACTGGTGGCGAGGAGAAGCAGTGTGCCCTAATGGATAGAGCCCGGGCCTGGGAGTCAGAAGGACCTGGATTCTAATCCCAGCTCCGTCACTTGTCTGCTGTGTGACCTTGGGCGACTCACTTCACTTCTTTGGACCTCGGTGACCTTGTCTGTAAATCGGGGATTAAAGGCTGGGAGCCCCAGGTGGGACAGGGACTGTGTCCAACCTGATAAGTTTGGATCAACCCCAGCGCTTAGTATAATAGTGCCTGGCACATACTAAGTATTTAACAAATATAATAAAAAAAAGGAGGGGGCGTCTGGTCAGAGGTCCAGGCCCAGGAGGAGGTCACGGAGGGGCCGTTGCCGAGCTCACCTGATGACAGGGTGCTTGGAGAAGTCGGGGTCGCAGGCTCCGGTCAGGTAGCTGGACCACGGGCAGACCTGTGGGAGAGAGGACACGTGTATCAGGGACCCTCGGGACGCCTCCCCCCGCCCCCGGCCGCTGATTCCAGAAGCAGGCCGAGCTGCTCTGGGATCGCGGAGACTACAGGGATCGCGTCCTTGACTTTGAGGATCTACGCGTCCGAGCCCCCGGCCTGGATCCCGACCCGTGGCCACGGCCAGTTCCCAGCCCAGCCCCCAGCCCCTGAGGCTAGCTCGGCGTCCGGCCCCAGAGCCAACACGGTATCCATCGCCCAGTCTAATGCCCAGGTGAGCGCTGTGGATGATGATGTAGCTGACCCGAAGTGGCACTTAATAATAATTACGGTATTTGTTAAGCACTTACTATGTGCCAGGTACTGTACTAAATGCTGTGGTGGACACAAACCAATTGGGTTGGACACAGTCCCCGGCCCACGTGGGACTCCCAGTAATAATAATGATAATAACGATTATGGTATTTGTTGGCTTACTATGTGCCAAGCATTGTTCTATGTGGTGGGATAGATACAAGGTAATCGGGTTGTCCCATGTGGGGCTCAGTCTCAATCCCCGTTTTACAGATGAGGAAACTGAGGCACAGAGAAGTTAAGTGACTTGCCCAAGGTCATTCATTCAATAGTATTTATTGAGCGCTTACTATGTGCAGAGCACTGTACTAAGCGCTTGGAATGTACAAATCGGCAACAGATACAGGCAGTCCCTGCCCATTGACGGGCTTACTATATAGGTATATAGCTGTGTATTTACAAACACACGGTTGCCACGTGGTGGAACTGGGATTAGAACCCACGCCCTCTGCCTCCCAAGCCCATGCTCTTGCCACTAGGCCGTGCTGCTTCTCTACCAATCTCAAACCCCATTTTACAGATGAGGTAACTGAGGTCCAAAGAAGTGAAGCGACTTGTCCAAAGTCACACAGCAGACCAGCGGCAGAGCCGGGATTACTGAGATCCGGGCCTCGCATCCTCATGTTCAGGGACTGTGGAAGAGCCCCCTACTCTGCCCTCTCCGTGGCCCCCCCCGGCCTCAGCCTGGGGCCCGGAGGCCCACGAGGGGCAGGAGACAAGTGTGGGCGGGGGCTGGGGGGGCAGCTCACAGCTGTTTGCAGCCCTGGAAGCTCTTAGGCCAAACTGCCCCCCGAGGAGCCCCAGAAATCCCCGGGGACGGTACCGCCAAGGCCCTGGAGCCACCCGGCCGGGGGCAACCCAGGGTGGCAGCCGCTACGGGAGGCTTCCTCACCTCAAAGTGCATGTTTTCAGCCTTCAGGCGGCTGTACAGGGCCGGGTCTTCCAGAGTGTGGTACCCGTGGCCGATCCTCTCCGCCTTGAGCACGTCCACAGCCTGAGGAGGGGAAGAGAGAGGGGCCGAGGTGGGGGCGTGGGGGCCCGAGGGCAGCTCTCCCCAGCCGTGCCGAGCCCGGGAGCCCCGACCGAACCTGCCTTCTTACCTGCTGCACCACCTCGGAGGAGCCCACCTCGCCGGCGTGGACGGTCCGGCGAATGCCGCTCTTCACGGCCTCCTGAGGGAGCGGAGGACGGCCGTGCGTGAGGGTCTGGGAGGCCGGGCCCCCTCCGGCCCCACCCCGGCCCACAGCGCCCGGGGATAAGTGCGGACGAGGGTCGAGCGGCCAGCTGGCAGCCCGAGACTTGCCCCACTTGAGGGGACGCGCCCCACGGGGCCCTTCGGGGAAGCCCAACTGTCTCCTACCTACTTCTCCGCTCGCTTCTCCCACCCACCCCGGCTCGCCCTCTTCGTTCCTCTCACGCCCACTTACCGGCTGGGCCTTGTTCTCTTGCGTCCAACCCGCTTGACTTCTATCGACCCCAGTGCTTACGTCGGTATTTGACACAATCTGAGCACTTTACAAATACCGTCAAGCAGCAGCATCGTCACCATTACTATCATCATCATTATTAGTCTCTCCCACTGCCGACTTCTCCCCATTGGAGTATAAACTTTGCAGGGAGGGCACATGTCACTTCCTGGTTTTCTACTTCGCGTGCACAGGGTAGAGGGCCCGGGCCTCCAGGGGGCACTCGATAAATACAGTTGCTGCAGCTGCTTCGGCAACCGGGAGGACCTTTTCCGGTCCTCCCCCGTCTTCACGGCAGGAGGAAAGCGGACCCAAGCAACAGGCCCCTTCTCGGACACCTGCTCCCTGCTCTAGCTCTGCCAGAGGAAGAGAGAGGATCCCGGGAAGCCCCACAGCCAGGAGGACCCCAGTGTCTTCTCCGTGATGAAGGAAACCTTTAGGACCCCCCCGCCCCGGGGCCCGCCTGCTGCCCGAGCCCTCCCGAATCACCTGGTAGGCCTTCACGTGGCCTTCGAAGGAGCTGCTTCCTGAGATGGTCTCGTCCCCAGCCAGGTCGATGGCCACCACGGTCTGATCGCGGTATTTCTTACACAGCTCCACCACCTCCGGAGACCAGCCTGTGGGACCGAGGGCTCAGTCCACGGGGGAGGAGGAGAGCCGAGCCGCTCAACAGGGGACCCTCCCCACCCCACCCCAGAAAGGCCGAGCCTAGCGGTCTTACATCCAGGAAGCCGCCCTGGACCCCCACCATCCAGATCCCCCGCCCGGGTCTGCCCAAACCCATCTACCCCGGGGCCAAAGGGGAGGGGAAAATGACCCCAGTGGAGGTGGCAACCTCCAGAGTTGAAACCAGTGCCATCCCTACTGTCTTCCTGCCCCAGCGCCGGGCACTGGCCTAGGGTCCTTCCATGGGCCAGTGCAAGCCCAGGGGCTAGGAAGGTCCTCTAGATCGGAAGCTCCTTGTGGGCGGGGAACGTATCCGTTGCCCTCTCGCAAGCGCTTAATCCAGTGCTCTGCACACAGAAGGCGCTCAATAAATATGACAGAATGAATGAGTGATCACAGCCCAACCCCAGTCGCAGGTTTTGGAGGGCGGGGGAGACCCCCCAGGCTCTCTGGAGGGTGGGGGGACGGGGGCAGGGAGCTCGGGTCTGCCCTGACAGCCCTCTTGGCTGCCAGAGTTGAGGCTGGGGCTGCCGGGGTCTGGAGCGGGAGGGCTCCAGGAATGGGGGGCCGTTCAGGGCCGCGGGGGCCGGGCAGCGGAAGAGACGGACACCGGGCACAGCGCCTCCTCCCTGCCAGGCCAGGGGCCGGACGGGGCGGACCCTCCGCCCTGCGGCCCCTTCGGGCCCCGGCTGAGGCAAGGCCAAGGGGGAGCCTTCCCTCCGGGAGTCCCGGCCGGCCTCAGCGGAGTCTCTGCTTCCCCAGGGGCAGTGGGGGAGAGCTGGGACGGAGAAGGAAGCTGAATCTGGTGCGGTGGGGAAGGCGGCCAAGCTGGGGCGAAAACTCTCTAGGTCTCCAAGCCCACCCCCCAACCACGACTCTCCCCAAAAAGTCTCTGCTCCGGCCTGGGAGGTGGAATTTCCAAATAAGTCTCAAATGCAGGCAATTTCAGGGACCTGCAACACTTTCAGCAAATACTAATAACGGTATTCGTTGAGCGTTTCCTACGTAGGCACCGTACTAAGCCCCGGAGTGGATAAAATCGGGTTGGGCGCCGTCCCTGTCCCACGTGGGGCTCACGGTCTGAATCCCCATTTTATAGATGAAGTAACCGAGGCCCAGAGGAGTGAAGTGACTTTGCCCTAGGTCGCACAGCAGACGGGCGGCAGAGGCGGGATTAGAACACAGGTCCTTTCGACTCCCAGGCCCGTGCTCTACCCCCTACGCCATGCCGCTGCTCGTGGCGGCACGAGAAATCCCTCCCCCGGGAAAAAGCAGCCATCCCGGCTAGGGCTCAGGCTAAGGCTCTGAAGATGCCTGATCGTGGCATCCAAAGACAGCCGGGGGCAAAGCCAGGCGGGCAGCTGCGGGAACCACAGCTGCCCGCGGCCCAGGGCGACGGAAAGGCTGTCGAAAGCCCCAACCCCTGAAACAAGCGGGCTGTGGGCTAGTGGGGGAGGACCCGGCTGAAACAGACCCTTTTGCAAAGGCGAAGCGGCTGTTCTTCCCTCCCGCCACCCCGAGCCACGGCCCCGTAACTCCTCCTCCTCAACCACCACCACGGTGCCACCCCCTTCCGCCCCGAGCTCTACCCGGGAGAGGCCGCTCGCAAGAAGCTTCTCACACAGGTGCAACCACGCAGCCACTCCAGCTCAAGTGAAGAGTCTGAACCTCAGGAAGGCCAGAGGGCGGGAGGCAGAGAGGGGTGCAGAGGGGAGCGCCGTGAGGCAAGCTGCGGCCTCTTCCTCTTTAGTTTTTAAAGGGCCGGCACTGGGGCTCCCTCTGCTCGTCCACTTTGCTTGTTCTCTGGGGAATGCCCAAGGCCCAGAGGGATTATAAAGCTGCACCGGAACTGACACCAAAGCGAGCAGGCTAAACCGGTCTCTGCACGTAGGTGTAGTGGGTGTGGGGTCCCACTCCAGGCAAGGAACCTGAGGCCCAGAGAACTTAAGTCCATTCGCCCGGGTCACCCAGCGATTTAGAAGCAGAGCGGGGACCGGGACGGCCGGCCCCGGCCCCGGGGATTAACCTCGGCCTGGCCGAGATCTCGGCTCGCCCCGATCTCGCCCTTCTTGGAGGCTCTGGGAGGAAGGAGGGCAGGTATGGTGAGGGGAAAACACCTCCTTTCCGTCTCTATCTGTTGCTGAATTGTCCATTCCAAGCGCTTAGTCCAGGGCTCTGCACGTAGTAAGCGCTCAATAGAGACTATTGAATGAATGAATGGTAATCATTGTGAATAAAAACAAAATCCTGAACTTCCCAACGGGAGTCTCCTGTCCAGTGGAGAAGCAGCGTGGCCTAGAGGATAGAGCACGGGCCCGGGAGACAGAAGGACCTGGGTTCTAATTCCGGCTCTGCCACTTGTCTGCTGCGTGACCTCAGGAAAGTCGCTTCACTTCTCTGTGCCTCTGTTACCTCATCTGTAAAATGGAGATTAAGACTGAGCCCCGTGTGGGACAGGGAAGGTGTCCAACCCGACTACCTTGTGTCGACTACAGCGTTTAGTACAGCGCCTGGCACGTAAAAAACACTTTAATACCACAGTTGTGATTATGAGAGCTGTTCCCTGCAAGAGACGGTGAGTAAGCGAGGATTTCATGCACTGTATTGCTTGACGCTTTGCTTCTTAAGAATCACGACAGTGAAACTCGAGTCAACCTCTGTAAGCATTTGGCCGGGCTCGATTTCTTCACCTCGCCCTCACGCTCCGGCCGACCAGCCCTCCCGGTGGGTAGCCGAGGAGCAGCAACGACTGCTCAGGGAGACAGATTTCTCTCTTGCCCGTAGCCCCGGGAGACGGCAGGGGAAGATTCTCCATCGGGCAGAGGGAGAAACTGAGTCAGGGAAGGAAGAAATAGGATGATGAAGGAAGTATGCCTAGTCTGGGAGGAAGGAAGGCGGGAGGGGCATTCCAGGGGCAAGAACGCCCCTCCCACCCACCACGATGGCCAAGTCAAGGCTTCCCTGAGCCCTAGGAGCGAGCAGAGAGGGACAAGGGAGAGGGAGTGGAGGCTGGAATACATTACTTGGCATATGGCGCATGCAGCATAGAATAGACCTGACTTTGACTTTGAAATCGCGCTCCCCGGCCTGCAGTCCTTCGTTCACAATCTTCACCACTTCGTCAGGTGTGAGGTCACCCCTGGGAGGGAGAGAGACGTCCCGGGAGAGCCATCAGCCCCGTCCGCTCCTCGGTGATAGGGGAAACCTGGCCGGGGCAACCTGGACGTCGCCTCACCCGGCCCGGAACCCAGGGGTGTTGGCCCGGCATCAGTTTGGTCGGAGGGACCTGGACACCTCCTCACCTGGCCCGGGTGGACAAGAGTCCAGGGGGGCTAATCCAGCAATGTGGGGGGGGACCGCTCCCCTCGGACTTCCGTTCCCCAACCGATACTTGGGGGATGGCCCCATCTCACCCCAACACAGATTTTAGGGTTCTGCTTTGGGTCAGACCAGCAGACCGGATTTGAGTGGGAGAAAGCCCCGAAGGTCAGGCAGAAGCCAGCTTCTCTGAGTTCCTGCTGCAGCAATCACTGGACTCAGGTTTGGGGGCAGAGGGAGACTTGTGGCTTTGCCAAAGTCAGATTTTAGAGTTCTGCTTTGGGCCAGGCCGGCAGGAGGGGACCTTGGAACCCCAGCTTCCCTTGTCCTCCTCCTCCTCCTCTTGCACAGCCCACCTTGGGTCACTAGAAAGTGATCTGGCACCAGTTTTCCGGGACCCCGGCTGCGAGGACGGCGTGGCCCAACCTAGGGGTGCGAGACCACCCCCGCCCCCAGGACTCACAAGCAGCTCTGTGGTTATTTGGGTTCTTGCCGCCCCATTTCCCTGTCCACTTGTCATCCGCCCCCCTTCCCGTCTCCCCTTCTCTATCTTTCCTGCCTCGACCTCGCTCCAAAATATGACAAGAGTAACAAGCCCGGAGTGACAAGCCCCCCACCCAACCACTCACCGGTGCTCACCCCTCCTCTTGGCGGGGCTTGGAGGGGATTTCGAGCCCAAGGCCGGTGGGCGAGTGAGCCCATGCAGGCCACCGCCTCCCCCAGCGACACCCCTACCCTTACTCACTCTTCCTGGTTCCAGGGGATGGGCTTCACCTTGGAGTTGGCCAGGAAGTGTGGGCTGTACCTCACCTCCACGTAGGCTATGCCCTCCTGGGCCTTCATCTCCACAAACTCATAGGCGATCCTGTACACGGCTTCCCGGTCGCCCCTGGAAGCGAGAGGGCCGGCGAAGGGGGCTCAGGCCCAGTCCTCCCGCCGGGGGTCAGCGGCTCGGCCCGCTCCCCGGCCCGCCCGCCTGGTTTCCCTGAGCCTGAGGACTTGCCGTCCACGGGGCCTGGGCCTCTTGGAGATTAACAGTGGGGCTCGAAGGGACTCTTTCCCTTTGAGCTCCCTTGCCCGGTCCGGGATGGCGGGGAGGAAAGCTACTCTCCTTTCCCCTGTGGCCCACTTCACCATTTGAGACCCTCCCTGGGCGAAGAGGGAGGCTTTCGGAGCCCCCAGGAGCTGAGACCCTTAAACAAGTGCCCGGGCTGCTCCAGGTCTGGAACAGGTCCGGCCTGGTCACGGCGGGGCAGGAGAGTCCAGCTGCCCCTCACCCGGCACCTCCGAGGGACCCCCCCCCCGGGAGTAGCCACCGGTCCTCCGACAGCCAGCAGCCGAGGAAACAGAGGGCAGGGCACCGGAGAGAAGTTCTGGGTGAAAGGGAGGGAGGGTGGGCGGGAGAGCGAGTCGGGGGGCCGGTGTGGGAAGGGGGTGAACCGGAGGGCGCAGGAAGCTCTCCCCGGTGCTGGGGGCGACGCCGGACCGGAGAGGACTCCTGGCTTTGTTCGGATGGGCCGACCGACTGTTGACTGAGGAAGCGGAAGGGATGGGTGGGGGAGAGAGGAAAGCGGGGGCACTTACGCAATAACTGGCATGTAATAGTCAAATTTGGCTAAGAATTCCGGAAGGCTGAGAGGTCTGTCCATCCCGATCACTTCCCGCAGCCCCTCGGGGGTATCCGCAGGGAGAGGGATCCCTCTCTTCCTGGAAGCAGAAGCAAGTGGAACCAGGGATGCAGTGGACCCAGCCCTGTCCCCCTCTCCCCTCTGCCCCTTCCCCCTGCCCCGCTCCAGCGTCATCTTTGTCTCCGGAAGAAGTTGCAGCCGCCACGCTGCAGAAATAGCATGGCACAGTGGAAGCGGCACGGCGTAACACATACAGCACTGGCCTGGGAGTCAGAAATTCATGGGTTCTAATCCCGGCTCTGCCGCTTGTCTGCTGTGTGACCTCGGGCAAGTCGCTTCACTTCTCTGGGCCTCAGTTCCCTCATCTAGAAAATGGGGATTGAGACTGAGCCTCTCGTGGGACGGGGACCGTGTCCAACCCGATTTGCCTGCACCCACCCCAGCGCTCAGTAGTGTCTGGCGCATAGTAAGTGCTTAACACCATAATTATTATTATTATTATTATCTCCTCATCGGGGAAGGGTCATGCTGGCCTGGGGGACCTGCTGAGGGCATATGGGGAGGTGGAGGGAAAAGCCTTGCGCCACACTGCCTCTTGGGATACTCTCCCAATCGCTTAGTACAGTAATCTGCCCAGAGTAAGCGCTCACTACATTCTATTGAGCGATTTGAGTGGGAGAAAGCCCAGGGAGGTCAGGCAGAAGCCAGATTCTCTGAGTTCCTGCCGCAGCAATCACTGGACTCGGGTTTGGGGGCAGAGGGTGGCTTGTGGCTTTGCCAAAGAGGGTGTGCCGGGAAGGGAGAGGGAGGAGGGGACACCTGGGTCTAATCTCTAACCCGTGCCCAGACTGGGCCTTATCGAGGGGAGTGATTTCCGCAACGATTCCTGTTTGTCGAGATAAGGGCTCGGTCCCTCTCTGGGCTCATCGAGATTGCCCTCGCCCGCTTCCCATCCTTCCTCCCAGCCCCGGGCCCGCCCCCCTGCCCTGGTAACCTGCATTGGTTGACAAGGAGAGGGGAGCAATCTCTCCCTGATTTGTCTCGGGACCCTCCCCAATCTGTCCAGAGGACGCTTTCGGCAACCCTGCGCCACCCTCCATCCCTCCACTTACTTGCCAAAGTAGAGAATGGTCTCTGGCTTAATGGCTCCATCCAGGTGGACATGCAGTTCGACCTATTGGAGAAACGACGCCATCGGTGACCCGCCGAGGGAGGTGAAGCCCCCGGGCTCAGGCCAGCGGGAGGTGGAAGAAGTCCAGGCTGGGTTGGGCGGGCCACACTTCGAGGAGGGGAGCGTGGAAGCCAGAGACACGGGACTAACCTCGCTGCCCCAGCCCTGGGAGCCGGGAGGGGGCCTACCCGGCCTTGGCTCTCTGCTCCCTAGGTGTGAGAAAAGGGGGAACAAATTCCAGGGGGAAAAGCCTTGGAGGGGGATTAGTCCCAAAGCTGGGCTGTGTCTTACTGGGGACCACCCCCCACCTACTGAGAGGGAAGAGGAAACTAAGAAAGGGGAAAGAGCGGGAGGTGCTCAAAGAATGAAATGATTCCAGCTACTTTCTCAGGGTACGTGGTGGGGACGGGGGATGAGGGAGAGAAGGGTAGGTAGGCTTCATTCCTGGTCCCCTTCCTGAGGGGGAAAAGAGCCAGGATGGTTGGTCCGTTTCCGAAAGGTGGCATAGACGCTTTGGCTCCAAAAGAGCCTTTCATCTCTCTCCTCCTGCCCCTTTCTGGGCAGAACTACCTGGTGTCCGTCTCCCACTCTAGACTGTAAGCTCACTGTGGGCAGGGAATGTGTCTGTTTATTGTTATATTGTACTCTCCCAAGATCTTAGTACAGCGCTCTGCACACAGTAAGGGCTCAGTAAATACTTTGCACTTCCCTGTGCCTCGGGTCACCTCCTCTGTAAAATGAGGATAACAATAAAAATAATTATGGCATTTAAGTGCTTATTACGTGCCAGGCACTGTACTGAGCATTGGGGTAGATATAAGCAATTCTGGTTGGACACAGTCCCTATCCCCCATGGGTCTCACAGTCTCAGTCCCCATTTTGCAGATAAGGGAACTGAGGCCCAGAGAAGTAAAATGACTTGCCTGAGGTCACACCACAGACAAGTGGCGGAGCTGGGATTAGAAGCCATAACCTTCTGACTCCCAGGCCCGTGTTCTAACCACAACGCCATGCTGCTTCTCCCAGGAAAAGAGTGTAAGCTCCATGTGGGACAGGGACTGTGTCCAACCTGATTAACTTGTATCTACCCCAGCACTTAGAACAGTACTTGACACATAGTAAGCGCTTAACAAGTACTGTCATTATTATTATTATGATTAACTGAATGATCCTCTGTGAAGGTTAGAGGACACAGCCTGGTGGAGAGGTCCGATCGGACAAGGGACTGCCCCGATTCCAGGACCCGGAGATGTATCCAGGTTCAGTGTGGATTGAAGAATCACCAGCTCTTCCATCTAAATGGGGGAAAAGGAGAGCGAAGACGGGGACGCACGGATAGGGTGGGAAGTTGGGCGGCTGGCACGGGGAAGGGGAGGAGAGAAGGAAGGAGGAACTAGAGGCTCAGCCGTGTGACCAGGGCTGAGGCACTGCTGATTCGACACCCCACAGATCCCTGCAGCCGCCACCCCCGCCAGTCATCCAAATCCACACAACCGGACCGGGTCACTAACCTGGAATTCCTGGCGGAAGGGAAGCCCTGGGGAAGCCAAGGGCGATCTCGGTGAGGATGTGGGTCAGCGAGCCCAAGGCCCGTATTCATTCATTCATTCAGTAGTATTTATTGAGCGCTTACTGTGTGCAGAGCACTGTACTAAGTACTTGGAAAGTATAGGACAATATAGTACAATATAGACCCCGTAGCTGGGGTCTCCAGGAAACCGGCCCGCTCCCCGAGGGCCTCCCCTATCTTCCGGGGGCCAAAGACGGGAAGCCCGCGCGCGTCGGCCGAGGGCAGCCTGGAGGAGGTGGCTTCAGGAGCCAGTCGGGGTCCCGCCAATACTTTGTTAAGCGCTTACTATGTGCCAAGCACAAGATACAAGATAATGAGGTTGGACACATCAATCCCTGCCCCACATGGGGACAGTCTTAATCCCCACGCTACAGACGAGGTAACTGAGGCCCAGAATAGCCAAGTCAAACCCAAGGTCATACAGCAGACAAGTGGCGGAGCCAGGATTAGAACCCAGGTCCTTCCGACTCCCAGGCCCCTGCTCTACCTACTAAACCGCTCTGCTTCTCTGTTCCCGAGAGGCAGCGGTCCCACACTTATGTCCACAGCTGTGATTTATTTATTTCTATTAATGTCTGTCTCCCCGACTCTCAACTGTAAGCTCATTTTGGGCAGGGAAAGTGTCCGTTCATTGTAGTGTACTCTCCCAAGAGCTTAGTCCAGTGCTCTGCACTTAGTAAGCGCTCAGTAAATACGGTTGAATGAACGAATGCACTCGCCGGGCCCGCCGGACCCCCCTTGGCTCTTGTCGGACGCTGGGCAGGGCTGACGGAGCTCCGCCTGCCCTGGAAGGGGCTTTCGAGGGGGTGGGGGGACAGGCAAGGGGACGGGAAGGAAGGGTTGGGCTGCAGCTTGAGGAACACGAGACAGCCGTCTCCTGGGTCTCTTCTGGAGCCAAAAACCTCGGGTCAAACCGGGACTCGAGCGAGAAGGCCTGGGGTAAGCACAGCTTTCTCCGTGAGGTGAAGGAGGGGGAGGGAGGCAGGGCAGTGCGGGGCTCCATCCCCTGAGAAATTCCTTCCCGCTCACACCCTCCTGGTGAGCATCCTCATCTTCTAGATGGTGACCTCGCTGTGGGCAGGGAACGCTATTGTACTTTCTCAAGTGCTTAGTACAGTGATCTGCACTCGGTAAATGCTTAATTAATATGACGACGAATGAATTATAGCAGTAGCATTTTGTCAAGCACTTATTATGTGCCAAAGACTGTGCCATGTGCTGAGGTAGACGCTAGATAATCAGTTGGGCTCACGGTCAAAGAGGAGAGGAAAAGGTAATTCATCCCCATTTTAAGGATGAGAAAAACTGAGGTCCAGAGAGGCGTGGCCTAGTAGGTAGATCACGGGACTCTTGAGCATCATCATCTTCTAGACGGTGACCTCACTGGGGGCGGGGAATGTCACCGTTTATTGTTGTATTGTATTTTCCCAAGTGCTTAGTACAGTGCTCTCCACCCAGGAAGTGCTTAATTAATACGACTGAGCACGGGACTGTTAGTCATAAGGACCTGTGTTCTAATCCTGGCTCTACCACTTGCCTGCTGGGTGACCTTGTGCAAGTCATTTCACTTCTCCTCGCCTCATGGGGGTAAAGATTGCGAGTCTCACGGGGGAAACGGACTGTGCCCGACCTGATGAACTTGTACGTACCCTAGCGCTTAATACGGGCCCTGGCAGAGAGTAAGCACTTAAGGAAGCCGCTCCCTCCTCTCTCCCAGCCTCTGGAAACCCGAGGTCAAGCCTCGCTCACGTCAGCGGGGCAGGCAGGATGAACGCTCCTCTCTCTCTCCACTCTGTCAGCAGTAGTAGGTCTAATCGAGGTAATGATTCTCGGCTTCCGGGTTCAAAACCCAGACCGCTCCGGGTACGCCCATCTGCCCTTTCCACTCCTCCCTTCCTGGCACCCTCACTTTGAACTTTCAAAGAACGTGAAAAGGTTTGGTCTCACTTGGAAGTTTCCCCGATTTGCGGCAGTTGGACTTCAGAGACGCGGCGTGACCCAGTGGAAAGAGCATGGGCCCGGGAGACAGAGGAAGTGGGTTCTAATCTGGGCCCCATCATATACCAACTCTGATATACTGTACTCTCCCAAGTGCTCAGTACAGTGGTCTGCAGATGGTAAGAGCTCAATAAATACAATAATAATAATAATAATACTGTTGGTATTTGTTAAGCACTTACTATGTACGGAGCACTGTTCTAAGAGCTGGGCTAGATCCAGGGTAATCAGGTTGTCCCACGTGAGGCTCACAGTTTATCCCCATTTTACAGATGAGGTAACTGAGGCCCAGAGAAGTGAAGTGACTTGCCCACAGTCAAACAGCTGACAAGTGGCGGAGCTGGGATTCGAACCCATGACCTCTGACTCCCAAGCCCGGGCTCCTTCCACTGAGCCACGCTGCTTCAAGTGATTGATTTACCTGCAACGCGACACTGGGAAAGTCACGTGACTTTTCTGTTCCTCAGTTCCCTCATCTACAAAATGGGGATGCAATCCCTCTTCTCCCTCCTATTTAGACTTTGAGCCCCACGTGGCTGATGATCTTGTATCTATCCCAGTGCTTAGTACAGATACCACAATTATTACTATCATTATTATTATCTCTTCTGAACTTGGACCAGTGGAGGAACGGTTAGTGTTCGGGGACGATTTTTTGTATCTATGCCCGTGCTTAGTTCAAATGCCACAGTCATTATCATTATTATTATTATCTGTCCTGAAATTGGACCAGCGGAGGAAAGGTTAGTCCTATTTGGGACCTGATGATCTTCTATCTACCCAGTTCTTAGTACAGACACCACAATTATTACTATTATCATTATTATTTCAGCCGTGAACTTGGGCCAGCGGAGGAATGGTTAGTCCTACGTGGGAAACTCATGCTCTTGCATCTCTCCCAGTGCTTAGTACAAATACCACAATTATTATTATTATTTACTCGTTCAGTCGTATTTATTGAGCGCTTATCGTGTGCAGAGCACTGTACTGAGTGCTTGGAAAGTAATAATAATAATGATGATGGTATTTGTTAAGCACTTACTATGTGCCAAGCACTGTTCTAAGCACTGGGGTAGATACGAGGTCATCAGGTTGTCCTATGTGGGGCTCACAGTCTTGATCCCCGTTTTACAGATGAGGTGACTGAGGCCCAGAGAAGTCAAGTGACTTGCCTAAGGTCACACGGCAGACAAGTGGCGGAGCCGGGATTAGAACCCACCACCTCTGACTCCCAAGCCCGTGTACAGTTCAGCAATAAAGAGAGACAATCCCTGCCCACACCGGGCTTACAGTGCAGAATGGGGCAGACAGACATCAAAATAAGTAAACAGGCATCAATATAAATAAATAGAATTACAGATATATACACGTCCAAACAAGTAAAAATTGTTTCTTAGTATAAATAGCACAATTATTATTATTATTTTTATTATCTGTCCTGAACCTGGACCCGTGGAGGACCTGATGTGGGACCTGATGATCTGGTATCTACCCCAGTGCTTAATACAAATACCATAATTATCATTATTATCATTATTATTATCTGTCCTGAACTTGGACCCGTGGAGGAATGGTTAGTGCTGTGTGAGACCTGATGATCTTCTATCTACCCCAGTGCTCAGTACAAATATCACGATTATCATCATCATCATCATTATCGGTCCGAAACCTGGACCAGCGGAAGAGTGGTCAGTCCCCATGGGGGACCTGTTGATCTTGCATCTACCCCAGTGCTTGGTACAAAGACCACTATTATTATTATTATTGTTATCATCTGTCCTGAACCAGGACCAGCAGAGGAAGGGCGAGTCCCCACCGGGCTCACGGACCCAGTCGGTGGGAACGGAGCGGGAAGGCGCCGGGACTCTGCCGATCGATGGGCCGTGAGCACGGTGGCTCCGAGGGCAACGTCTAGTCGGCCTCCTGGCTCTGCCCGCTCCGGACCTGGGGGTCCCCGCGGGTCCAGCTCCTCTGGCCCTCCCGCAGCAGGTCACGCACACGTTCCCGGGAAAAGGACCCGGCGGAGGCGGCGGGCCAACCCGTCCGCGCCGGGCCCACCGGGTTCCGGCTCATCGGTCTCCCCGTCCCCCGCTGCCCCTCCGAGCCCAGACGGAGGGTCTGCCCCTTCCGTTTCCCGTGCCCAGCTGAGCGCCGGCCCCATCTGCCTTTCCAGTTTAGAGGCAAACGGGACACCTTCCCCTCACTCCCCGGAGGCCCGCTCTTTCAACAGAAACCCAGGCTCATCGGGGAGGTTGGGCCGGAAACCCGCAAGATCGCGGGGTGGCCGCTGCCTCCGCCGGCTCTCCTCTATCATATGAGAAGCGGCGGGGCTCGGTGGCCAGAGCCCGGGGTTGGGGGTCGGAGGCCGTGGGTTCCAATCCCGCCTCCGCCACTTATCAGCTGTGTGACCTGGGGCAAGTCACTTCCTTTCTCTGGGCCTCAGTTCCCTCATCTGTAAAATGGGGATGAAGACCGCGAGCCCCACGTGGGACAACCCGATTACCTCGTATCTACGCCACCGCGTAGAACGGTGCTTGGCACGGAGTAAGCGCTTAACAAATACCATTATTATTATTATTATTATCGTCATTATCTCTACTCACACGGCCTGGTCCTCTGGGCGGGACAGCTCCCTTTCAGCCTGGCGTCCCTTTCCCCGGTCATTCCTGAGGCAGGCCGGGCGGTGGGGCAATCCGAAGGCCACCCCGGGGAGGGCAATCGCGGGGGTCGTTATTCATCCGTCCGTCCGATTGTATTTACCGAGCTCTTACTGTGTGCGGAGCACTGTACTGAGCACTTGGGAGAGGCCGATGCAGTAAACAGGCGCATTCCCTATCCACAGCCAGCTCACGGTGTAGAAGGGGAGACAGACGGGAATAAAAATAAATTCGAGATGGGTAGATAAGTGCCACGGGGCTGATGAGACGGGGGATGAATAAAAGGGAGCGAGTCAGGGTGACGGAGAAGGGAGTGGGGGAAGAGGAATGGAGGGCTTAGTCAGGGAGGGCCTCCGGGAGGAGATGGGCTCTCGGTAAGGCTTTGAGGTGGGGGGGGAGGGTCGCTGTCTGTCGGCTGGGAGGTCGGAATTGTCGGCTGACTATGGCCGGGCCTCCGCCCTGAAGGAGACATCAAAATAGGTAATAATAACAATGTTGGTATTTGTTAAGCGCTTACTATGTGCCGAGCACTGTTCTAAGCGCTGGGGGAGATACAGGGTCATCGGGTCGTCCCACGGGAGGCTCCCAGTTAATCCCCATTTTACAGATGAGGGAACCGAGGCACAGAAAAGTTAAGTAACTTGCCCACAGTCACCCAGCTGACAAGCGGCAGAGCCGGGAGTCGAACTCGTGACCTGTGACTTCGAAGCCCAGGCTCTTTTCCACTGAGCCACGCTGCTTCCTCTCCTTGCCAGACCTACGAGCCACAGTCTGTTTATTGTTCTCTCGTCCTCTCCCAAGCCCTCAGTCCAATGCTCTGCACACAGTAAGCGCTCAATAAATACAGTCGGCTGACTGACAGCCTGGACCCCGGGCCCGGCAGGGCTGAGAAAGAGATCTCATCTCTCCCTCCCTTCTGCGTCGCCCTGACTTGCTCCTCTTGCTCTTCCCCGCTCTCAGCCCCCGAGCCCTCATGTCCATATCTGTCATTTTATTTATTTGTCTTGATGTCTCCCCATCTAGACTGCAACGTCCTCGCGGGCAGGAAACGTCACTGTTGTTTCCCAAGCGCTCAGTACAGCGCTCCGCACCCCGTAAGCGTGCAATCGAAACGACTGAATGAATGAAGATCGAATCGGGAGGCGGGAAGGTTTCCGGGCCGGGGGTTAGGATTCCGATCGATCGGCACGGGGACTCCGTCCTGGGCTCGAGGCCCGAGCCGGGGCTGCGGGGGCGGGGAGGGGGGGGGGTCCTCCACATCTTCTAAAAACCTGGGCCTCGGGCCAAGGAGGACTTGGCGTCTGAGCAAATCCAGAGAGGCCCTGAGCAGCCCCGGACACGGCTCAGCCGGGCGGAGAAGCCCCGGCTGCGTCTTGTAAGCTCCGAGACGTCCATCTCTCCCTCTAGGATGCAAACCCCTCGCGGGCGGTGGACGGGTCTACCCATTCTGCTGTGTGGTATTCTCCCAAACGCTTAATACACCGCATACTGTGGGCAAGTCACTTCGCTACTCCGGGCCTCAGTTACTCCAGCCGTAAAACGGGGATTAAGAGCGTGAACTCTATGGGGGACAGGGGCTGACTAGCTTGTATCTGTTCAAGTGCTTGGAACCGTACTTGGCACGTAGTGAGCGCTTACTAAGTACCATAATTATTATTAATTATTATCCACCCCACGAAGCCCAGGGTGGACAGCTGACCATAAATGGATCGGGAGAGTTACGGCCGACGTATATCCTCGATCCTCGCCTCCGGTCTCATTCGTTCGATCGTTCAACTCGATCCTATTTATTGAGCGCTTACTGGGTGCAGAGTACTGTACTAAGCGCTTGGGAAAGTACACTATAACAATAAACGTATTCCCTGCCCCTAACGACCTGAGTCTAGAGGGTCTCCTTATCTCCAGCACTCATGTGCCTATGTACATAAGCGTGGCTTAGTGGAAAGAGCCCGAGGTTGGGAGTCACTGGTCGTGGGTTCTAATCCCAGCTCTGCCACTTCTCAGCGGTGTGACTTTGGGCAAGTCGCTTAACGTCTCTGTGCCTCAGTTCCCTAGAGAAGCAGCGTGGCTCGGCGGAAAGAGCCCGGGCTTTGGAGTCAGAGGTCACGGGTTCGAATCCCGGCTCGGCCACTCGTCAGCTGTGGGACTGTGGGCGAGTCACTTCACTTCTCGGGGGCCTCAGTTCCCTCATCTGTAAAATGGGGACTAAGACCGTGAGCCCCACGTGGGACAACCTGATTCCCCTCTGTCTACCCCAGCGCTTAGAACGGTGCTCGGCACATAGTAAGCGCTTAACAAATACCAACATTATTATTATTATTATCCCCTCACCTGTAAAATGGGGATGAAGACTGTGAGCCCCACACGGGACAACCTTGTATCTCCCCCAGCGTTTAGAACAGGGCTTGGAAATAGTAAGCGCTTAACCAACACCATAATTATTCCCAAAGACTGTAAGCCTCTTGTGGGCAGGGATTGTCTCTCTTTGTCGCTGTAATGTGCTTTCTAAGCGCCCAGGACAGTGCTCTGCACACAGTAAGTGCTCAATAAATGCGATGGAATGAATGAATTCATTCCATCAAATTTGTTGAGCGCTTACTGTGTGCGGAACGTTGTCCCAACCGCTTGGAAAGTACAATTCGAATGACTTCTATTGTCCTCTCCCAAGCACTCAGGACAGCGCTGTGCACACAGTCAGCGCTCAACAGATACACTTGAATGACTGAATGAATGCTATACTGTTCTCTTGTCCTCTCCCAAGCGCTTAGGACAGCGCTCTGCACACAGCGCTCAACAAATAATAATGCTGGTATCTGTTAAGCGCTTACTATGTGCAGAGCGCTGTTCTAAGCGCCGGGGGAGACACAGGGGAATCAGGTTGTCCCACGTGGGGCTCACGGTCTTCATCCCCATTTTACAGATGGGGTACCTGAGGCCCAGAGAAGTGAAGTGACTTGCCCACGGTCACACGGCTGACAAGTGGCAGAGCTGGGATTCGAACTCAAGACCTCTGACTCCAAAGCCCATGCTTTTTCCACTGAGCCACGCTGCTTCTCTATACGGTTCAGCGACTGAATGCTATATTGTTCTCTTGTCCTCTTCCAAGCGCTCAGTACAGTGCTCTGCACACAGTCAGCGCTCAACAAATACAACGAGGACTGAAAGCTACATTGTTCTCTCGTCCTCTCCCCAGCGCTCAGGACAGCGTTCTGCACAGTCGGCGCTCAGCAAATACGATTCGGTGACTGAATGACTGTTATATTGTCGTATTGTCCTCTCCCCAGCGCTTAGGACAGCGTTCTGCCCAGAGTCAGCGCTCAATAAATAGGATGGAATGACTGCTATATTGTTCTCTCGTTCTCTCCCCAGCGCTTAGGACAGTGCTTTGCACACAGTCAGCGCTCAATAAATAGGATGGAATGATCGCTATGTTGTGGTATTGTCCTCTCCCCAGCGCTTAGGAGAGCGTTCTGCACAGAGTCAGCGCTCAGTAAATAGGATGGAATGATCGCTATGTTGTGGTATTGTCCTCTCCCCAGCGCTTAGGACAGCGTTCTGCACAGAGTCGGCGCTCAATAAATAGGATGGGACGATTGCAATATCGCGGTATTGTCCTCTCCCCAGCGCTTAGGAGAGCGTTCTGCACAGAGTCAGCGCTCAATAAATAGGATGGAATGATCGCTATGTTGTGGTATCGTCCTCTCCCCAGCGCTTAGGACAGCGTTCTGCACAGAGTCGGCGCTCAATAAATAGGATGGGATGATTGCTATATGGTGGTATTGTCCTCTCCCCAGCGCTTAGGAGCGCGCTCTGCACAGTCATTGCTCAATAAATAGGATGGGATGATTGCTATATCGTGATATTATCCTCTCCCCAGAGCTTAGGAGAGCGCTCTGCACAGAGTCAGCGCTCAATAAATAGGATGGGATGATTGCAACATCGCGATATTATCCTCTCCCCAGCGCTTAGGAGCGCATTCTGCACAGAGTCAGCGCTCAATAAATAGGATGGGATGATTGCTATATCGCGATATTATCCTCTCCCCAGAGCTTAGGAGAACGCTCCGCACAGTCAGCGCTCAATAAATAGGATGGAATGATCGCTATGTTGTGGTATTGTCCTCTCCCCAGCGCTTAGGACAGCGTTCTGCACAGAGTCGGCGCTCAATAAATAGGATGGGACGATTGCAATATCGCGGTATTGTCCTCTCCCCAGCGCTTAGGAGCGCGCTCCGCACCCAGTCAGGGCTGAATAAGCAGGATCGACCGAGTCAAGGGGAAGGGCAAGAGGCTGCTCGGTCCCGATCCCGGCGAGGAGCCCCTTTCCCTCCCCCCCCCCGCGGCCTCGATCACTCACTTTAGGCTTGTTAAACGTGGCCATCGCTTGGATCGATGCGCCGATCGATGGATGGATGGATGGATGGATGGAGCGGGATCGATGGATCGATAGGTGGTGGCGATGGACCGGGCCCGTCCCGCCCGCCGGCGCGGCCCCCGCTCTTATTGGGGCCCGGACACGCCCCCCGGCCGGACCCCGCCCCCTGGAAGCCCCGCCCCCGCCCGAAGCCCCGCCCCCGAGCCAGGCCCGGCCAATCGGAGCCCCGCGACCAGCCCGGGACACGCCCCCGGACGCCAGGCCCCGCCCCCGACCCGAGGACCCGCCTATCGGGAGCCCGGATCCGCCCTGGCCCCGCCCCCCGGGCCCTCGCGCCCCTCTCGGACACGCCCATTGGCTGCCGCCCACATCCAGGCCACGCCCCCAGGCCCCAGGCCACGCCCCCTCCCACTTAAGCATCAAATAATAATAATAATAATAATGTTGGTATTTGTTAAGCGCTGACTCTGTGCAGAGCACTGTCCCGAGCGCTGGGGGAGACACAGGGGAATCAGGTTGTCCCACGTGGGGCTCCCAGTCTTCATCCCCCTTTTACAGATGGGGGAACTGAGGCCCAGAGAAACGAAGTGACTTGCCCCAGGTCGGCCAGCTGGTAAGTGGCCGAGCCGGGATTAGAACCCGTGACCTCTGATTCCAAAGCCCGGGCTCTTTCCACTGACCCACGCTGCTTCTCTACATTTGTTAAGCGCTTGCTATGTGCCGAGCACTGTTCTAAGCGCTGGGGGAGACACAGGGGAATCAGGTTGTCCCACGTGGGGCTCACAGTCTTCATCCCCATTTTACAGATGGGGGAACTGAGGCCCAGAGAAGTGACTCGCCCACAGTCACTCACTCAGCTGACAAGGGGCGGAGTCGGGATTCGAACCCATGACCTCTGACTCCCAAGCCCGGGCTCTTTCCACTGAGCCGCGCTGCTTCTCTTAATAATGATGTTGGTATCTGTTAAGCGCTGACTATGTGCAGAGCACTGTTCTAAGCGCTGGGGGAGACACAGGGTCGTGAAGTTGTCCCACGTGGGGCTCACAGTCTTCATCCCCATTTTACAGATGAGGGAACTGAGGCCCAGAGAAGTGAAGTGACTCGCCCACAGTCACACAGCAGACGAGTGGCAGAGCGGGGATTCGAACCCATGACCTCTGACTCCCAAGCCCGTGCTCTTTCCACTGAGCCACGGCTGCTTGGCTCCGCAGGTGGGAAAACCGGGCGGGAGGAGGACGCCAGGGGTGAGTGACAAAAAAGAGAAACGTCAAAGATGAAGGTGCAGAAGGAATTAATAATAATAACGACGATGGCATTGGTTAAGCACTTACTATGTGCCAGGCGCTGTACTAAGCACTGGGGTGGATCCCGGTAAAATGGCTTGGACGCAGTCCCTGTCCCATGTGGGGCTCACAGTCTCAATCCCCTTTTTACAGATGAAGTAACTGAGGCACAGAGAAGTGAAGTGACTTGCCCCAGATCACACAGCAGACAAGTGGCGGCAGCAACTGATATAAATAAATAAATAACATATATATCTATAGATATACTGATATAGATATACTGTAGTATATCTATATATATTATTTATATAGAAATAACTATATATGTTATATATCTATATATAGATATCTATATCTATAGATATATATGTTATTTATTTATTTATATCAGTTGTCTGTCTCCCCACCCCCACCCCCATATATATAGATACAGAGAGATAGATATATGTTATTTATTTATATGTATAAATGCTGTGGGGCTGGGAGGGAGGAAAAACAAAGGAAGCAAGTCAGGATGAGGCAGAAGGGAGAGGGAGAAGAGGAAAGGGGGGGCTTAGTCTGGGAAGGCTTCTTGGAGGAGAAGGGCCTTCAATAAGTCTTTGAAGGGGGTTGAAGAGTCATTGTCTGTCAGACAACCCTCACACTCCCCAGGTGTGAGCAGAGGATGTGTCTGCTCTGCACGCACTAAGTGCTCAATAAACATCATTGATTGATTTGAGGGGGGCGCCCCACCACCCAGGAAATGCTTCCGGCTTGTTTTGGGTCTAAACCGTTTTTCCCTCCGGCTGTTTTTGGTCTCTTCGGAATGAACAACTTAAAACGGTGCTCTGGCACTTAGAGCAGTGCTCCGCACGCAACAAGCACTTAACAGATGACATAATTATCGCATCCCCGCAGCACAGATGTCCAGAACCACAATTTATTCATTTATATTCGTGTGTGTCCGTCCCCCCCCCCCCCAGACTCTAAGCTCCTTGTGGACAGAGAATGTCTCTGCCAACTCTGTTATATTGTACTCTTCCTAGCGCTTAGGGCAGTGCACTGCACACATTAGAGGCTCAATAAGTACGACGGATTGCTTGGTGGATGAGAGGGGTGTTCTCGACGTAGTAATGGCGAGGCTCGCCTTCTCTCCGGGGCCACGTCCTTGCTGGGCCAGTGAAGCAGATAAAACCAGGGCTTAGATTGGGCGGGTGCGGAGATTTCAAGCCTCCAGGGGCCTCAGTGACCCTTAAAAAGGTCAGGTGAGCGGACACCTTGAAGAACAAACATCTCTGGACGAGGCCAAGAGGAGCACAGAGGCCTAGTGGAAAGAGCCCGGGCCTGGGAGTCAGTAGGATCTGGATTCTAATCCTGACTCTGCCACCTGTCTGCGGTGTGACCTCGGGCAAGTCGCTTCACTTCTCTGGGCCTCAGTTACCTCATCTGTAAAATGGGGATTGGGGCCATAAGCCCCATGTGGGGCAGGGACTGTGTCCAACCCGATTAGCTTGTATTCATTTATTCAGTGCCTCGTATTTATTGAGCACTTACTGTGGGCAGAGCACTGTACTGAGTGCTTGGGAGAGGACAATCTATAAAATGGGGATTAAGACAGTGAGCCCCACGTTGACCTCGTATCTGATTACCTTAGAAAGGTGCTTGGCACATAGTAAGTGCTTAACAAATACCGTTATTATTATTACTATTACAATGTAACAATAAACAGATACGTTCCCTGCCCCTAACTCAGCACTTAGTACAGTGCCGGGCACAGAGTAAGTGCTTAACAAATACCATTATTATTATTATTACAATATAACAATAAACAGATACATTCCCTGCCCCTAACTCAGCACTTAGTACAGTGCCGGGCACAGAGTAAGTGCTTAACAAATACCGTTTTTTAAAAGAGGCCCTTGGAGCTTTAATTGTGGAAGAGAAAGGGACTGGCCATGCCCTCTTGTCAGTGGAAGGGTTTTTCCAATCATTCATTCACTCAATCGTGTTTACTGAGCACTCACTGTGTGCAGAGAACTGTACTAAGCACTTGGGAGAGGACAATATAACAATAAACAGACCCATTCCCTGCCCACGGTGAGATTATTACAGTCTAGAGAGGAAGGCAGGCGTTAATATAAATAAATAAATTACAGATATGTGGGCTGGGGCGGTGGTGGGGGGGATGAACAAAGGAGCAAGTCGGGGCGACGCAGAAGGGAGTGGGAAAAGAGGAAAGGGGGGCTCGGTCAGGGAACGCCTCTTGGAGGAAATGTGTTGTCCATAAGGGGAGGAGAATCATTGTCTTTCCCCACCCTTCTCCCTCGGCCCTGGAACGGGGAAAAGAAAGCTGAAATGCTACGAGTGTCCGCCCAATCTAAGCCCTGGTTTTATCTGCTTCACTGGCCCAGCGAGGCCATGGCCCCAGAGAGAAGCCGAGCCTCGCCATTACTATGTGGAGAACTCCCATCTCATCCATCGAGCAGTCGATCATATTTATTGAGCCCCTACTGTGGGCAGTGTCCTACGCACTAGGGAGAGTACAATATAACAGAGTTGGTAGACAAGTTCCCTGCCCACAAGGAGCTTAGAGTCTAGAGGGGGGAGACGGACATGAATACAAATAAATGAAATATGGTTATGGACATAAATGCTGTGAGGGTGTACCTAAGCATTCATCCATTCTACTGCTATTTGTTGTCAATCAATCAGTGGTATTTATTGATCGCTTATCGTATGTAGAGCGGTGTACTAAGAGCTTGGGAGAGCACAATACAACAGAGTTGGTAGACACTTGTTTGTGGTATTTGTTGAGCGTTTATTCCGTGCCCGGCGCTGTATTAAACGCCATAGTAGACTCAAGGTAATCGGGTTGGACACATTCCCGGTCCCACATGGGGTCACAGCCTTAATCCTCATTTTATGATAATAATAATAATGGCATCTGTAAGCGCTTACTAGGTGCAAAGCACTGTTCTAAGCACCGGAGAGGATACAAGGTGATCAGGTTGTCCCATGTGGGGTTCACAGTCTTAATCCCCATTTTGCAGATGAGGAACTGAGGCACAGAGAAGTTAAGTGACTTGCCCAAAGTCACACAGCTGGCAGGCGGCAGAGCCGGAATTAGAACCCATGGCCTGAGGCAACTGAGGTACAGAGACTGGAAGTGACTCCCCCAAGGTCACCCAGCGGACAAGTGTCGGAGCCAGGATTAGAACCGAGGCCCTTCTGACATTCCCTGCCCACAACAGTCTCGAGGGGGTCGTTCCGCCCCCGTTTTGGAGACTGGACCCTTGGAAATCTCTCTTTGTCACCCACCGATCTGAGCACCGGGTAGGAGAGCGTTACTGAATCACACATCCTCCCATTCACCCCGGGAGTCATCGGAAAAGTAGCCAGGGCGGCAGTTTACCAGTTCCTCAAGAACGTCGGGGGGAAGTTGCCAGCCTCTCTGCGTCCTAAGGGGAGAGGAGAGAAACTGGGCCGCTGAGTAAAGGGGTTAAGTTGAGTTCTGGAATATAGCTCAAGCAAATCCTCTGCTCTGCTGAAAGACGTGGCTGCCTTGGTGGCTAGAACCCGGGCCTGGGAGTCAGAAGAACCCGGGTTCTAATTCCGGCTCTGCCACATGCCCGTTGCGTGACTCCGGGTAAGTCGCTCAACACTTCTGTGCCCTCGGTTACTTCACCTGTAAAATGGGGATTAAGACTGTGAGCCCTCTGTGGAACGGGGACTACATCCAAGCCGATCAACTTGCATCTACCCCAGTGTTTAGAAGTGCTTGGCACAAAGTAAGGGCTTAACAAGTACTATTCTTATCATTCATTTTTATTAATTAATAATTTTTTTAAAATGTTGGTATTTGTTAAGCACTTACTATGTGCAGAGCACTGTTCTAAGCGCTGGAGTAGATACACGGTAATCAGGTTGTCCCACGTGAGGCTCACAGATAATCCCCATTTTACAGATGAGGTCACTGAGGCCCGGAGAGGTGAAGTGACTTGCCCTCAGTCCCACAGCTGCCAAGTGGGAGATCCGGGATTCGAATCCGTGACCCCTGACTCCGAAGCCCAGGCTCTTTCCACTGAGGCGCGCTGCTTCTCACTTATTACTTCTCAAGGATTACTTGAGGCCTGAGTGTTTACCTGAAATAGGAAAATTGAGAGTCAATGGAATCGAGACGAAGGTCAAAATATAATATATTAACAAAGAATATGGCATTTGTTAAGCGCTTCCTATATGCCAAGCCCTTACTATGTGCCCAGCACTTTACATAGGGGTGAGGGAGGTGCATGATAATCGGGTTGGACACAGCTTCTGTCCCATATGAGGCTCTCAGCCAAAGGAAGAGAGAGAGAGAACAGATATTTTATCCCCATTTTACAGACGAGGAAACTGAGGCACTGAGAAGTTAAGTCACAAAGCAGGCAAGAAGTCGAGTCAGGTTAAGAATCCAGGTGTCCTGAATCATTCATTCATTCAATCGTATTTGTTGAGCACTTACTGTGTGCAGAGCAGTGTACTAAGCGCTAGAGTCATAATCCCTTCCTCTGTCCACTAAACCACATTGCTTCCTAATGAAGTTATCCCAAATTACCTGGAGAGTTTGTTTGTGTGGACAATTGCCCTTAGGTCTTTTTGGCTGAAGAATTTTCCAGGCCGCTGGCTGGATTATAATCAAATTCACGCTTCCATTCCTCCCTGAGATGTCACTCTAACAGAAACACTCTTTTCCCCGCATGGTTCTTTCTTTGTTTCTCTCTCTCCCAAGAAACTGGGCAAATTTAACAAATACCTACTCTAGCAGCAGAGAAGCAGTGTGGTCTAGAGGGAAAAGCACACACCCAAGAACCAGAGGACCTGAGTTCTAATCAGTCAGTCATACTTATCGAGCACTTACTGCGTGCAGAGCACTGTGCTAAGCGCTTGGGAGAGTACAATAGAATAATAAAAAGACACATTCCCTGCCCACAACGAGCTGGCAGGCTAGAGGGGCAGACAGATAGGAATAGAAATAAATCAATGACAAGTATGAACATAAGTGTTATGGGGCTGGGAGGAGGGTTGAATAAAGGGAGCGAGTCGGGGTGACCTGCTGGGTGATTTTGGGCAAGTGACTTCATTTCTCTGTGCTTCAGTTCCCTCTTATGTAAAATGGGAATTTACTGCTTGTTCTTCCTCTTACTTGGACTATGGGACTAGGACTGTGTCCAGTCTGTTTATTTTATATCCGCCCTGTGCTTAGAACACAGTAGGCCTTGAACAAGTATCAAACGCCTTATGAACACTGGCAGAGTCTTAGTGCGAGAAAGATTCCTAATGAACTGCTTGGAAGTCCATCTAAGGGGTTTTTCAGAAGTCAGTCGATCATATTTATGGAGCGCTTACTGTGTGCAGAGCACTGTACTAAGCGCTTGGGAGAGTATCGCTCCTCTAATGCTAACCTTCTCACTGTGCCTCCGTCTCATCTGTCTCTCCTCCGAGCCCTCACCCACATCCTGCCGCTGGCCTGGATTGCCCTCCCTCCTCGAATCCAGCGGACAGTGACTCTCCCCATTTCAAAGAGTATCGAAGGCCCATCTCTTCCAAGAGGCTTTCCCAGACTATGTACCCCTTTCCTCTTTTCCCACTCCCCTCTGCGTCACCCTGACTTGCTCCCTTTATTCATCCCCCATCCCAGCCCCACAGCACATGTCCATATCTCTTATTTATTTCTTTTTATTCACGTCTGTCTCCCCAACCCACCCCTGTCTAGACTGTAAGCTCATTGAGGGCAGGGAATGTCTCTGAATATTGTTACATTGTCCTCTCCCAAGCGCTCAGTACAGCGCTTTTTACACAGTAAGCTCTCCATAAATACGATTGAATGAATGACTACATTATAACAATATTAACACATTTCCGGCCCACAGAGTGTTTAGGAGATTCAGTGCCTTCCTTCCCCTGCCCGGTAAGGCGACGAACCCATCCCCTTTCTTCATGCTTACCGAGAAACCATCAGATCGGGGGCCTGTGAGATGACACCCTCGCCTTACACGCTGATCCCCTGAGATCTTTGGTGCGGTGACAGAATTGGGAGGGATGGGGACGGAACCAACAAGGATCTGCCCGGTCTGAGCGCAGACAATAAGGCCGAAATTCGGGGCCCTTCCCATAGCTCAAAGGTTTGGAAACGGGCCATGGGAAATTGGAACTGGACCACGGGAAACGCTGGGCGGAAGGTTTCTAAATGAGCCAGTGCGGAGTTCAAGCCCAGTCGCAAATCTCTACCTTTATGTTTCTCTAACCCCATCGTCACCACAGCCTGGAACCTCCCTCAACGTGACCTCTGGCCGCCTCCGCAGCTGTCGGGATCGTGGGTCCCGGAAGGACAGGGGTGGGATCCCGACAGGAGTTCAGACACGCAAGGCCCTTATTTCGATCGTATTTATTGAGTTCTTACTGTATGCAGAGCACTGTACTAAGCGCTTGGGAGAGGACATTGCAGCAATAAACAGACACGTTCCCTGCCCATGATGAGCTTACAGTCTAGAGGCGGGGAGACGGACATTAATAGAAATAAATTAATAAATGACAGATATGGACATAAGTAGATATGGACATAATGGACATAAGTAGATATGGACATGTGGGACTAGGAAGGGGGGATAAAGTAAGGGAGCAAGTCAGAGAGACGCCGAAGGGGGTGGCAGAAGAGGAAAGGGGGGTTTAGTCAGGGAAGGCCTCTTGGAGGAGATGTGAGTTCTTCAAGAGGGAAATTTCCTGGGCCCACTAGCCTGACCCCAGCCCCCAGGCCATTCCCATGGACTGCTGTCCCCGTGGTTGGCTGTAATAATAATAATAATAACAATAATAATGATAATTGTGTTATTTGTTAAGCACTTACTATGTGCCAGGCACTGTACTAAGTTCTGGGGTAATTACAAGCTAGGCTGTGAGCCCATTGTTGGGTAGGGATTGCCTCTATTTGTTGCTGAATTGTACTTTCCAAGCGCTTAGTACAGTACTCAGCACACAGTAAACGCTCAATAAATATGACTGAATGAATGAATGATCAGTCTGGACACAGTCCCTGTCCCACATAGGGCTCACAGTCTTAGTTCCCATTTTACAGATGAGGTCACTGAGGCACAGGGAAGTGAAGTGATTTGCACAAGGTCACATAGCAGACAAGTGGTGGAGCCGGAATTAGAACCAAACCAGGATAAAGAAGTGGTCTCATTGTGGCTTTCTTTTTTGAAATGGTATTTATTAAGTGCTTACTGTGCACCAAGCACTGTAATAATAATCATCATCATCATAATAATAATGATAATAATGATGATGGCATTTGTTAAGCATTTACTATGTGCAAAGCACTGTTCTAAGTGCTGGGGAGGATACAAGGTCATCAGGTTGTCCCACATGGGGCTCATAGTCTTCATCCCCATTTTACAATTGAGGGAACTGAGGCACAGAGAAGTTAAGTGACTTGCCCAAAGTCACACAGCTGACAAGCAGCAGAGTTGGGATTTGAACCCATGACCTCTGAGTCCCCAACCCGTGCTCTTTCCACTGAGCCACGCTGCTTCTCTAAGCAGCTAAGTTCTCAGTTCTCTAACTGTACGAAGCACTGAGTTAGATACAGAATAATCGTAATAGCATTAGAAATAATGGAATTTGTTAAGCGATTACTGTGTGCCAGGCACTGTATTGAGCATGTTGGACATAGTCCAGGTCCCACATGGGGCTCACAGCCTTTAATCCCCATTTTACAGATGAAACCTGAGGCCCAGAGAAGTTAAGTGACTTGCCCAAGGTCACACAGCGGGTATGTGGCGGAGCTGGGTGGAGAACCCAGGTCGTCTGACTCCCAGGCCCGGGCTCCTTCCGCTAGGCCACACTGATAGTAGTAGTATTTGTTAAGCGCTTACTGTGGGAAGAGTAGTGTACTGAGCGCTTGGGAGAGAGTTAAGGGGTGGAAATCGGTCTCCGTCCTTGCCTCTCAGGGGCTTCACCGCGAGTGGGCCGGTCTGCCAGGTGGCCTGCTGCCCCGTCCCCGGACCCGGGGGCCGGGCGGATGGCGAGATCTAGGAGGGCAGGGGGCCCCACCGCACGGGGATGGACGTCAGAGAAGAGATAGAGGGTCGGCGCGCTGTCAATCGCCCACGCCACCCGGCCCGCCGGGCCGATAAGGGGCGTCCGGAAAGGTCCAGCCGACGGGGCGGGGCACCGTCCACGCACACTCGGGCCGAGAGGACAGCGTGAGAAGGCCGAGGGCTGGCCGGAGCCCTAGTCGAAAATGTCCCGCTCCCAGCTAGTCCGAACCCCACCGGGGTACCCCAAGTTGACCCCGACAGGAGGTCCGAATCAAAAAATTCCACAAGAGTATTTGGTCAGTGCTACCACATACTGAAGCCTTCTCCTCCTCAACAGCAATTGTCAAAGCAGTGAATTAGGACAGTGGCTGAGTCACGGCTGGGGGTGGGGCTGGAGCCAGGGCTTGGTTTGCTGGGGGGTTGAAGTCAGAGTTGTTCATTCATTCATTCAGTCAGTAGTATTTATTGAGCGCTTACTATGTGCAGAGCACTGTACTAAGCGCTTGGAATGGACAAATCGGTAACAGATAGAGACGGTCCCTGCCCTTTGACGGGCTTACGGTCTAATCGGGGGAGACGGACGGACAAGAACAATAACAATAAATAGAATCGAGCTAATTCAGTGGTCGGGTGGGCAGTGGGCATGCGGGCAATTGAATATTGGACAACTGGGTTTCTAGGAGTCCTGATAATGTTTAAGAAGAACGCGTCTGGTGTGTGGAGATTCAGGGGGCCGAGGAAAGGACCCTCCTTCTGGCTGCTGGCCATTCCAACCAGCCCAATAATAATAATAATGGTATTTGTTAAGTGTTTACCATGTGCCACGCACTGTACTAAGTGCTGGGGTGGATACAAGCAAATCGGGTTGGACACGGTCCCCGTCCCACGTGGGGCTCAAAGTCTCAATCCCCATTTAATAGATGTGGTAACTGAGGCCCAGAGAAGTGAAGTGTCTTGCCCAAGGTCACACAGCAGACGAGTGGCGGAGCCGGGATTAGAACCCATCAATCCGTGGTATTTGATGAGCACTTTCTCTGAGCTGAGCCCTGTTCTAAGCACAATAAAGACACGTTCCTGCCCTCAAGGCGCTTCAATCTTGGGATCTCCAGCCCCTCCTTGCTTGCTCTAAACCAAACAGCCTACAAGGCCCACACTGAGATATTTTGGCCGGGCCCTGCCCCGAGTTTAGGCATTGACCCGAGAGCCACCCATCCGCTGCTTAATTATGGTAGATCGTGCCTATTCTGTGTTAAGCACTGGGTTACATCCAAGACAATCAGACAGGACGGTCCCTGCCGCACACGGGGTTCACGGTCTAAGATGTACGGACAACAGGAATCGCATCCCCCATTTTACAGATGAGGAAACTGAGGCCCCGGGAGGTTAAATGAGTTGCCCAAGTCCATTGGCAGGGCTGGGACTCTAAGCCAGGGCGGTTCCATGGTCTTTTTTCTAGGCCCCACTTACTGTTTGAAGGTGATGGTGAAATGAGAAGCAATGCAGCCCAGTGGAAGGAGAAAGGGTCTGGGGCCTTTAATTCCAGCTCTGCCTCTTGCCCACTGTGTGAATTTGGGCAAGCCACTTGACTTCTCTGTGCCTTTGTTCCCTCGTCTGTAAAACTGGGATTCAATACCTCTTCTCCCTCCTCCTTAATAATAATTATGGTATTTGTTAAGTGCTTACTATGGGACAGGCACTGTTCTAAGCACCGGGGTAGATATAAAGTAATGGGATTGGACATAGTCCCTATCCCACGTGGGGCTCACGGTCTTAATCCCCATTTTACAGATGAGGGAACCGAGGCCCAGAGAAGTGAAGCGATTTGCCCAAGGTCACACAGGAGACGAGTGGCGGAGATGAGATTAGAACCCATGACCTCCTGACTCCCAGGCACGTGCTGTAGCCACTAAGTCATGCTTAAACTGTGAGTCCCGTGTGGGACAGGGACTTTGTCCAACCTGATTATCTCCTATCTATCCCAGTGCTTAGAATAGTGATTGGCACATAGTAAGCCCTTGACAAATACCAGTATCATCATCATGGAAGGTGCTGGTTCGATGGTATTTATTTTCGATGGTATTTATTGAGCGCTTTCTGTGTGCACAGCACTGTACTAAACGCTTGGGAGAGTACAGTACAACAGAGTTCACTGACACATTCTCCGCCCACAAGGAGCTGCCTAGTCGGTAGAGGCCGGGCCTGGGAGTCAGAAGGACCTGGGTTCTAACCCCAGGTCTGCCAGTTGTCTGCTGGGTGATCTTGGTCAAGTCCTTTCACTTCTCTGGGCCTCAGTTTGCTCCTCAGTAAAACGGGGATTAAGACTGTGAGCACCACGTGGACCATGGACTGTGTCCAACCTGATTAGGTTGCGTCTACCCCAGTGCTTAGAACAGTACCTGGCACCTACTAAGCACTTGACAAATACCATTTTTAAAATGGCAAAATAATAATAATAATGACGGTATTTGTTAAGCGCTTACTGTGTGCCAATCACTATTCTAAGCACTGGGGAAGATAGGAGATAATCAGGTTGCCCCACATGGGGCTCACAGTTCTTAAACCCCATTTTACAGAGGAGATAACTGAGGCACAGAGAAGTTAAGTGACCTGCCGAAGGTCACGCAGCAGACAAGTGGCGGGAGCGGGATTAGAACCCAAATACCTTAAAATTAAAAAAAGGGAGAAGCATTTGACCTCAGCTCCTGGGAAAGTCCACTGCAGTGCTCGCTTGGGACTTAACCCTGGCAGAGTCTCCTCGCTCTTCCCTCCTTCCCTTCCCTTTCCCCTCCCTCTCCTCCTTCCCAGCCTCTGCCTCTGGGATCAGAGTTGTCCGGGACAGCTGTGTGACTGTGGGCAAATCACTTCACTTCTCTGTGCCTCAGTTCCCGCATCTGTAAAATGGGGATTAAGACTGTGAGCCTCATGTGGGACAACCTGATTACCCTGTATACCCCAGCGCTAAGAACAGTGCTCTGCACCTAGTAAGGGCTTAACAAATACCAAAATTATTATTATTATTCCTCCGAGTCAGCTCCAAAGCCGTCCAGGTGAAGCCAGGGCTCCGAAGGTGCTGCAGGATGGCCCCACCCGGCTGTGAGTCACGGGGTGCGTCCTCGTCCCCGACACCCCAGCTCCTCTGAATCCCCCCACCCATAACTGGACAAGCCCCAGGCCTGGCCGCCTTGACTCACCATCTGGTATTTACAGATTGGGGGTGGGGAGGGGCAGGTCAGAAAGGTCAGGGTACTCACTCCCCGGACACAGGCCGCGGCCTAATGGATAGAGCCTGGGCCTGGGAGTCAGGAGGTCATGGGTTCTAATCCCAGCTCCGCCGCTTGCCTGCTATGCTACCTTGGGCAAATAATGATGGCATTTGTTAAGCGCTTGCTATGTGCAAAGCACTGCTGGGGAGGATACAAGGTGATCGGGTTGTCCCATGTGGGGGGTCACAGTCTTCATCCCCGTTTTACACCTGAGGGAACTGAGGCCCAGAGAAGTTAAGTGATTTGCCCAAAGTCACAGAGCTCATTTCACTTCTCTGGGCCTCAGTTCCCTCATCTGTAAAATGGGGATGAAGATTGGGAGCCTGATGTGGGACAGGGACTGTGTCCAACCCCATTTGCTCTATTCCCTCCAGTGCTTAGTAAAGTGCCTAGCACATAGTAAATGCTTAACAAATATCACAATTATTATTATTATTATTACTAGGGGTCATGATCCCCCGGGCAGGGGCGGGTGAGCTGGGCAGGACCCCACTGCCATGATGGGGGCTGGGGGGGTGGTACTAGTGGAAGAGAGATGGTTCACACTGGTCCCTCTAAAGTGTATTCAAACGGTGGAATTTACTCCACTCTTACTATGTGCAGAGCACTGACCTAGTGATGATGATGACGATCATGCTATTTCATTCATTCATTCATTCAATCGTATTTCCTGAGCACTTACTGTGTGCAGAGCACTGTACTAAGCGCTTGGGATGTACAATCCGGCAACAGAGACAATCCCCGCCCAACAACGGGCTCACTATTTGTTAAGCACTTACTATGTGACAGGCACTGTGCTAGAGAAGCAGCCTGGCTAAGTGGAAAAAGCCCGGGCTTGGGAGTCAGAGGACATGGGTTCTAATCCCAGCTCTGCCACGTGTCTGCTGTGTGACCTTGGGCAAGCCACTTCACTTCTCTGGGCCTCCGTTACCTCATCTGGAAAATGGGGATGTGAGCCCCTCCTGGGACAACCTGATTACCTTGTGTCTACCACAGCACTTAGAACAGTGCTTGGCACAAAATAAGTGCTTAACAAATACCATTAGTATTATTATTATTGTTACTAAGGGCTGGGAAGGATACAAGCATATTGAATTGGACACAGTCCCTGTCCCACATGGGACTCACACTCTCAATCCCCATTTTCCAGATGAAGTGACTGAGGCACAGAGAATGATGTTTGCTAAGCACTTACTATGTTCCAGGCACTGTACTAAGCACTGGAGTGGAAACAGGCAAATAAAAAGGGCCTCTCAACCACTATCTCCCCCTGACTCCCTCCAGAGTCTCTAACCCTCTGGAGCCCAGATAACCGGCAGGCTGCAAGCCGGGACAACCCTGAGAAGGGAAATTTTTCTATCCTAAACTCCTCTCTCTGCTCCACTGCAAGAGGTTCTCGAGGTTAGAGATCATGTCTTCTCTCAGGCTGTTTAATGATGAGGAAGATGGTGATGGTATTTGTTAAGCGCTTACTGTGTGCCAAGCACTGTTCTAAGCTTTGGGGTACATGCAAGGTAATCAGGTTCATTCATTCAACAGTATTTATTAAGCGCTTACTACGTGCAGAGCACTGTACTAAGAGCTTGGAATGTACAATTCGGCAACAGATAGAGACAACCCTGCCCCATGACGGGCTTACAGTCTAATCGGGGGAGACGGAGGGACAAAAACAAGACAACTTAATCAAGATAAATAGAATCAAGGGGATGGACACCTCATTAACAAAATAAATAGAGTAATAAAAACAGACAATTGAGCACAGTGCTGAGGGGAGGGGAAGGGAGAGGGGGAGGAGCAGAGAGGGAAAGGGGGCTTAGCTGAGGGGAGGTGAAGGGGGGAAGGGGAAGGGAGCAGAGGGCGGAGGGGGAGCAGAGAGGGAGCAGAGGGAAAAGGGGAAGCTCAGTGTGGGAAGGCCTCTTGGAGGAGGTGAGCTCTCAGTAGGACTTTGAAGAGGGGAAGAGAGTTAGTTTGGCGGAGGTGAGGAGGGAGGACGTTCCGGGACAGCGGGAGGACGTGGGCCAGAGGTCACGCGGGGGGGGGGGGGGATAGGTGTGAACTGGGGACGGTGAGGAGGTGGGCGGCAGAGGAGGGGAGCGTGCGAGGTGGGCAGTAGAAAGAGAGAAGGGAGGTGAGGTAGGAGGGAGCAAGGGGATGGAGAGCCTTGAAGCCCAGAGTGAGAGGTTTTTGTTTCGTGCAGAGGTTGATAGGCAACCACTGGAGGCTTTTAAGGAGGGAGTGACAGGCCAGTCTTAATCTGTCATAGGGAGATAGGGACTGTGGCTTGGCACATAATAAGTGCTTACAAATAGTGAGGCCGTTGTTGAGATGAGGCTCACTAGGAGTCAGAGGACGTGGGTTCTAATCCCAAGTCCCCCACTTGTCTGCTGGGTCACCTTGGGCAAGTCACTTAACTTGTCTGTGCCTCCCTTTCCTCTACTGCAAAATTCATTCATTCATTCAATTGTATTTATTGAGCACTTATGAGCAGAGCACTGTATTAAGTACTTGGGAGAGTCCAATATAACAATAAACAGACACATTCCCTGCCCACAGTGAGCTTACAGTTTGCAGGGGGAGACAGACATTAATAGAAAGAAATGACAGTATGGTTATAAGTGCTGAAGGCCTGGGAAGGGAGATGGATAAAAGGAGCGAGTCAGGGTGACACAGAAGGGAGCGGGAGAAGAGGAAAGGAGGGTTTAGTCAGGGAAGGCCTCTGGGAGGAGATGGGCTTTCAGTAAGGCTTTGAAGGCTGGGAGAGTCATTGTCAGATATGAGGAGGGAGGGCGTTCCAGGCCAGAGGCAGGACATGGGCGAGGGGTCGGCGGCGAGATAGACGAGATGGAGGTACAGCGAGAAGGTTGGCTTTAGAGGAGCGAAGTGCACGGGCTGGATTGGAGGAAGGGATTCAGTACCCATCCTCCCTCCCAGTTGGACCGTGAGCCCCACGTGGGAGAGGGGCTGTATCTCGGCCTGATTAACTTTTATCTACTCAGTGCTTAGACCAGTGCTAGCCGCACAGTCGGTGCTTAACAAATACCAAAAAATAATCTTTTTTAAAAGCACTTGGAAGGGGAAGGAGCAGGGAGGCAGAAGTCACCCGGTTTGAGTCACCCAGAGCCCGAACGGATCCGTTGATCCCCGCTCCGCGTTGTGTGGGAGCAGGCAGCTCAGGGGGTTTCTCACTTGATTTCACCCCGACCGGGCCACTTATCTGCGGCTTATCTGGCTCTCGGCGCTAGGTTTCGGTCGAGATCAGCGTAAAGTCCCATTCACGCTGTCAACCGAACCGGCGTAAGTCAATCTCGGAACGATATTCCGACAAGCCTTCCGGGTCTGCCAAGGGGCAGGCCGGAACCCCGAAAGGCGTGACTGTCCCGCCCGAATCAGGGTTCCCCCCAGTCATGTGGTCACAGAGCCAGGTGGCACTTGAGATACCAGGCCACTAATTGGCTCAAGGTCCCTTCTCTACTTCCTCCAGTTGGTGCCCGGTGAACCGACCTCTTGGCCTCTCCCCAGCCTACACCAGCGAGGGTCTTGTACTGTTCTCTTCCAAGCGCTCAGTACATTGCTTTGCACACATTAAGCGCTCAATAAATACGATTAAATGAATGAATGAATGAAATGTGAGCCCCATGTGGAGCCTGAACTGTGTCCAACCTGATTATTCTGTATCTACCCCAGCGCTTAGAACAGTGACCGGCACGTTGTGTTTAACAAATACACTTAACTTCTCTGTGCCTCAGTTACCTCCTCTGTAAAATGGGGATTAAGACTGTGAGCCCCACGTGGGACAACCTGATTACCCTGTATCTACCCCAGCGCTTAGAACAGTGCTCTGCACAGAGTAAACGCTTAACAAATACCAACATTATTAAATACCATTAAAAAAAAAACTTCACCTCTCACATTCAAGCGAACACTAAATCCTGCCACTTCTACCCACACAGCTCCCCCATCAGCCCGTTCCTCTCTGTCCAGACGGCTACCACCTTGCTCCAAGCCCTCGACTCCTTCCAGCCCCTCCTCACTCCCCTCTAATAATTATAATAATAATTTTGGTATTTGTTAAGCGCTCACTATGTGCTGAGCACTGTTCTAAGCACTGGGGTAGATACTGGGTAATCAGGTTGTCCCACATGAGGCTCCTAGTCTTCATCCCCATTTTCCAGATGAGGTCACTGAGGCACCGAGAAGTGAAGTGACTTGCCCAAAGTCACACAGCTGGCAGGTGGCGGAGCCGGAATTAGAACCCATGACCTCTGACTCCCAAGTCCACGCTCTTTCCACTGAGCCACGCTGCTTCTCTGTACACTCACTGCCTGCTGTATGGCTCTTTCCCTTGAAGGCTCGACCCCCCAGAAAGCCAACACCGGCTCTCCATTTCCCTGAACACAGTCAACAGGGACGGTGTCCAACCCGATTTGCTCCTATCCACCCCAGCGCTTAGTACGGTGCCTGGCACACGGTAAGCGCTTAACAAATACCCCAGTTATTAGTAAATACCACTGATTGACTAAATTCCTGGCCTGGGTCCCCTGGAATTTGAGGTCCCGAAGACACGGACAGAGCCACGACAGTAGATGTCACTGTTGTTTTGAAGTTTAGGCCGCGGCGCTCTCCTCTGGCTGGACACCCTGGTCCTCGCCGAGGTGGGCTGACCGAGGTATCCGGCCTTGCTTGCTGCCTCGTCGAGCTGGGCGAGGTTGGAACCTCCTGAGGAAATGATAGCTGGGTGAGCTTGGGTTTGAGAAGCAGGATCCAAGTTCTCTCTCACCAGCTCTCTCAGGCACAGCAGCTCCATCGACCTAACAATTAATTGTAATAAGAATTGGGGGATTTGTTAAGTGTTTACTATGTGTCACTCACCGTTCTAAGCGCCGGGGTAGAATCGAGATAATTGGGTTGGACACGGTCCCCGTCCCACAGAGGGCTCGCAATCTTAATCCCCATTTTATAGAGAAGGTGACTGAGGCACAGAGAAGTGGACTTGTCCGTGGTCACACAGCAGGCAAGGGGCGGAGCCGGGACTAGAATCCAGATCCTCTGACTCCCAAGCCGTGTTTCTGTCCACTAGTTCTCACTTTTGAGACTGTGAGCCCCACGTGGGACAGGGACGGTGTCAAACCCGACTTAGCTATATCCACCCCCGTGCTTAGGACAGTGCCTGGCACATAACAAGCGCTTAACAAATACCACAAATTCCCCACGTGTCTGACTGAGCACTGACCCTCTGCGGAGCACGGTTCTAAGAGCTTGGGAGAATGCTGTGATGTCAGTAGACATGATTCCTGTCCTGAAGAAGCTTACCATCTAGAGGGGAGGACAGATGCTAAAATAAATTACAGATAGGGGAAGGGAGGAAGAGGGTAGGTATGTGCTTAGTACTGCGGTATGTAGGATTTGCACTTAGTGCTTGGTTGTGAGGACTTAAGGATTTAGGTGGTGCAGAGGGACTGAAGAAGCAGCTGCAGGTATATAAGATTGTTATTATTATATTTGTTAAGCAGAAGCAGCGTGCATGGGCTTGAGAGTCAGAGGTCGTGGGGTTCTAATCCCAGCTCTGCCACTTCTCTGCTGTGTGACCTGGGGCAAGTCGCTTAACTTCTCTGTGCCTTAGTTACCTCATCTGTAAAATGGGGATTAAGGCTCACATGGGACAACCTGATTACCTTGTATCTCCCCCAGTGCTTTGAACAGTGCTTGGCACATAGTAAGTGCTTAACAAATACCGTCATTATTATTAATAAATACCATTGATCAGCTGGATTCTACTCGTTTTCAAGCAATCTTGATAGGCAGTGGAATCTTACAAACATGTGAAAAACATTTATAGATTCAAATATAAAGTGAAATATTCCTTCTAGACGGTGAGCCCGTTGTTGGGTGGGGATTGCCTCTGTTGCCGAATTGCACTCTCCCAAGCGCTTAATACAGTGCTCTGTGCAGAGTAAACACTCAGTAAATACAATTGAATGAATGAATGAATGGGTAGAGAGGTGGTCTGGCAGATTTGAGGGAGGAGGGAGTTTCAGGTGGTCCCTTCCCAGCCAAGGCTGAGGGCCCGGGCAAAGAAAACACCGAATCCCTCCAAGCATTCCAGTGCCAAGACCGGATGGAACCTTGTGCAACACTATCAGCCGGGCCAGTTCCTTCCATCCCCGGCCAGCAGAGCCTGGACAAACCTCTCCCTCTCCCTTTGGCTTCGCCGTGACTTGTTCCCTTTATTCATCCCCCCATCCCAGCCCCACTCCACTTCTGTCCATATCCGTCATTTATTTCTCTCTATTCACATCCCCCTTTTAAACTGTCAGCTCGTCACGGGCAGGGAATGTGTCTGTTTACTAGTGTATTGTACTCTCCCGAGCGCTCAGTACAGTGCTCTGCACGCAGTAAGCGCTCAATCAATCAATATGCTATTGATGCCTGTCCACCTTGTTTTGTTTTGTTGTCTGTCTTCCCCCCTTCTAGACCGGGAGCCCGTTGTGGGGTAGGGATTGTCTCTATCTGTTGCCCAGCTGTGCTTTCCAAGCGCTTAGTACAGTGCTCTGCACACAGAAAGCCCTCAATAAAGACAATTGAATGAATGAATCCATGATTGAATGAGTGAATGAACAGAGTCTCCGCAGGTCGGGGCTTGGAGGGGAAATCCAGACACGGAAGGACCCAGCTGGAGAATGGAAACTGGTGGGGTCCCTCCCCCCGCCAGGGCCAGAACACAGGGCTTGTCGTGTGCCTTTGGTTTTTGGCCGGAGAGGAGTAAAGAGAAAGAAAAAAAGGAAGATTGAAAACAGATTACCGGAGGAAAACTATTTTGGTTTTTAGACAACCGTCTCTGCTGCTGGCTGGCTCCTCTCCCGGTCATTCCCAAACCCCGGCGCCAGTGGAGATTTAGGGGGGTGGGCGCTGGAGAACAAGGGGCTGTGAGCCGGGCCCACGGTAATGATAACGGCGGTGTCTGTGAAGGCCTTATCGTGTGCCAAGCACTGTACTAAACACTGGGACATCTGGGGAAGCAGCATGGCCGAGTAGATAGAGCACAGGTCTGGGAGTCAGAAGATCTTGGGTTCCAATCCCGGCTCCGTCTCTTGTCTGCCGTGTGGACCTGGGCAAGTCACTTCATGTCTCTCAGCTCCCTCACCTGTCAGTCAATCGTACTTACTGAGCACTTACTGAGCACTGCATTAAGCGCTTGGGAGAAATGGGGAATGAGAAGCAGCGTGGCTCAGTGGAAAGAGCCCGGGCTTGGGAGTCAGAGGTCATGGGTTTGAATCCCAGCTCCGCCACTCGTCAGCTGTGTGATTGTGGGCAAGTCACTTCACTTCTCTGGGCCTCAGTTACCTCCTCTGTAAAATGGGGATTAAAACTGTGAGCCCCACGTGGGACAAACTGATGACCCTGTATCTATACCAGCACTTAGAACAGTGTTCTGCACATAGTAAGTGCTTAACAAATACCAACATTATTACTACTATTATGAAGACTGTGAACCCCATTTGGGACGGGGACTGTGTCCAACCTGAATAGCTTGTCTGTACTCCAGGGCTTAGTACACCGCCTGACACATAGTAAGCACTTAACAAATGCCATTTTAAAAAAATACATTATAAGAGCAAATCAGACACAGCCCCTGTACAATAGTGTATGGGGAAGGAGACAGGGTTTCGAATCTCCATTGTTACAGATGAGGAATCTGAAGAGAGAGAGATAAATTAAGTGACTTGCCCAAGGTCACACAGTAAGCACTTAGCAAGTATCATAGTAATAATTATTATTAATTTTACGGTGCTCTGCACACGATAAGCAGTCAGTTAATACCACTGATTGATTGGTGTGCCGAAGAAGTGAAGGACAGGCTTCCTTTGCCCAAGGTCACACAGCAGTCCAGATTAGAAGCCAGGCTCCCTGTAGCAATCCTGCACTGGTTCCACTAGGCCACACTGCTTCTGCCCGTGGCCTGGACAGATATTTCACAGAGACTGTACCTGTCTACCTATATCCTTGGATTTGGGGTCCCGCTTGGAGCCACCAGGTCAGGACTGATTCCAAACTGGACCCTATCCTCCTGAGGGGCTGACACTCTGTCCAACTTCTTCTCATTCCATCATGTCGCTTTTTCATTAAACGATAAGCTTCCTCAAGGCAGAAATCCTGTTCTTTACTTCTGCATGCCAATCGGTGGTATTCACTGAGCGCTTACCGTGTGCAGATCACTGTAAAATTAATAATGATTATTATTATTAGGGTACTTGTTAAGTGCTTACTATATGTCAAGCACTGTTTTATGCTCCGGGGTAGATACAAGTCAATCAGGTTGGACGCAGTCCCCGTCTCACGTGGGACTCATACTCTTAATCCCCATTTTACAGATGAGGGAACTGAGGCCCAGAGAATGATAAAAATAATAATAATAATGGCATTTGTTAAGTGTTTATTATGTGCCAGGCACTGTTCTAAGAGTGGATGCAAGTAAATCCAGTGGGACACAGTCCCCTGTCCCACTTGGGGCTCACAGTCTCAATCCCCATTTTACAGATGAGGTAACTGAGGCACAAAGAAATGAAGTGACTTCCCAAGGTCACGCAGCAGACAAGTGGCAGAGCCCGGATTAGAACCCACATCCTCTGACTCCCAGGCCCGGGCTCTATCCACTGAGCCACTGTACAAAGCGACTGGGAGAGCAAACTGTAAGAGACTTGGCAGACACATTCCCTTCCCACAAGGAGCCCTAGTACAGCAGCACTCCGAACCAAGTCAGTCCTCGATTAAATTATTTAAGACGCGGATCGGATGAAAGTCGGCCACATCCTGGAGAGATAGAACTGGAACCTAACCCCCTTCCTTCCTCCCTTCCTTCCTCCCTCCCTCTGCCCCTGGGCTAATGCACCGCCCAGACGGCGGTGCTGGCAGAACTGCAAGGTGGAGCGGGCCCGATGCCAGGCTTCCTTAGGCTGGAAGCTCGGCGCCCACTTCAGAGCCAGCCACGGGCAGGGAAGGTGGCAGAGAGGAAGCAGCAGTGTTTCCCCAACTGGCTATTCTGGGCACCGCACACAGGTCTGCGAGCTGCTAAATTTAGCAAGGAAAACGGAGGGTTTCCTGACATTCCTTCCACACCTTCACCCGTTTCCTTGCAGATGCTTCCAAGGTCAGCGGGACAGGAGGGTGGGAAAGGGAACAAAGTATCAGCACACCATCCCCTGGCTTTACCCTCCAACACCACCCCCGGTCTTCGCCTCCAACACTAATAATAATCATAATTACGGTACTTGTTAAGTACTTACTATGTGCCAAACATTATTCTAAGTGCTGGGATAGGTACAAGTTAATCAAGTCACATACGGGCCTCACTCTCTTATCCCCCTTTTCCAGATGGGGTAACTGGGATCCGGAGAAGTGTAGTGACTTGCCCAAAGTCACACAATAGACGTGGCACTTGTGTATATATTCCTTCATTCATTCAATAGTATTTACTGAGCACTTACTATGTGCAGAGCACTGTACTAAGCGCTTGGAATGTACAAATCGGTAACAGATAGAGACAGTCCCCGCCCTTTGACGGGCTTACGGTCTAATCGATGTACATATTTATAATTCTATTTATTTTTATTAATGATGTGTATCTATCTATAATTATAGTTGTTTATATTGTTGCTACTGATGCCTGTTTACTTGTTATGGTGTCTGTCTCCCTCCTTCTAGACTGTGAGCCCGGTGTGGGCAGGGATTATCTCTATTTGTGGCTGAATTGTACTTCCCAAGTCCTTAGTAGAGTGCTCTGCACACAGTAAGTGCTCAATAAATACGATTGAATGAATATAGAAGAGCTGGAATTGGAACCTAGGTCTTTCTGACTCCCAGGCCCTGGGCTCTATCCAATAAGCCACTCTGCTTCTCCACTAGCTCCAGCCAGGCTGCTGGGGGGGTGAATGGTAGCCCCAACCACATGGGGCTGTGCCCCCCTAGACACCTGCGGAATCTAGGCCTCTTTAGAACAGCACCACATGAGCTCTTTATTCATCCCCCCTCCAAGCCCCCCTGCACTTACGTCCATATGTGTCATTTATTTATTTCTATTAATCTCTGCCTCCCCACCTCTAGACTGTAAGCTCATCATGGGCAGGGAATGTATCCGATTAATGTTACACTGTCCTCTCCCAAGTGCGTACTACACAGTAAGTGCTCAATAAATGCGATTGCATGAATGAATGAGCTCTCTAAACTCAAATTTTTCAGGGAGTGGAGCAAAGCTTTTCTCATACCTGCTTCCTCTTCTTTCTCCACCCCCTAGGCAAGACTAGAAGTTTGGGGGAGGCAGGATGGGGGTAGAGCAGCTGAGGGCGGGCAGTCAGACAGTGGATCTAATTGTTGAGCGCTTACTGTGTGCAGAGCACTGTACTAATCGTTAGGGAGAGTACAATATAACAATATAACAGACACATTCCCCAACCACAGTAAACTTACATAATGACCAATTACCTGGGGCCAGCTGATTTTGCTTTGAAACTTTTTCTTAATGGTGTTTGTTAAGAGCTTACTATGTGACAGGTACTGTACTAAACATTCAGGTAGATATAAGATAAGTTGACACAGTCAACTTACTATGTGTCAGGCACTGAACTAAGCTCTGGGGTAGATTCAAGATAATTGGGTTGGACAGTCCCTGTCCCATATGGGGCTCATGATCTTAATCTATTTTCCAGGCGAGGTAACTGAGGCATGGAGAAGTGAAGCGACTTGCCCAAGGTCACACAGCAGACAAATGGCAGAGCTGGGATTAAACTGGGATAAGAACCCAGACCTTCTGACTCCCAGAAAGTTCTTCTGACGTTTTGCTCCTAACCCCTCAGGAGCTTGGTATGTATTCGACCTTCCCATCCCCAAACCCTCCTGAAAAGTCACCTCCTCCAGGAAGCCTTCCCTGACTAATCACCAAACCCCAATCAGCTCCTCCCATTAGCCACCTTTAGGTTATTGGTTTTCAGTATTCCAGCCCTGGAACTGGCCTCCCACCAGCCGGGTCTCACCCGCATCCCGGGAGAAGCAGAGCTGAGGGCCTTCTCCCTCCTCTCCAACCCATCCACCCTCCAAAATCCCGCCAGACTTCTCTGGCACTAGGATTCCTCCATCCCAGGCTGTGATGGCAAAACCTCGGGAATCACTGTTTGTGTGTTCAAAGCAGTCACATTTTCCCGACAGGGCCCGAGTTCAACGTCCCAGCAGCCCCGCAGGGGGCGGAGGGGACGGCGGAGAGAGTGGCCAGGACTATCATTGAGATAGGACCCAAGCCAATTGTATTTATTGAGCACTTACTGTGTGCAGAGCACTGTACTAAGCACTTGGGAACTAAAACTATAACAATCAACAGACATTCCCAGAAGCACCACGGGGCAGGGGGTGGAGGGGGTGTTGAGGTCCCCGTCAGGACTGTCAGTGAGACGGACCCGAGTGAGACATCTGTCAGTCAGGCAATCAGTCCATCAGTGGTATTTATTGAGCACTTACTGTATGCAGAGCACTGAACTAAGCACTTAGGAGAGTACACTAGAACAATAAACAGAAATTCCCGGCAGCCCCTCGAGGGCAGAGGGCAGAGAGTGTGGCAGAAGAGGGGGGGAGGGTCCCTACAAGGATGGTGAGACAGGGCCCAAGCACAATATTCATTCAATAGTATTTATTGAGCACTTACGATGTGCAGAGCACTGTACTAAGCGATATCCCAGCAGCCCAGCAGGGGCCAAGGGGGATGAGAAGGCTGGGGGTGAGGGGGTCCCTGCCTGGACTCTCAGCAGCATCTTGTGCCCTTTTGCTCACCCCCGACCCAGCAGGTCTGGACCCAGGCCCGGAACTTTCTTGGCCGGCAGAGGACATTCAGCCCTGGGCTGCTGGCTCCCTCTCCTAGCCTCAGTCCCCAGCCCCAGCCTTATATAAGGCCCATCTCCCCCAAGGGGCTTTTCCTGACTATAATAATAATAGTGGTATTTGTTAAGCACTTACTATGTGCCAGGCATTATACCAAGCACTGGGGTGGATACCGGCAAATCAAGTTGGATACAGTCTCTGTCCCTTGTAGGGCTCACAATCTTAATCCCCATTTTACGGATGAAGGAACTGAGGCCCAGAGAAGTGAAGCGACTCACCCCAGGTCACACAGCAGACAAGTAGCGGAGTCGGGTTTGGAACCCGTAGCGGAGTCTGGTTTGGAACCCATGACCTCTTTTCTTCAACTCCCCTTCTGCGTCACCCTGACTTGTTTCCTTTATTCATCCCCCCTTCCAGCCCCTCAACTCTTATTCAGATATCTGTCATTTTATTTACTTCTGTTGATGTCTGTCTCCCCTTCTAGACTGTAAGTTCCGTGCAGGGAATGCGTCTACCAACTCTATTATATTGTACTTGCCCAAGCACCGAGTACAGTGGTCTGCAGACAGTAAGCGCTCAAAAAATAAGATTGATTGATTGATTGATTGATGCTGCTTCTCTGATGCGACCATACTGGGGAGATGACAGGAGGGAGATTTTGCTGAGAAGAACTCTCCCTGTTGGCTGGAAAACACTTAGGTTCCAGCTTTCTGTTTCCAGAGATCACAAGGAGGGGGCTTCACAGGGAAACCAAGCCCTCTGCATAACCATTTTTTTAACGGGTATATGTTAGCACTTATTTAGTGTCAGGCATTGTACTAAATGCTATGAGTTAAAAGGGTTGGTCACAGTCCCTGTCCCACAGAGGCCTCACAGTCTCAATCCCCATTTTACAGATGAAGGAACTGAGATACAGAGAAGTGAAGTGACTTGCCAAAAGTCACACAGCAGACATGTGAGCTGAGCTGGGATTAAGATCCAGGTCCTTCTGACTTCCAGGCCCCGGCTCTGTCCTTTAGGCCACGCTATTTCCCTCGGAAGAGTACAGTATAACAGAGTTGTTAGCCATCTTCCCTGCCCTCGAGCCTTTGGGCCAGGAATCAGCCCTGGCAGGGGCTTACTCTGAGGGCCAAAGCCAATTCCCAGTGGTTAATGGGGTGGAAGCGGCCATGAGGAGTGGGAAGAGCCATGAGGGGTGGCGGTATCCGTGAGGGGCGAGTGTGGCCATGAGGACGAGAGTAGCTGTGAGGAGTGGGAAGGACCATGAGGGGTGAGAGTGGTCGTGAGGGGCTGGAGGGGCCAGGAGGAGCAGGAGTGATGAGAAGGGCAGGAGTAGCCATGAGGGGCCAGAATGTCCGTGAGGGGCGGGAATAGCTATGAGGGGTGGAAGTGGCCATGAGAAGCGGGGGAGATCGTGACGGGAGGGAGTGACCATGAGGGACGAGAGGGGCCATGAAGGACAAGAGTGATGAGAGGAGCAGAAGTGGCCATGAGGAGAGGGAGTGGCCGTGTGGGGTGGGAGTGACCATGAGGGGCTCCCCGGCCGGAGTCCAGGGCCCGGACTGCACTCCCGCCATCATCACCGGCGGCTGCTCCTCCTGCGCCTGAGTCAGCGCCGTCCGTCATGTTTTTGGCTCCGTCCGTGCGGGCAGCCACGGTCCAGAGGGCTGGTGGGCAGCCCTGCAGACCCAGGGAGTGGCCCTCTGCCAGCCTCCAACCCACATCCTGGATTCTAGGGAACCGTGGGACGATGGCAGGGGGCCGAGTGGGGGTAGCTGGGGGAGGGGGCCGGCCTGGGGGTAAGACGCGGGGGTCCCACTGGACCCCAGGACCTCCCAAAATGCAGCGTGGCCTAGTTGATAGAGCCCGGGCCTGGAAGCTAGAAAGGGCTGGTTTCTAATCCCACCTCCGCCACTTGCCTGCTGTGTGACCTTGGGCAAGTCAGTTAACTTCTCTGAGCCTCAGTTCCCTCATCTGTCAAATGGGGATTAAGACTCTGAGCCCCACATGGGACAGGGACTGTGTCAAGCCTGATTATCCTGTATGTACTCCAACACTTAGTACAGTGCCTGGCCCATAGTAAGCGCTTAACAAATACCATTAAAAAACAAAACAAAACAGAGCACCAGAATGGTTTGGTAATTCACCTAATAATAATAACTGTGGTATTTGTTAAGCGCTTACTATGTGCCAGGCACTGTAGTAGATACAAGATAATTAGGTTAGACAGAGTTCCTGTCCCACATGGGGCTCACAGTTTTAATCCCCATTTTACAGATGTATCTACCTAGGCCCAGAGAAATGAAGTGACATGCCCAGGGTCATACAGCAGACAGGTGGTGGAGCCGGGGTTAGAATCCAGGTTCTTCTGGCTCCCAGGCCCGGGCTCTTTCCATTAGGCCAGGCTGCCACCTGTAACTGCGATGCAGCCTCTTCCAAGGTGGAGCCTGGCAGAGGCAGAATAATTGTAGTGGTATTTTTTAAGTGCTTACTATGTGCCAGGCACTGTACTAAGCACTGGGGTGGATCTAAGCAAATTGGGTTGGATACAGTCCCTGTCCCAAGTGGGGCTCACTGTCTCAAGCCCCATTTTACAGAACAACAGCTCAGAGTCCCAGAGGAAGAGGAAAGTGCTCTAGTCACTGGGTCCTGCTGCTTTACCACGCTGCTCCCTCCACCCCAGTGCTGGACTCTAGGACCCCTGGCTCCAGGTTGCCTGGACAACCATGAGAGAGGGGAGGGAGAGATGCTTCTCTTCATTCAGTCAGTCAATCGTATTTATTGAGCACCTACTGTGTGCAGAGCACTGAGGTCTTAGAAAGTACAATTCGGCAATAGAGACAATCCCTACCCAACAATGGGCTCACAGTCTAGAAGCGGGGAGGCAGACAACAAAACAAGTAAACAGACATCAATAGCATCAAAATAGAGAAATAGAATTATTGATACATATACATCATTATTAAAATAAATAGAATAAATAAATTGTGTAGATATATACACAAGTGCTGTGGGGTGGGGAGAGGGGGGAGAGCAGAGGGAGGGAGTCGGGGCAATTGAGGGGGAGCTGAGGAAAAGGGGGGCTCAGTCTGGGAAGGCCTCCTGGAGGAGATGAGCTCTCAGAAGGGCTTTGAAGAGGGGAAGAGAGCTGGTTTGACGGATGTGAGGAAGGAGGGCATTCCAGGACAGCAGTAGGACGTGGGCCAGGGGTTGACGGCCGAACAGGACAGAACGAGGCCCAGTGTGGAGGTGAGCGGTGGCAGAGAAGCGGAGTGTGCGGGTTAGGCTGGAGAAGGAGAGAAGGGAGGTGAGTTAGGAGGGGGCCAGGGGATGGACAGATTTGAAGCCAAGAGTGAGGAGTTTTTGCTTGATACAAAAGTTGATGGGCAATCACTGGAAATTTTTGAGGAAGGGAGTGACAGGCCCAGAGCGTTTCGGGAAGAAAGATAATCCAGGCAGCAGAGTGAAATATAGACTGAAGCAGGGAGAGACAGGAGGATGGGAGATCAGAAAGGAGGGGGCTTCGGAGCGAGTCCGGGTGCGGCCCATATGAGAAGCAGCGTGACTCAGTGGCCAGAGCCCAGCCTTGGGACTCAGAAGGAGCTGGTTTCTAATCCTGGCTTCCCCACGTGTCTGCTGTGTGACCTTAGGCTTAACTTCTCTGTGCCTCAGTGACCTCATCTGTAAAATGGGGAGAAGAGTGTGAGCCCCATGTGGGACAGGGACTGTGTCCAACCTGATTAACTTATATCTACCCCAGCGCTTAGAACAGTGATTGGTACATAGTAAGAACTTAACAAATACCATAGTTATTTTTATTATTTACCATCAACATGGCGGGCACCTCTGGGACAGGCTGGAGCCGTTTCCCCTGGGAAGCACCAAGTAAAATTCCCTTCCCAGAAGGAAGGGCCTTAGGGAAAGCAGCTGGGCTTTCTGCATGAACTCACCCTGCTGGATGGGCCAGCGCTGGCTGGGCCCGAGGCCCGGGCCCTGGGGCGTTGGGAGATTCCTCTCCACATTCCTGGGAATTGAGCCTCAGAGTCCCTCCCCAAACACCAGGGTCCTGGAAAGGAATCTAAGCATAGTAGTAGTTACCAGTAATCATTGTGGCACCTGTTAAGAGCTTAATATGTGGCCAGTGTTATACTGAGCAGTGGAGAAGATACAGGAACATCAGGGCAGACGCAATCCCCGTCTCACAGGGCTCACAACCTAAAGGGGGGGAGACCTGGTATTTTATCCCCAGTTATCCCCATTTCATCACCTTACCCCCCTTTCTATCTCACCTCGTTACTCTCCTACTACAACCCAGCCCGCACACTTTGTTCCTCTAATGCTCACCTTCTCACTGTACCTCCATCTCGTCTATCTCACCACCGACCTCTCGCCCACATCCTGTCGCTGGCCTGGAACGCCCTCCCTCCTCATATCAGACAGAAAATAGCTCTCCCCCACTTCAAAACCCCGATTAAAGGCCCATCTCTTCCAAGAAGCCTTCCCCAACCAAGCCCTCGTCTCCTCTTCTCCCACTCCTTTCTGCGTCACCCTGACTTGCTCCCCTCTTTCATCCTCCCAGCCCTACAGCACATACATTTACATCTGTAATTTATTTATTTATGTATTATAATAATGTGGTATTTGCTAAGCGCGTACTATGTGCCAGGCACTGTACTGAGCGCAGGGGTGGTTACCAGTAATTCGGGTTGGACAAAGTACCTGTCCCCCGACTCTCAGTCTAAATCTCCATTTTACAGATGAGGTAGCTGAGGCACAGAGAAGTGAAGTGACTTGCCTAAATCCACAGAGCAGACAAGTGGCAGAGCCGGGATTTAATAATAATGTTGGTATTTGTTAAGCGCTTACTAGGTGCCGAGCACTGTTCTAAGCGCTGGGGGAGATACAGGGTAATCAGGTTGTCCCCCGTGAGGCTCACAGTTAATCCCCATTTTACATGGGATTTGAACCCATGACCTTCTGACTCGCAGGCCCAGGCTCTCTGCTGCTTCTCACTAATGTTCATCCCCCCCTCTAGACTGTGAGCTCACTGTGTCTGTTTGTTGTTGTATTGTACTCTCTCAAACATTCAGTACAGTGCTTTGCACATAGTAAGCGCTCAATAAATGTGATTGAATGAATTAATTTTATAATAATAATCGTATTTGTTAAGCGCTTATTATGTGCCAAACACTGTTCTGAGCACCAGGGTAGATACAAGGTAATCAGGTTGTCCCACGTGGGACTCACAGTCTTAATCCCCATTTTATAGATGAGGTAACTGAGGCACAGAGAAGTTAAGTGGCTCGCCTAAGGTCACACAGCAGACAAGAGGTGGAGTCGGAATTAGAACCCATGGGAGGTCTCTGCTGCCTCAGTGACCGGGACAATCACCACCAGTTTCCTTGCTTGTCCAGGGCCCAACCGGGCCCTCTTTGCTCAACCCCTTGCTCAGCCCAGGTTTTGGCGAAGGCCGAGCCGCGGGGAGACCCTTGTGCCCCAACTGCAACCCACCCGCTGGCCACACTGGGCCACAGGGGAAGCAGCGTGGCCTACTGGTTAGAGCCCGGGCCTGGGAGTCAGAAGGACCTAGGTTCTAAAATTGGCTCCTCCACTTATCTGCTGGTGACTATGGGCAAGTCACTTCACTTCTCTGGGTCTCAGTTACCTCATCTATAAAATGGGGATTAAGACTGTGAGCCCCATGTGGGACAGGGACCGTGTCCAGCCTGATTATCTTGTATTTATCTTGTATCTACCCCGATTTGCTTGCATCCACCCCAGTGCCTGGCACATAGTAAGACCTTAACTATACTACCATTGTTATTATTATTATTATTATTCACACTGCCTCCAAGCCCCAGCTCTCCCCGACACCCCCAGGGCCCGGTGTACTATTGTACTTTCCCAAACGCTTAATACAGTGCTCTGCACACAGTAAGTAGCGTGGCTCAGTGGAAAGAGCAAGGGCTTGGGAGTCAGAAGTCATGGGCTCAAATCCCCGCTCTGCCACTTGTCAGCTGTGTGACTGTGGGCGAGTCACTTCACTTCTCGGTGCCTCAGTTCCCTCATCTGTAACATGGTGATTGAGTGTGAGCCTCATGTGGGACGACCTGATGACCCTGTATCTACCCCAGTGCTTAGAACAGTGCTCTGCACATAGTAAGCGCTTAACAAATGCCAACATTATTAGTAAGTGCTCAATAAATATGACTGAATGACTGATTGACAGGAAGCCTCTTGCCTCTCCTCCTCCCTGGCCCTGGGCACTCGCGAGCCACTTGGCCGGCGGATTGGGGCTCACAGGCCTCCCTCTCAGAGAGGCGGGATGGGACAGCCCACCCGGAGCCTCTCCGGGGGGGAATCAATCAGTCAATCAATCAATCAGTCAATCAATCAGTGCCATTTATTGAGCACTTACTATGTGCAGAGCACTGGCCTAAGCGCTTGGCAGAGTAAGATACAAATTAGCAGACACGTTCCCTATCCATGATGAGCTTCCAGTCTAGAGGGGGAGACAGACATTAATATGAATAATGTCTACCTCGTTGTGAGCAGAAAATGTGTCTGTTATATCGCTGTATTGTCCTCTCCCAAGCGTTCAGTACAGTGCTCTGCACACAGTAAGTGCTCAATAAATATGACTGAATGACTGCAGTAAGTAATTTATAATAAAGAATTTAAAGATATGTACACAAGTGCAGCATGGTTTAGTGGATAGAGCACAGGTCTTGCAGTCAGAAGGTCATGGGTTCTAATTCCGGTTCCACCCCGTGTATGCTGTGAGGCCTTGGGCAGATCACTTAACTTCTCTGTGCCTCAGTTACCTCATCTGTAAAGTGGGGATGAAGACTGTGAGCCCCATATGGGACAGGGACAGTGTCCAACCTGATTTTCTTGTTTCCACCCCAGCGCTTAGTTCAGTGACTGGCACATTTAACAAATACCATCATTATTATTATTATTATTATGATTATTATTAAGTACTGTGGGGTTGGGGTGAGTATCAAATGACCAAAGGACGCGGATCCTAGGGCAGAGACGGTCGCAGCTCGAACTCCATTCTTCCAGTCTTAGTGGGGAGTCCGGGGACCCCCCCCCCAGCTCTCCCAGGAGGTCGGCTTGGAAGCTCTGGCCCCGCAGCCCCCAGGTCACCCATTCCTGGCAGCAACGTTGCCCTGGAAGCCCCAGGATGTTGGCTATGTAATGATGCTCGGCAAACGGTATCCCAGATGTTGAGAGAGGTGGCCCCTCGGTGCTGGCCCCAACCCCAATAACAATAATAATAATGATGGCATTTGTTAAGTGCTTACTCTGTGCCAGGCACTGCACTAAGCGCTGGGGTGGATACAAGCAAATCGGAATATATACAAGATAATCAGGTTGGACTCGGTCCCTGTCCCACATGGGGCTCACAGTCTTAATCCCCATTTTACAGAGGAAGAAACTGAGGCACAGAGCAGTCAAGTGACGTGACCAAGATCACACGGCAAACATGTGGCAGAGGCGGAATTAGAACTCAGGTCCTCTTACTCCCAGGCCCGAGCTCTTTCAGGTAGGCCACGGGCTACCCCAAGATGTGACTCAATCCCGGGAAAAATTACAATATGGATGAGGTCACTGAGTCCCGAGAAGTGAAGTGACTAGCCCAGGGCCTCACAGCAGACATGTTGGAGCCAGGAATAGAACCCAGGTCCTTCTGACTCCCAGGCCTGTGCTCTATCCACTAGGCCAAGCTGCTTCACTATGTTATCTATGGAGGGCTGGTCTGTTCCGCACAGAGCTATTATGCCTGCTAATTACAGCCTGGGCTCCATGTCTGGTTAAATCAAATTCCCAGATAAGCCCCAAAATGTTATTTTCAAGTCCCAACATTCTCTTCTCCCTTAGACTGTGAGCCCCGTATGGGCCAGGGTCGGCTCTCCATCTGACTGTTGTATCTGCCTCAGCACTTAGCGCAGTGTCTGGCCCCGAGTATGCGTTTGACAAATAATCAATCAATCTTATTCACTGAGTACTTACTGTGTGCAGAGAACTGTATCGAGCACTTGAGAGAGTACAGTGTAAGAGAATGGTAAGCACGCTCCCCGTCCACAATGAATTTACAGTCTAGTGGGGGAGACAGTTAGTAATATAAATAAATAAATAAATTGCAAATATAATAATAATAATAGTATTTGTTAAGCGCTTACTATGTGCCAAGCACTGTTCTAAGTGCTGGGATAGATACAAGCTAATCAGGCTGTCCCACGTGGGGCTCACGGTCTTAATCCCCATTTTACAGATGAGGTCACTGAGGCCCAGAGAAGTTAAGTGACTTGCCCAAAGTCACACAGCTGACAAGTGGCAGAGGCGGGATTAGAACCACGACCTCTGACTCCCAAGCCCGGGCTTTTTTCGTATTTATTTTGTTAATGAAATGTACATCGCCTTAATTCTATTTATTTGCTATTGTTTTAACGAGATGTTCATCCCCTTGATTCTATTTATTGCCATTGTTCTCGTCTGTCCGTCTCCCCCGATTAGACTGTAAGCCGGTCAAAGGGCGGGGACCGTCTCTATCTGTTACCGATTTGTCCATTCCAAGCGCTTAGTACAGTGCTCTGCACATAGTAAGCGCTCAATAAATACTATTGAATGAATGAATGAGGAAGATGAGAATAAAGGGTGCAAATCTAAGTACAAGGAAGATGCAGAAGGGAGTGGGAGAAGAGAAAATGAGGGCCTCGTCAGGGAAGACCTCTTGGAAGAGATGGGCCTCTATTTAGGCTTTGAAGTGGGGGAGAGTCTTTGTCTGTCAAATATGAAGACAAATTCAATTATCTTTGTCTTCCTTTCCTCTCCACTGTCTTAGAGAAGCAGCGTGGCTTAGTGGAAAGAGCCCGGGCTTGGGAGTCAGAGGTGGTGGGTTCTAATCCCAGCTCCGCCACTTGTCTGCTGTCTGACCTTGGGCAAGTCACTTCACTTCTCTGTGCCGCAATTACCTCATCTGTAAAAATGGGGATTAAGAAATGTGAGCCCCACGTGGGACTATCTATCCTGTGTCTACCCCAGCGCTTAGAACAGTGCTCGGCACATAATAAGCGCTTTACAAAGACCATAATTGTCAGCTGTGTGACTGTGGGCAAGTCACTTCACTTCTCTGTGCCTCAGTTCCCTCATCTGTAAAATGGGGATGAAGACTGTGAGCCCCACGTGGGACAACCTGATTCCCCTGTGTTTACCCCAGCGCTTAGAACAGTGCTCTGCACATAGTAAGCGCTTAACAAATACCAACATTATTATTATTATTAATTATTATGATTATTATTCCCAGCGGGGTGCGTCTGACAGGGAGGTCAACAGCTGGGTGGTGGACAGGAAGAAAGAGGAGGAGAAGCCAGACCCCAAACCCAGACTTTAGCCTGGTTCCCAGAAGCCTCTGGGACCGGTGGAAACCAGGAGAGAGTGACCTTCAGTGTGTTGGTTGCTAGTAGCAACGAGGGATGTTTTGTCCTGGTTTCTGCGCCCCCGGGGATGCAGCCTTCCCAAATCGCTGCCAGGAAACCGGGGTAAGTGCCGAGATCAAGAGGTTACGAATGAAGGGGCTGAGGGGCGGGGGAAAGCTTCCCCTAATTTACCAACCGAGCTATTGTGTCTGCTCCGACCATGCAGTTGATTGGACCAGAGAATCCCACTCATGTTGACTCTGACCTGATGCAGTCCAACAGAGAGAAGAAGAGAGAGGAATAGAAAGATAGTGTGAGAGAAAGAGAGTGAGAGAGAAGGTGGAGAATGAAAAAGAGAGTGTATTTGAGAGAAAGTGAGGATGAGAGAGAGGGATAAAGAGTGAGAGAGAAAGAGAAAGGGATGGAGAGTGAGAAAAGAGTGGGCTAGAGAAAGAGACTAGAGAGTAAGGAGAAAAGAAAGGGATAAAGAATGAGAGAGAAAGAGAAAGTGATGGAGAGTGAGAAAGGTAGAGAGCGAGACAGTGGGATAAAGAGGAATAGAGAGCAAGGGGAAAAAGAAAGGGATAAGAAGTGAGAGAGAAAGAGAGAAAGTGAGGTAAAGGAGGATAGAGAGAAAGGAGAATAGAGTGAGAGAGAAAGGGTGAGGGATAGAGAGAGGGAGTGGATAGAGAGAGAGAGGAATAGAGAGAAAGAAGGATAGAAAGAGAGAGAGATAAAGAGAGGAATAAAGAGAAGGAGGATAGAGTAAGAGACAGAGGGATAGAGTGAGAGAGAAAGAAGAATAGAGAGGAAGAGAGGGATAGAGAGTGAGAGAGAAAGGGAGAGGGATGGGGGGTGGATAGAGAGAGAGGAATAGAGAGAAAGAGGGATAGAAAGAGAGAGAGATAAAGAGGGGAATAGAGAGAAGGGGAATAGAGTAAGAGACAGAGGGATAGAGTGAGAGAGAAAGAGAGAAGAATAGAGAGGAAGAGAGGGATAGAGAGTGAGAGAGAAAGAGGCAGGGAAAGAGTGAGAGAAAGAGAGGACTAGAGGGAGAGAGAGGGACAGAGAAAGAGAGAGAATGAGGGAGAAAGAGACAGAGGGATAGAGTGAGAGAGAAAGAGAGGGATAGAGAGTGAGAGAGAAAGAGAGGGATAGAGAGAATGAGAAAGAGACAGGGATAAAGAGAGTGAGAGAGAGAGGGATAGAGAATGACAGAAAGAGGGATAGAGAGTGAGAGAGAAAGAGACAGAGGGTTAGAGAGAATGAGAAAGAGACAGGGATAGAGAGAGAGAGAAGGATAGAGAGAGATGGATAGAGAGTGTGAGAGAGAGAGAGAAAGAGACAGAAGTATAGAGAGAGTGAGAGAAAGAGAGTGAGACAGCAAAAGGACCAGCAACGAACAAAAACATCCCAAACAGGAGCCGGGAAGCCAGTGCCTCAAGTCCCATGTTGCTCTTCTGCTCCCAACTCGGCCCCCGTCCCTCCTTCGATGGGCTGGAAGACTGGGTCTTCTTCCCTTCGGTGTGTATCCTCACTGGGTTCTATGTTCTCACCTTGAGGTGAATGGAAATGTCAGCTTGGAATGTGAGGTTGGAAAGAATCTTGAGGCTTGTCCAAACCTCCTCGTGTTTGTGTTGCTGGCTGTGAGTGACATCACAGCAGTGAGAATATAAACACCAGCAGGACTTTATTCAGAGACTTTAAGAACTGCAAACCCATGGTGGACTCCCGGCTGCCAGGAGTGTGATATGGTAGAGCCGGAGATCAGAGGAAAGGATGAGAATTCAACTCCTCACCTTCCCGGTCCTGTGCATTCTCTCAAAGGTAAGGAGCGATCTAGCCCTGCCTCCAACTCTGTTACGGTGTTTTTGCAGTTTCAAAGTCGAAGAAGTCAGGATGCCCTTGTGGGAAGGGCATGGGACTGGGAGTCAGGACCCCTGGGTTCTCGTCCCCACTTGGCCCCCGACCTGCAGGGCGACCTCGGTGAAGTCCCCTTACCCGTCTGGCCCTCATTTCCTCCTCTGTGAAATGGGAGTTACTTGCCTTTCCTCCCTCCTCATTTGTTAACCCCGCTGGAGATGGGGACTTGGTCTGATGGGACTCTCTTGGATCCACCCCGGTGCTTGGCACGTAGTTGCATTTAATATATGCCTTCCCTGTGGAGGATAAACCCACCTGTAGCATCTCACCAGGGCATAATCGAATGGCAGCAACTGCAAACCCTGTATCTGGTGCTCTTTGGCCGGCAGAACCAGCCTGGCTCGCCATGCTCCGATCCAGGGAACTGAACTGAAGCTGCTGCTGCTGCTGCTGCGTCTCTGGCTGCTCCTGCGGGCCCTGCGGCGTGGCCTAATGATTAGAGCACAGGCCTGAGAGTCAGTAGGTCCTGGGTTCTAATCCCAACTCTGCCACATGCCTGCTCTGTGACCTTGAGCCGGTCACTTAACTTTTCTGTGCCTCAGTGACCTCATCTGTAATATGGGGATGACTGTGAGCCCCATATGGGACATTCATTCATTCATTCATTCAATAGTATTTATTGAGCGCTTACTATGTGCAGAGCACTGTACTAAGCGCTTAGAATGTACAAATCGGCAACAGATAGAGACAGCCCCTCCCCTTTGACGGGCTTACAGTCTCATCGGGGGAGACGGACAGACAAGAACAGTGGCAATAAATAGAATCAAGGGGACATGGACTGTGTCCAATCTGATCACCTTGTATCTGCCCCAGCGCTTCGAACAGTGCTTGGAACATAGTAAGAGCTTAACAAATAACACAAAAAAAGGAAATCCCGGGAGCCTCAGCATTTATTTGTAGTGACGTCTGTCTCCCCCGGCTTCAGACCGTAAGCTCGTTGTGGGCAGGGAATGTGTTTACTGTTGTATCGTACTCTCCCAAGCACCTAGTACAGTGCTCTGCACACAGTAAGTGTTCAATAAATATAATAATAATAATAATAATGTTGGTATTTGTTAAGCGCTTACTATGTGCCGAGCACTGTTCTAAGCGCTGGGGTAGACATAGGGGAATCAGGTTGTCCCACATGGGGCTCACAGTCTTAATCCCCATTTTACAGATGAGGGAACTGAGGCACAGAGAAGTTAAGTGACTTGCTCACAGTCACACAGCCGACAAGTGGTAGAGCTGGGATTCGAACTCATGAACTCTGACTCCAAAGCCCATGCTCTTTCCACTGAGCCACGCTGCTTCTCTGACTGACTGAATGAATAAAGATGCTCCAATCGATTCGACTTTCCGCAAGGTCCGCGAGAAATCAATCAATCGTATTTATTGAGTATGTCTGCATCTGATAGGGCAGACCGGATGCAATGGACACGAGACTGGCTGGGAGAGATGAGCCGGCACTTCTTCTGAGCGCTGCTCTCCTCTTCCTGCCCCTCCAGATCGGGCATCCCAGCCGCTCCCATGCCTCCAGACTTCCTCTCTGGAATTTCTTGCCTCCTCATTCCCGGAGTCTCCAGAACTGGGCACACCACAAGCCATGATATCATTGCAATTTTATGCTTCTTTGAAACTCTACCCGCAAGCTCGAGGCCTGCAGCTTGGGCCTCCCAGCCTAGTCGGGTGGGAGAAGAGGGATTATTAATGAATCTCCTTCCTGAGAAGACCAGACCACCTGCTCTCCTGCTCTCCTAGAAAAGCAGCTTAGCCTAGTGGAAAGAGCCTGGGCCTGGGAGTCAGAAGGACCTGGGTTCTAATGCTGGCTCCACCGCCTGTCTGCTGTGTGTGAACTTGAGCATGTCACTTCACTTCTTTGGGTCTCAGTTCCCTCCTCTGTAAAATGGGAGTTAAAAATGTGAGCCCCACGTGGGACAGGGAGTGTATCCAACCTGATTAACTCCTATCTACCGAAGCGCTTAGAATAATGCTTGGCACATAGTAAGTGCTTCCATAATTAATATTATTATCCTAGGTGCTAAGGGTCCCTCTCAGGGTCGCACCTGGAGAGTTTCCAGTACTCTATCAGTCTCGACTACGGGAGGGGGAGTCAAGCAGAGGCCTGTCCATTCCATTTTTAGCTTGGGCAGTGGCTAGCAAGTGAAAGCAACTGCTATTAGTCAAAATTCACCCCTGTGCTGGGCAGCAGCGGCGTGAGAAAGACTCAGGTTCACTGCACGGAAGGAAGGAATGGTCAATCCCTTCCAGATTTTTACCAAGAAAACCTTATAATAATAATAATAATAATGTTGGTATTTGGTAAGCGCTTACTATGTGCAGAGCACTGTTCTAAGCGCTGGGGTAGATACAGGGCAATCAGGTTGTCCCATGTGAGGCTCACAGTCTTCATCCCCATTTTACAGATGAAGGGAGGCACAGAGAAGTGAAGTGACTTGCCCACAGTCACCCAGCTGACAGGTGGCAGATCCGGGATTCGAACCCATGACCTCTGACTCCCAGGCCCGGGCTATTTCCACTGAGCCACGCTGCTTCTCCTAATGGATCTTATGGACCTTATGGATCCACGACCGGAATGATTGCGGATGGAGGTGGGGGCGTTCCGGGAGAGATGCGTCCATGGCGTCGCCATGGGTCGGAGACGACTCGACGGCATAAGACAAGACACGGTGCTAAGGGAGGGGGGTCTGTGTCTTTGCAGGCTTGTGCCCAGTTCTGCCGGAGACCATGCCACTGCCCCTGGAGGCCCCCTCGCTGCCCGCCCGGAGCCCCCCTGGTCCTGGACGGCTGCCAGTGCTGCAGAGTGTGTGCGCGGAGGCTGGGGGAGCCCTGTGACCCGGTCAATGTCTGCGACCAGAGCCAGGGGCTCGTCTGTGACCACAGTGCCGCTCTCGCGGGCGGAGGAGCCACCTGCAACTGTAAGCCCGCTGACAGAAAACCCCGGCCTGGGAGAGGAAACATCCCTGGCCCAGAGGGAGAGGGGTGAGAGAGAGGGATCTGAACCCGCCCTGCCAAAGACAGTCACATCCACAGCCACGTAGACCTTGGGCAAGTCACTTAACAACTCTGTGCCTCAGTTTTTGGGGGGTTTTTAATGGTACTTGTTAAGCGCTTACTATGTGCCAAGCACTGTTCTAAGAGCTGGGGTAGATGCAAGGTTGTCCCCCGTGGGGCTCACAATCTTAATCCCCCTAGTACAGATGAGGTAACTGAGGCACAGAGCAGTTGAGTGACCTGCCCAAGATCACACAGCAGACAAGTGGAGAATGTGGGATTAGAACTCACGTCCTCTGGCTCCCAAACCTGGGCTCTTTCCACTAAGCCACTCTGCTTCTCAGTTCCCTCATCTGCAAAATGGCGATTCAGTACTTGTTCTCTCTCCTATTTAGACTGCCAGCCCCATGTGGGATCTATACTGTATCGGACCCAGCGCTTAGTACAGTGCTTGGCACCTAGTGAGCCCATAACAAATACCACAATTATGATTATTTGTTATTATGTAATTGTGGTGCTTGTTAAGCGCTTACTATGCCACAGTCAATGCAGGGGTTTCTTCAGTGAATGAGATCCTCAGTGTGACTCAGTGGCAAGAGCCCGGGCTTGGGAGTCAGAGGACGTGGGTTCTAATCCCACCTCCTCCACTTGTCTGCCGTGTGACCTTGGGCAAATCATTCAATTGCTCTGTGCCTCAGTTACCTCATCTGTAAAATGGGGATTAACTGTGAGCCCCACGGGGCTGTATCTACCCCAGCGCTTAGAGCAGTGCTCTGCACATAGTAAACACTTAACAAATACCAACATAATTATTATTAAAACAGGGATTAAGATTGTGAGCCCCACGTGGGACAACCTCATTACCTTGCATCTACCTCAGCTCTTAGAAAAGTGCTCGCCACATAGTAAGCACTTAAGTACCACAATAATAATTATTACTGTTATTATTAATATCCTCTCAAGAATCTTCATTCCAAATATTTCTCTGGATTCCTCTAGACCCTAAGCTAGTTTTGAACAGGGAATTTGTCTGCTCATTCTGAGGTCCTCTCCCAAGCGCTTCCTAAAATGCTCGGCACGTAGTAAGAACTCAATAAATACCACTGAATATTAGATTGGTTGATTCCTGATCTGGCCTCTCCCCTGCTGTCGTTCTTTTGGCAAAAGGCGAAAGAGCGACGCCTTCTCCAACAAGGCTTGCCGTTTCCAGATTTCCCATCGGTCCCCCTTGTAGATTGTTGGACCTCCGGGCAAGATGGAGCTGTCAGCCGAAGAGTTATTACTATGGGCAGGGAATGTGTCGAACAACTCTGTTGTATTGTCCCAAGCGCTTAGTACAGCGCTCTGCACACTCTCTGATTGATTGATTTTGCCTCTCCACCGTGATTCCGTTATTGACCTCCTCTCCTCCCCCAACCCTGAGGCTGGAGTTGAGCACCTTGGTGCTCAGAGAAGCAGCGTGGCTCAGTGGAAAGAGCCTGGGCTTGGGAGTCAGAGGTCATGGGTTCGAATCCCGGCTCTGCCACTTGTCAGCTGTGTGACTGTGGGCAAATCACTTCACTTCTCTGTGCCTCAGTTACCTCATCTGTAAAACGGGGATTAACTGTGAGCCTCACGTGGGACAACCTGCTTACCCTATATCTACCCCGGCGCTTAGAACGGTGCTCTGCACATAGTAAGTGCTTAACCAATACCAACATTATTATTATTATTATTCTAGGCCAACCTCGAGCCTTGAGCTACCTGTTAGGTGGGTAGCTAGCTCAGACTTTCAGCCTTCAGACGCTGGCTCCAGGCACTGGCACCCTTCTGCAGGCTTGTGGTGTTTGCAGTGCATCGCCCTTTGCAGTCTTACCCTCCTTGTCGATCAAGCAAGGGATGGTATTTCTTGCACGCTTACTGTTCTAAGTGCTTTAGAGAATACAACAGATGTGATAGACAGAGTTCCTGTCTACAATAAATATGGGAAACAGCGTGAGAAGCAGTGTGGCCCCGTCGATGAAGCCGGGGCTTGAGGGCCAGAGGATCTGGGTTCTAATCCCAGCTCCGCCACTTGTCTGCTGTGTGAATTTAGGCAAGTCACTTAACTTCTCTATGCCTCAGTTCCCACATCTGCACAGTTGTTGTTCTCCCTCCTCCTCCTAAGAGCCCCATGCGGGACAGGAACTGTATCTGGCCTGATCATCTCCTATCTACCCCAGCGCTTAGAACGGTGCTTGACACCAGGAAGCCCCTAACAAATACCGTAAAAAATAAGCTTACAGTCTAGAGGGGGAGGCAGACATTAATATAAATAAACGGTTTATAGTATACTATTTACAGATACCTACGTAAGTGTTTCGGGACCGAGGGTGGGGCAAATATCAAATGCTCAAAGGTCCAAGCGCATAGGTGACGCAGAAGGGAGAGGGAGCCAGAGAAAAGAAGGCCTAAGCAAGGCAGGCCTCTTGGAGGAGATAAGACCTTATTAATAATAATAACTGTGGTATTTGTTAAGCGCTAATAAGCCTTTGAAGTTGGGAAGAGTGGGGGTCTAGAGAGGGAGGGAGTTTCAGGCCAGAGGGAGGATGTGGGAAAGGTGTCAGCGGTGAGGTAGGCGAGATGGGGCACAGTCAGTAAACTAGCGCTCGAGGAGCGAAGAGTGGGGGCTGGGAGATTCATTCATTTCATTCATTCATTCAATAGTATTTATTGAGCACTTACTATGTGCAGAGCACTGTACTAAGCGCTTGGAATGGACAATTCGACAACAGATAGAGACAATCCCTGCCCAATGACGGCCTCACAGTCTAAACGGGGGAGACAGACAGCAAAGCAGAACAGAACAAAAGAAGACAAAATCATCAAGATTAATAGAATCAAGGAGATCTGTGAGGTAAGAAGGTAGGAGGTAGGAGGTAGGCGCCTATCCGTGAGGTAGGAGGAGGCAAGCAAATGGAGTGCTTTAAAGCCGAGGCTATGGAGTTTCTGGGAGTTTTTTGTTTTTTAAATGGTGTTTGTTAAATGCCATGTACCAGGCACCGTTCTAAGCACTAGAGTAGATACAAGTTACTCAGGCTGGACCCAATTTATGTCCCACACTGGGCTCCCAATCTCAATCCCCATTGGCTAAGGTGATTGAGGCACAGAGAAGTGAAGTGACTTGCCCAAGGTCACACAGCAGACCACTGGGGGAGCTGCGATTAGAACCCAAGTCCTTCTGACTCCCAGGCCCGGGGTCTAGCCACTCGGCCCTGCTGCTCCTCCGTGCTGCTTCTATTGGATGCGGCGGTGGGTGGGCAGCCTTTGGAGGTCCATGAGGAGGGAGACGTGGACTGAACGGCTTCATCCTTCTCCCGCTCCCCCTGGTTCTCCCCACCACCCTCCCAGTGACCAAGAGGAGCAGCAGAGGCGAGTCCGAGACAGAGGGAAACAGAGAAGGAAAGCAGAGAAGCAGCACGGCGTAGTGGATAGAGCCCGGACCTGGGAGTCAGAAGGTCGTGGGTTCTAATCCCAGCTCGGCCACTTGTCCGCTGCCTGATTTGGGGCAAGTCACTTCACTTCTCTGTGCCTCGTTGACCTCATCGGTAAAAATGGGGATCGAGACTGGGAGCCCCACGTGGGACAGGGACAGTGTCCAACCCGATTTGCTTCTATCCACCCCACCGCTTAGTATAGTGCCTGGCACGTAGTAAGTGCTTAACAAATATCACAATTATTAGTATTATTAGAGAAGGGCAGCAGATGGGGTAGCCAGTCCAGGGGAAGAGGAGGGAGACCCCTGGGCCCCCGGGGCAGGCAGGGTAACGTGCCTGTGCCTCGCCTCCCCATCCCACCCCGGACGCTCCAGTTGACGGTGACGAGGCGGAGGATGCGGACGGCGGCTGCGAGATGAACGGGAGAATCTACCGGGCCGGGGAGGTGTTCCAGCCTAGCTGCAAGCTGCAGTGCCGCTGCTCCGAAGGGGGCTTCACCTGCGTGCCCCTCTGCAGCGAGGACGTCCGGCTGCCCAGCTGGGACTGCCCTCACCCCCGACGGGTGGCCGTGCCCGGGAAGTGCTGCCAGGAGTGGGTATGCGACCAGACGGGGGGAGAGATGGTCCCCCCGGCCGCCGCCGGGACAGGTAATGTCCATCCCCCGCCCCTCTCCGAGTTGCCACAAACCCAACGGGGGTGGGGGCGGTGAGGGGAGGCTTGACCCTCCCACATAATAAGAGTAATTATGGTATTTGCTAAGCGCTTACTATGTGCCAGGCACTGTTCTAAGCGCTGGGGCAGCATGGACAAGTGGATAGAGCTGGGGCCTGGGGGTCAGAAGGTCATGGGTTCTATTCCCGGCTCTGTCCCTTGCCTGCAGTGTGACCCTGGGCAAATCACTTGACTTCTCTGTGCCTCAGTTCCCTCATCTGTAAAATGAGGATTAAGACTGTGAGCCCTATGTGGGACAGGGACTGTGTCCAACCCGATTATCTCGTATCTACACCAGCGCTTAGAACAGTGCCTGACACATAGTAAATGCTTAACAGATACCGTAATTATTATTATTAGATACAAGTTAATGGGGTTGGACACTGTCTCTGTCCCATATGGGGCTCACAGTCTTAATCCCCATTTTACAGATGAGGTCACTGAGGCCCAGAGAAAAGTGACTTACCCCGAGTCACAAACCAGACACGTGATGGAGTTAGGATTAGAACCCAGGTCCTTCTGATTTCCAAGCCTGGGCTCTGTCCACTTAAGCCAGGCTGCTTCTACACTGAGCCCCATCAGGGAAGGCAGAGAGGTCTGGGCAAGTGAGGAAAAGAAAGATTAGGAAACTGGCTTGCTTTGGATGTGCCCGACCCACTGCAATCTGCTCGAAACTGAACTTCCTTCCCCTTCAGACCACCGATCGATCAATGGTATTTATTAAGCGCTTACTGTATGCCGAGCACGGTGCTAAAACGCATAGGGAAGCGTAATAAAATGGAGTTGGCAGGCATAATCTCTGTCCTCAAGGAGATTTCAGTCTACTGGGGGAAGACAAGCACTAAAATAAATAGCCCATAGGAGAGGCAGCAGAGTATAAATTGAGGTACCAAAGTGCTACGGGGGGTGAGCTGAATACCTAAGAGCTCGGGGGTTCAGGCCTCGAGAGCATGGTTGACCCAGAAGGGAGAGAAGACAGGGTGGGGAGACGACAGGCAAATCAGGGAAGGCTTCCTGAAGGAGATGTGATTTCTTGGGAGGGTTTTGTTGGCGGGGAAAGCGGGGGAATCTATCATATGTGAAGGAATAGTGAGTTCTAGGCCAGAGGGAGAACTTGGGTAAGGGCTCAGGGGTGAGAGAGACGAGATTGCGGTACGGTGAGCCGGTTGTAAGCTACCCGTAAACTGTAAGTTCACCGAGGGGGGCGAAGGTGTCAGTTTATTGTTATTTTGTACTCTCCCAAGTGCTTCGTACAGTGCTTTGCTCACAGTAAGTGCTCAATAAATACAATTGAGTGAATGAATGAGAGGAGCGGAGTGTGCGAGCCGGGTTGTAGTAAGAGATCAGTAAGGTCAAGAAAGAGGGGGAGAGCTGATTGGTGAGGATGGTGAGGAGTTTCTGTTTGACCCAGAGATGCCCCCCTCCTGCTTCCTTCTCTCCCAGGAGGCTGGCCTCCCCGGGGCCCGGCCCTCCCGCAGCTTCCCGGCCCGCACTGTAAGGAGTGGGGCACGGCCTGGGGTCCTTGCTCAGCGAGCTGTGGGCTCGGCGTGGCCACCCGCCTGACCAACCAGAACCGCGACTGCCGCCTGGAGCCCCAGCACCGCCTGTGCCTACTGCGCCCCTGCCCGTCGTCACTGCTGCCGGCCGCCAGCCCCCGGGGGGACCCGTTCTAGACCCCCCCCGGGGCAGAGGCCAAGCCAAGCCAGCTCTGCGCCTTCCGCCTTCCTGGTGAGGAGACCCCAGCCAACGCCCTGCCCCCAAGGCCCGCCTGGTCACCCGGGGGACCCGCCACCAGGGTCGCTGATCCTCCCCACACCACCCGCCGCTGCAGCACTCGCCCAGCCCACGCTCCCCTCTCCCACCACTCTGGGCAGCAGAATGCCATCCTCAGCAGCCGGAGGGAACCGCGGCTGGACCGCCACCCGGCGACCTCCAGGGACAAGACCGGGACCAGACCTAGAACGATCCAGCACCCCGGATCCCCCCGCCACGGTGGCCACCAGCTACACAACTGGTCCAACTAAGCCACCGCCCAATCCCGGATAGGGCACCGGGCAGAGGGGGCTGAGTCTGGAGGTTGAGCTGGCTTCTGAAAGTCTCCAGACCAGAGAATCACAGGTGCCCGGGCTACTGAGAGGATGAAGAGAGCATCGCGAAGGACCAGGTATCTCCCCGCTGGGGGCTGGGGTCACCTTCCTACCAGCCTGCGAGATGACGGTGGTACCCGGAGGCTCCGGTGGAGTCCAGGACGTGATGGAGCCTCGCACTGGATGTGGTGAAGTGGGCGCCTTCTCCGGTGTCCGGCTTGTCCCTCTCGCCCTGACCACCCTGGTGTTCTGTTCCTATTTAACATGGGGCATTAGGAACACTGGGCTTCTTGCTTCTGTAGCCCTGACTCGTGTGTATTTTACAGTATTATAATCAACATCATCATCGCAATTGTGGTCTTTGTCAAGCGCTTGCTACGTACTAAGCACTGCGGTAGGTACGAGGTAATCAGGTTGGACACAATCCCCGACCCACATGAGACTGGCAGTCTAAAGAAGAGGTAGAACACCTATGAAATCCCCATTGAACACATGAGGAAACTAAGACACAGAGTAGTGAAGTGACTTCCCCAAGCTCACATAGCAGGCTAGTGGTGGAGCTGGGATTAGAACCCAGGTCTCCTGACTCCCAGGCCCATGCATTTTCTTCTAGGCCACGCCGCTTCTTGGATGGACAGTACATTAAAGAATCAAGTGGCGTCCTACTAAGAACCTAAATTGCTTCACCACCTATCAATATGAAGCTGAATCGGAATAAATCGGCTGTGAGCCAGGGTCTCCCGGACTGCGAACGTCTCCTGGATAGTAAGGCTCATTTGGAATAAAAATCAACTCCCTTTAAGCTCCCAAAGCCCACACTGCTGCGGAGAGTGGTTCATGAAATTGTCCCTTGGTGGTCTGAGACCGCTGTTGGGAGAATGAGAGTTTATTAGGAAGGTGACTAGGTGTCCCATAAGAGACAGGATGGTCTTCTTTTTATGGCATTTTTTTAAGCGCTTACTATGTGCCTGGCGCTGTACTAAGAACTGGGGTAGACACAAGCTAATCTGGTTAGACAGTCCCTGTCCCACAGGGGGCTCACAGTCTTAATCTCCATTTTACAGATGAGGTAACTGAGGCACAGTTTAGTGAAGTGGCTGGCCCGCGGTCACCCAGCAGATAAGTGGAGGAGCCAGGATTAGGGCTCAGGTCCTTCTGACTTCCAGGTCCGTGCTCTAACCACTAGGCCATGCTGCTTCTCTTGCCTTTAGCCCCGCCACCCGGAAGGATGCGACTTCCTGCTCAAGTGGCAGGATGGAACCCCCACAACCCTGTCAGCAGTGAGGGGGTAGATCGGAGAAGACCACCAGGCCGCCTCCGCCTCTTCGATGGCAGCAACCACCGCTGCCTCTGTCTTGGCCACCATGATTCAATCTGTCAGCCAGGCAGTCAGTCAATGGTATTTATTGAGCGCTTACTGAGTGCAGAGCACTGTACTAAGTGCGCGGGATGGTTCAATAGAACAATATAATAATATTAATAATGGTATTTGTTAAGCGCTTACTACATGCCAGGCCCTGTACTAAACACTGAGGTGGATATAAGCCATTCGAGTTGGACACAGGACTTGCAGTCTTCGTCCCCATTTTCCAGATGAGGCAACTGAGGCAGAGAGAAGTGTAGCAGCTTGCCCAAGCCCACACAGTAGAGAAGTGGCCGAGCCAGGATTAGAATCCATGACCTTCTGACTTCCAGAAATAGAAGGTCTATCCAATAACCACTCTGCCCATTCCCCAATCTTTTGAGACGCCTCCCCGACACACCCTGGGAGTTGCCGATATGACTACTAGTTCCCAGAAACAGTCCAGAAGGGCCAGCTCTGGGCCATATTGGTTCATTCATTCATTCAATCATATTTATTGAGCACTTACTGTGTGCAAAGCACTATATTAAGCTCTTGGGAGAGAACATAACACTGATGTTCATATCCGTAGTTTTATTTATTTGTATTGATATCTATCTCTCCCACTCTAGACTGCAAGCTCATTGTGGGCAGGGACTGTCACTGTTTATTGTTGTCTTGTACTCCCTCAAGTGCTTAGTACAGTCCTCTGCACACAGTAAGTGCTCATTAAATACAAATGAATGAATGAATGAATGAACAATAAATAGACAAATTCCCTGCCCACAAAGATCTCAAAAGCTCCTTGTGGATAGGGTTCATTTCTATTAAAGTACACCTCCTCCCTAGATCTTCTCCTCGTCTGCCTCTCTACCTTTCTCTGTCTCTCTTTGCCCCCCTCCACGTGATCCCCTTATCTTTCTCTCTCTCTGTTCTCCACTCTACTCATAATAATAATAATAATGTTGGTATTTGTTAAGCGCTTACTATGTGCCGAGCACTGTTTTAAGCCCTGGGGTAGATACAGGGTCATCAGGTTGTCTCACATGAGGCTCACAGTTAATCCCCATTTTACAGATGAGGTCACTGAGGCACAGAGAAGTTAAGTGACTTGCCCACAGTCACACAGCTGACAAGTGGCAGAGCTGGGATTCGAACTCATCCATCCCATGCCTTCAACATCCAAGAATCTAAGGCAGATAAACAAGTTAACATGTGTCAGACACCAAACAGAAATAAGGTTGAAACTAAATGAAATTAGGTAGCAGATCTAGAACAAATACAAAAGTCTGCCTCTCGTTCTTGTGAGATTGTATTAGGGAGAGGGAGGAAGTGGGAGAGGGCATTGACCAAGGTTGAATTTGCTGAAAAATAATAATAATGATAATTGTGTTATTTGTTAAATGCTTACTATGTATTATATACTATACTAAGCACTGGGCTAGACACAAGACAATCAAGTCAAACACAGTCCCCGACCCACATGGGGCTCAAAGTCTAAATAGGTGGGAGAGCAGGTGTTAATCCCTATTTTACAAATAATGAAAATGAGGCACAGAGACATTAAGCCACTTACCCAAGGTCACAGAGCAGGCAAGTGACAGAGCCAAGGTTTAGAATCTAAGTCCTTGACTCTCAAGCCCATGCTCTTTCCACTAGGCCACACTAATGAAAGTGTACAGATGCACAAAATAGGCAAAGACTAGGAGAAATAACAGGAGTGTAAAGGGTGGGTGTTATTAATCATAATAATAATGATGGCATTTGTAAAGTGCTTTCTGTGTGCCAGGCACTGTATTAAGCACTGGGGTGGATACAAGCAAATTTAGGTTGGACACAGTCCCTGTCCCACGTGGGGTTCACAGTTTCAATCCCCTTTTTCTAGCTGAGGTAAGTGAAGCCCAGAGAAGTGAAGTGATTTGCCCAAGCTCACGCAGCAGACAAGTGGCAGAGCCGGGATTAGCACTCATGATCTCTGACTCACAGGCCCTGGGCTCTGTCCACTAGGTCATGCGACTGGCACTGGGCCCCGAACCTAAGGCACCCCCCGGGGGTGGTCCCTGCTGCGGTGACCACCGGCGATGATGAGGTTTTGCTCTGCCGTCCACGGAGACCCCTGCAGATGGGTTTCCCGTGATCTCGAATAGAAACGGTCCCAACCCCGGGGTCATCGCACCAGAAAGAAGCCCAGTTCCAAAAAGGACAGCCAGCTGGGCTAACCACAGACCCGGCGAGTCATCACGGCCCACCCGTTGGCCGTCCTCTGGCTCAGCGGCGCGTGGGCCGGACTGGACCGGGCCGAGTTTTGGAAGAGCGGACAAGCCAACGCCTCAGCGCTCCAGGCCCGACGGGGCCATGGGAGCCAGACCAGCGAAGCGATGGGCTCCTCAGGCCGCTGCCCGGGAACCCGGTTGGAACTCGGGGAGCCCGTCGTGTGGGGCAGCGGCCACGGCCCTCTGCCCGCCCGGGATGAGAGACAGTCTCGCCGTCTGGGCCGGAAGCGGAAGGGCCGAAGGGGTGTTCCGTGGCCGGTCTGTTTCTTCTACTTGACCGGTCCAGACCACCCTTGGGGGCTTCATGCCAGGGCCCGTCCCACTTTGGGAAGACCTGCATGTGTTAGAGTGGGCCAGTGGAACCGCTCTCCCCCCGCGTGCACGCACACACACACACTCATATACACACCCACCCACACACACCTCCCTCGGCCAGGGCAGTTCCCAAACCCAGGAAATTCCACAGCCGGCCGTCGTCCTGGCTGTGGGTCCTGGGACACACAAACAGAACCCCGAGGCCCCTGCAAAGAGCCAACGACGCCGGGTCCTTTTTCATCACATGCTACTGGATGAAGAAATAGAAATCAAAAAGTGGAGCGGGGGTGGGTAGGGAGGGAGCTGAACAAGACTTAACCCGAAATCAAGGGTTTTATTGAACTCCTTCTGTGTGCAGAGCACTGTTCTAAGCATTTGGAAGAGTAGATAAGCATATGGTACAGTGATTTGCACGCCGTAAGCACTCAATAAATACCATTGAATGAATGAGTAGGGTACATAGACACAATCCCAGTCCTCAAGAGAAGCGGCGCGGTCTAGTGGAATGAGTACGGGCCTGGGAGTCAGAGAATCTGGGTTCTAATCCCGCGTGTGTCACTTGTCGGTTGTGTGACTTTAGGCAAATCACTTCACTTCTTTGTGACCCAGTTCCCTCATCTGCAAAATGGGGATTCGAAATCTGTGCTCCCTCTTAGACTTTAAACCACATAAAGGATCTGATTATCTTGTATCTCCAGTGATTAGAACGTTGCTTGACATAAAGTAAACGCTTAACAAATACCAGAATTATAATTATTATTATTATTAGGCCAGCACTTAGTACAGTGCTCAGGTTGAGTATGCACTTAGGTGGAGACAGAGAGATAAGGTAGCCAACTTTCATTTCACGGAAGTAGAATGAATGTGTCGTCCCTCCCCGGTGACTCTGGCCACCCTATCAGGTGACTCTTCCCTTCCTCCCTAGTCCTTGGCTATTCCCACTCTGCTCCACCCCTTGTTTTCTCATTTTTGCCCTTTTTTATGTCCAAAGGTGAACTTCTAAAGCCTTTCTCCGTGGCTCCCATGACCCCTGCATTACTGCCCACGTGACCGGGGCTAGTGCCATAAAGGAAGTTACTGTTGTAAAGTTAAAACTAATGTGTTGTAAAGCTGAAACAGTGTGTAAATTTAGAAACATCGTGTTTCTCATCAGAACTCAGAATTCCAAGGACTCTAAATGTATACAGAACTTATTTTTCCAATGTCCTGTCCCCACATTTAATTCATTTTACCCTCACTGCATTCCCGAAAGGGTAGAAGCGGCATGGTTTAGTGGGTAGACCACGGGCCTGGGTTCTAATCCCGGCTCCGCCACGTGTCTCTTGCGTGACCTTAGACAAGTCTAAGGTCTCTGTGCCTCTGTTATCTCATCTGTAAAATGGGGATAAGAGTGTGAGCCCTAGGTGGAAGAGGGACTCTGTCCAACCTGATAAACTTGTATCTACCCCAAGGCTTAGAACAGTGCTTGACACACAGTAAGTGCTTAACAAGTACCAAGCCCTAGTGGAAAGAGCCCCGGGGAAGACCTGGAAGTCAAAGGATCTAGGTTTTAATCCCAGTTGCACCACGTTTTTTCTGGGTAATTTTGCACAGATCACTTCACTTCCCTCAGTTCCCTCATCTGTAACATGGGGATTAAGACCGTGAGCCCCATGTGGGACAGGGACTGTGTCCAAACTGATTAACTTATATCTACCCCAGCGCTTAAGACACAAAGTAAGCGCTTAATAAGTACCATAAAAAATAAGACAGAATGTTATGTCTCCTGACTTCCTCACCCATACTTTTTCCATGAGACCATGATGCATCAGCTTAAAGGAATTCCATCTTTTTCACCAACCCTTCCTGCTGCTCTTTGCCTCTCCCACATCCAGTTGGACATCTGCAGCGTATCCTCGTCTGAGGGGGGGCCGGCAGCTCCCAGGGAAAGCAAGCGAAGACTTCTTTCAGCTGGCTCCAGCGGGAGGGCAGGAATTCTGGAAGGGAGTAGTTGGGCCGTTGTCTGCCCTCTCAGAAGTGTACGCCTTTGACCTCTCCCCGGTCTCCACGAGGGAAAGTCCTCTGTGAGCAGTGAACATTCCTTTCTGGGATGCCGGTGGCTTTGCAATCTGGAAGCGCCCGGCCTCAGAAAGCCTGTGGAGTCCGAAGCCGGAATTGAGGTTAGCACAATTGCCAGGGCTCCAGCCCCATGCCCTCTGGAAAATCCTACACCCTTTTTGGGCGGGAAGGGGGATGTGGGCCTGAGGTTTGGCGGGAGGGGAGGCTCGCTTCGATGTTTAGACCAGCTGCCTCGGGACGGGCAGGGACTACATCCCATCTGATGGTCTTGTATCTCCCCCTTAACACAATTCTTGGCACATAGTAAACACTTAGCAAATACCACAGTTATTATTATTGTTTTCAGCAGTAATAGCATCTATTAAGTGCTGCCTGAGTGAGGGAGTCTAATAAATAATGGAGAAGTAGTGTGGCCTCGTAGAGAAAGTAAGGACCTGGAAGTCAGAAGGTTCTAATCCTGGATCTACCATTTGTCTGCTCTGTAACCTTGGTCAAGTTGCTCAATTTTTCTGTGCCTCAGTTCCCTCATTCCCAAAATGGACTGTGATTCCGATGTGGGACAAGGACTCCCTATCTTATGTTAATAATAATTTATAATGATAAGCATAATAATAACAATCATAATGATCACGGGATTTGTTAAGCACTTACTAAGCGCCAAGCGCTATAGTAAGTGCTGGGTGGATTCAAGACATTCAGGTCAGACACAGTCCCTGTGAATCCCTGGGACTCACAGCCTAAGTGGGAGGGAGATCGGGTATTTAATTTTCATTTCACAGATGAGGAAACTGAGGCCCAGAGAATTGAAGTGACTTGCCCAAGGTCACACAACAGACAAGCGGCAGAGCCGGGATTGGAATCCAGGTCCTCTGATTCCCAGGCCTGTGCTGTTTCCATAGACTGTGAGCCCGTTGTGGGCAGGGATTGTCTCTGTTGCTGAATTGTACTTCCCAACCGTTTAGTATAGTGCTCTGCACACAGTAAGCGCTCAATAAATAGGTTTGAACAAATGAATGAATCTACTCTAGTGCTTAGTACAATGCCTGGCACAGAGTAAGTGCTTAAAAATATCTTTTTTTTTAAAAATGAGGCTGTTACACACACGACAAGGCACGAGGATTTTATCTAGGGCTGACAGAGCTTCACTGGAGGCCTGAAAGGTGTTTGAAGTCACTTCATCCAACCACTTTCCTTCCTCCTCTAGACTGTAAACTCATTGTGTGCAGGAGAAGCATCAGCTAATTCTGTTGCACTGTGCCCTCCCAAGCGCTTAATACAGTGCTCTGCACATAGTAAATGTTCAATAAATACCATTGATTGATTGATAAAAATGAAGCAAACGGTGTGGCCAGGGTGTGGGCATACCCCAGTCCTTAGCTAACTGGTAAGTAGAACAATTAGCTACGCATGCAAAATTGGAGATCTGGTGGTGAGAAAGAGCAAACCAGGTGCTAAGAAGGAAAGATGTTTTTGTAGGAGTCAGGCGATGGCTCATCAGCTGTTCAAACCTAACTGAATTTTGCAGGGGCGTCAAAATAATTGCCTAGCTTCAGGTTAACCCTGAAAAGCAGGTTGGCCTAGTGAGAAGCAACATAGCCTAGTGGATAGAGTCAAAAGGCCTGGAAGTCAAAAGGACCTGGGCTTTTAATTCCGCTTCTTCCACCTGTCTGCTGGGTGACCTTAGGCCAGTCTCTTAACTTCTTCGTGCTTCACTTTCCTCATCTGTAAAATGGGAATTGAGATTGTGAGGCCCATGTGGGACATGGACTGTGTCCAACCCCATTCGCTTGGATCTCCCCAGCAGTTAGGACAGTGCTTGGGGCATAGTAAGAATTTAATAAGTACCATTAAAAAGAAAAGTTTGGAAATAAAACTTAGACGAATGGCTGCGTCAGTGAGGCGCCGAGTGCCCTCTGCAGGAGGAAAGTCTGAGAAGCTTTCGGGCAACTGCCTAAATCTCCCTTTAATTATGATTATTTCTTAAACCTTTACTATGTGTCAGTTACTGTTCTAAACGCTGGGATAAAAGATACAGTTAACCTGTCCCAAGCGGGACTCCGAGTAAGAGGGAGAACAGACATTAAATGCCTTTTTTTTTCCTTTTTTATGGTATTCATTCATCCATTCATTCAATAGTATTTATTGAGCTCTTACTATGTGCAGAGCACTGTACTCAGCGCTTGGAATGTACAATTCATCAACAGATAGAGACAATCCCTGCCCAATGATGGGCTCACAGAAATCAAGCCTTCCAAAGAGTTTTCATAGGATCAGTACATCGTGGGGTTTTCAAAATAGGTGATCTAGTGAAGGAAAACGATTTCTGCAGGCAGCATTCTTGGTATGCCAACTTGGCATCTACACAACTCTTCTCCACTGCATTTGTATGAATTCTCAGGTGCTCAGAATGCTGTCGTCTGTCATCTGATATACAGGCTGTGGCCTAGTGCAAAGAGCCCGGGCTATTTGTTAAGAGTTGACTGTAATAATAATAATGATGGTATTTGTTAAGCGCTTACTATGTGCCAAGCACTGTTCTAAGCACTGGGGTAGGTACAAGGTAATCACGTGGGGCTCACGGTCTTACTCCCCATTTTATAGATGAGGGAACTGAGGCCCAAAGAAGTGAAGTGACTTGCCTAAGATCACACAGCAAACGAGTGGCGGAGTCGGGATTAGAACCCACGTCCTCTGGTTCCCAAGCCCGTGTTCGTTCATCCATCCTATTATTATTATTGTTTTGGTACTTGTTAAGCATTTACTATGTGCCAAGCACTGTTTTAAGCGCTGAGGTAGATACAAGTTAATCAGGTTGGACACAGTCCCTGTCCCACATAGGGCTCACACTCTTAATCCCCATTTTTCAGATGAGGTAACTGAGGCCCAGAGAAGTGAAGTGATTTGCCCGGGGTCACACAACAGACACGAGGCAGAGCCGGGAGTAGAACCCAGGTCCTTCTGACTGCCAGGCCCCTGCTCTGCCCTGTAAGCCAAGCTGCTTCTCACTAAGCCATGTTGCTTCTCTGACACGTTAGCCTGGAGGCTCCCGGGTCCAGGAAGAAGAAGCAGATGGGGGAGGGGAAGGAGAAGAAAGCAGGGAGGGGAAGTGGGGAGTTCGGGGGGCGGGGGGAGAGTCCACCAGGGCTGAGGGTTCAGCAATCCCTCTCCCCGTGTTGCAGGCAGCAGCCGGAGAGGGCGGACAGCCGGCCCGCTTTGCCCACGGTGCTTGGCATAGAGTAAGCACTTTACAAATGCCACAATTATTATTATGGAGAGTGTGTGTGTGTGTGTATGTGTACACGTTTGTGTGCATGTGTGTGCTTTCCTCGGACACTGCATCCACAAACCCCCAAGCGAGAGGGCTCCTTCTCTCCCTCTCCCGTGATCCATCGCCGCCAATCCATCTCTCCGACTCCCTCTTTGATCCAGCGGTGAAGTCACTCTGCCACATCGGTAGCATCAGAGTCATTGCCATGGCAACTGGTGATTTTCCCCCCCCCCACATTAAACCCAGGAGGGCCAGCCCCCTGCACGAACCACCAGAAGCAGTCCCTTGAAGGTTTGGGGGAGCAATGGTGCAGAGGCAGCAGGGCCAACTAGAAAGAGCAAGGTGGAACCGGGATCAGAACCCGGGTCCTCTGACTCCCAGGCCCACGCTCTTTCCACTAGGCCACGCTGCTACTTAAATCGCACCCCACTCCCTGGAGCTGCTGCTGGGGCTTCTAGGGACCCCAGCCAGGACCCCCAGGCTTCTCCTCCAAGCAGCCCCTGCCCTCCTGAACCCCGCTCGGAGGGAGCCCCTGACAGAAGCTCGACCAGAGGAACCTTCGGGGAGCGGCGGACATCTTCCTGGACCCCACGGGGAAGAGAATCTGTCCAAAGGCGGGAAAGCGCTCCAGGCCGGGGTAGAAAAGAAGAGTTTAATTTTCAACATCATCCACAACAGTGTGAGCTCGAGACAGGACGTGCCAATCCCACCAGCCGCACTGACCCGAACAGCCACCTTGGTCGGAGCCAGCCCTCTCCGGCCCCCCATCTCCTCCCCGAAAAATGTGGCCGGTTGCTCCGCCGGCTCTGTAGAGTCTGGGGTGACCCTGCCACCCACCCGAAGTGGGGTTGGAAGGTCGGAAATAAAGGCCGGGCACCAGCAGGGGATTCTCCGCTCCAGACGAGGGAGAATATTGGTTGGCACCCCACTTTCTGGGATTGGTGGACGATTGGCATTTAATAAATAAAAGGAGGCTTCATGAGAATCTGCTTCTCCCCAGGGGTCAAAGCCGCTCACCTGGGACCTCACTCTGACATTCCACCCTTCCTGCACCACCTCTCCCGAGTAGGGGGGGAAAGTAAGACCAGAGAGGAATCTCATCCCAAAAGGAGTAGGGAGGGAGGAAGCGGGTCCCACCTGTGGATGGCCGCGGCCCTTTTGGGGAGCCCAGGCCCCTCTGAAACTCGATTTTCTCCCTGCCCTCGGAACCAGGTGAGTTGGTCTGGCCCAAGGCAGCAGCGTTCCCAAGTTCGCCGGGGCGAGCCGGCTTCTCCCGATCCCTTTGGAGCGGTTTAACTCAGTGCCACAAAGAAAGGCCCAGAGGGGCAGGTCCCGGACTGTCAGTGTGAGCTGCCTCCAGATGGGAAGATGAAAGGAGAAGGAGGTGGGGGGATAGGGCTTCCAGAAGGCTGGGCCAGACCACGTTGAGAGAAATGGAAGATGGCGGCCAGAAGTGGAACAGGACTAGCCCCCGGCTCTTGCCCACGCCAACACGCCCTCTCTGTGGGGTCCGCGCTAAGGCGGCGGAGCCAGACTCCAGAGCGGGTTCGGGCTGCTCCCCAGAGCAGGGCCCTCAGGGGAGGAAAAGACGTGGCCCAGAGACCAGAAGCCCAAGCAGCCTCCCCTCAGCCTCCAGCTCGGAGCCCTCGATTTCTTTCTCTTGGCCGGAGAAACAGCACTGCTACTTGGTCCCACTGGGCCCATCCCAGAGGCCGCGGCCCACCCAGCCGGCGGAGGCCCCGGCCTGTTGTGGAGGGGACCGTGAAGGGGCTTCTGTTTCCACAGCAAAGGGGAGCGGGTGGGGCACGTTGACAGCAGAGCGATTACAGAGTCTTTGACAAAACTACAGTTGCAGGATGAAAGCAGCTACTTTTCCCCTCTTAGGGGGCGAAACACGATCAACAATATGCAGAGCGAGCCCACGGGTCAGCACTCACACCTGCACGCACACATACGCACACGCACGCACCCACCACAGTCGGTGGGTGGGCCGGACTCAGGTGGGAGAGGGGAGGAGAAAGCGGTAGAGGCCGCGGGAAATCGGGGGGCGGCTCGGGTCCTGACTCCACCCGTGTCCCACGAGGCTACACAAGGCCGACCGAGAAAACAGTCTGGGCTCCCAGAGTCCGCTGCAGCCTCTCCCACCGCCAGCTGGATTATTGCTTCGTACCTGGTCCGGTCTCCCTTGAGGAAAGGGTTTGTTCAGAAAGTAGAAGGGAGAAGAACTCTCCCACACCCTTCCTTTTCCCACCAAGCAGTCTCCATCCCACTATCTGAGTGGGTCTGGCAAAAAGCCCTTGTGTTGGGTCTCTCTGCGCCCAGGCCCCGGGCACATCTTCCCTAGGACCTATGGAAGGGGCACAATAACCCGGGGAAGGGGAGGACAGTCACCTCCAGGACCCCCGGTGTCCGGAGCCAGAGATATCTCTCCTCACCTCCCCGCTTTATAAATTTCTTTTCAAGAGAAAGATTCCTTCCACTTCCAAGGACTGCGGACGGCGAGAGATGGACAGAAAAGGACATTTAGCTATCAAAGGGAATCTGGGCCATGGGTTCCTGCTGATCGGGGCCCCTTCTTCCTCCAGGGGTCCCCAGAGGCGTGACCTCTGGCCTCCAGTTGCTGCTTTTGGGGACATGGAATAATGGATGACCTTCCACGACAAGCCCTGGAGAGGGGCTCCGGCGGGTCCCGCTCCCAGTCCGCTCCCTCTTGGCCTCGGCCCGGCTCAGCCACGGGCCACGAGTCCAAAAGGAAGCCCCGGCGAAGGCTAAATCCCCAGAAGCCTCTTGGGAACACGGGTGCTGGCTCAGCCCCACCCCCCGCCCACCGTCCTTGTGAAATGGGGACGAGAGCCGGCTTCCTGTTTCCTGGGATTTCCACCTTCTGCCAGCCCGTCGTCAAGGGAGCCCGAGCGCTTAATACAGTGTTTGGCCCACCCTGGGTGCTCAATAAATACCAGTGATTGATTGGAGCCTCTGGCCTAACACTCAAAGTCTCTGGGAGTGGGAGACTTGACTCTTTTCCAATCCAGACTCAGAAGTCCCATAAATTCAACAGAAGACCAGACCCTGACTCCCTATCACCCCCCGGAGCAGTGGTGAGAGAGTTTTTCTAAAACCCTTCTCCCAAGAGCGTGCTCATCTTCCTGCTCGTCTGCCCTGGCCCAGCCAAGCAGCCCCCTGAGGGAGATGTCCTGCCTCTTTTTTTTTTTGAGCCTTGACCCAGAGCCCCGGATGCTTAATAAATACCTTTTCCTAAGAACAGTAACAACAGTAATAAATCAGAGCAATCTCTTGTAATGGTCTGGAGTTGGGGGGCAAAAACAGCCGATCCTTTCTTTGAAGGAGGCTTTGAAGGAGGGCGGAAGCTGCCGGGCTTCTCTGCCCACCCCAGGGTGAAGTTGGGAAGGAAAGACCTGTTCCCGCCCCTCCTCTCGCCAGGATCTTTGGAGTCAGACCCAAGGGTGATAGCGTGCCCGGAGTCTGACATTCCCTTCTCCGGCTGCTCAGTTCCCCACCTGTGGAATGTATTTGTGTCTGTCCTTCATTCACCCCTCACCAGTGCGATCCAATCTACCTCCCTACTCTTACCTAGTGCCTCCAGAGCAGGGACTTGGGGGTGAGGGGGTGAGGGATTTGGCTACATCCCGAGTACAGGACGGGGAGCTTGAGGAGTGGCGGAGAGTGTGCTTTGTTAAAAAGGGCCACATTGCCCCCAGGGCAGCAGGCAACTGGCTTCCTGTAGCCCAGAGGATGGGGTGGGCCCTGGGAGAGAAGGCCTTAATGGCTCTCCGGTGGGGGTTGGAGTCCCCCTCTCCCCCTCCAGCAATATTTTCAGAGCAGATATTGCTGATGTATTGGCAGCAACTTCTGAACTGGTTTAAAGACTTTTTTTTTTTTAAAAAAAAAAAGGGTCCCCAAGGAGCTCTATCCCTAAATACCCCCCAGAACAGGGCAGGCACCCCTTGCTCTGGAGTGGGTGTCTGAAGCCTAATGAGACCACAACCCCCCTTGAGTCCCCCAATATAACTCCAACTCCTATCTCTATGATTCCCGGCAATGAGGGAGGGGTCGGGGGCCCGGGGGGAGTTCTCCTCCATTAGAACTTGCCAGCCCAAGCCAAAACACAGCCTGCCGCTACCCACCCTACCTCTTCCCACCCCTGTCCGACCCCAGGACCGTCACCTCCGTCTCCTTCCAGGGGGAGGGGTCCTCGAAAAGTCACAGAAGGTGCAAAGTGGCAGAGAACTTGGGTGGCGGCAAGTTGGGCGAAGGGAAGGAGAGGGCCTTTCCAGCTTCTGAACAGCTGGGGCTACTGGTCAGCCAGTGTACTCACCCCGGGGGGGGGGCTGGGGAGGAAGTAGCTTTCACTACGCTCATGCCCCAACCCAACCGCCCAGAGCAAGAACCTTAAGGCTCCTCTCCATCGCCTTGCCTCCGTCTCAGGGTCGGAGGGCTCGGTCCACCTGACCGGAGCCTTGAGCAACCTCAGAGTCCGCCCCTCCCCTCGCCAGCTTAGGGTCCCAAGGTTCCAGGGGGAGAAAGGGTACCACCACCAACCAAGAGATGGGCAGACTGACCAACTGGGATATGCCCTCCGCCTGCAAGCTGGAAGACCCGGGTCTCTTCTCGGGACTTTTCCGAAAACTCCCAGACTTCATTCAGATCCCCCCTGGCTCCACCACCTCTTTGGGCGGGGGTCCTCAGGTACAACTTACTGGTGACCGAGTCCCGGAGGCAACCCCGGTCCCCTGCCCAGCCCCCTGGGAAAGACACTTGCTGGTGGTTTGGCCCTGATGGGTAGCTTGTGGCCCCCAGGAGCCCCTGGACCAGCCTCTGCACCAACCCCAGGACCCCAAAGGGAAAAATCTGCAGGCTGGATGGGCTGTGTTATCTTGGCGACAAGTGCAAAGTCTTAGAAGAGCTGGCGACCCCTTTGCCCTCCCTCCTTAGAAGGTCCGATCCCAAGGCCGCCCGCCCGAGATGCCCACCTACAACAGGCCTCAGAGAGTGGCGAGTACAAAGGGCACAGAGTCCATTCCGGAAGAGAGGGGCGGCAACTTCTCGGGCTAGGCCCGACGTGGGGGGGAGGTCAGGCCCCGGGGAGTCGTGTCTGGGGGGTGGGAGGGTTGACCGGTTGCCAGGCCCCACCGGCCGGAACTCCGAGCCCAGATGGGCCCCGGCCTCCCGGGGTGGCGTCCCCAGGGGCGGCCCGAGGGCAGGGTGAACTGCGAGGCTCCGTGCCGGCCGGGTGCCAGGGTCCGGGGTCTGGCCGAGTCGAGCGAGGGGCCGGGCCGGGCCCTAGGAGCGGTCTCCGCAGGGGCCCGTGGTGCTCTCCAGGGACAGCTGGGAGGACTGACGCAGCAGAGGGCCCGTGGCCGGGTCCACCATGGACGAGGTGGGGAAGAGCTTGTACCAGCCCACCGCCAGGCTCGACAAGTCCAGCTCCTCCAGCAGCACCCGGGCGACCCCCATGAAGTGCTTACGCTCCATCCGCCCGTAGTTGCCCCACACGATCACCTGTGGAGGGAGAGAAGGCAGCATTCAGAAGGGCCGGGGCGAGAAGCAGCCTGGGTTGGTGGAAAGAGCATGGCCGGGAGTCAGAGGTCGTGAGTTCTAATCCCGGCTCTGCCGCTTGTCAGCTGTATGACTTTGGGAAAGTCACTTCACTTCTCTGGGCCTCAGTTACCTCAGCTATAAAATGGGGATTAAGAGGGTGAGCCCCACGTGGGACAACCTGATTACCTTGTATCTATCCCAGTGTTTAGAACAGTGCCTGGCACATAGTAAGTGCTTAACAAATACCATCATCATCATCATCATTATTATTATTATTGTTGCCCCATCCCTCCAGGGGGTCTCTCTCCCCACCCCCTAGTTGTCATAATAATAACCATGGCTTTTGTTAAGCACTTACTGTGTGCAAGGCACCGTTCTAAGTGCAGGGAGAGATATAAGGTAATCAGGTTGGACACAGTTCCTGTTCCACAAAGGGCTCACAGTCTTCATCCCCATTTTACAGATGAGGGAACTGAAGCCCAGAGAAGGAAACTGACTTGGCTAGGATCACCTACCAGACAAATGCGGGAGCCGGGATTATGACCCAGATGCTTCTGACTCCCAAGCCCGTGCTCTACCCACTAGGCCACGCTACTTCTCTCCTCCCGGCTTTCTCAATGGCTGTGTTGGGGATGGGGCAAGCCTCCTCCTCCCACACATCTTCTCTGTCTCCCCTAGCCTCCCCTGACCCCACCCTCTAAGGCACACCGGATGTAACCTGGCCGAGTAGAAAGAGCCTGGGATACAAATCAGGAGATACGGCTTCTATCCCGGCTCATTTGTTAAGCTCTTACTACGTGCCAGGCACCGTTCTAAATGCTGCGGCAGGTACAAGCTAATCAGGCTGGACGCAGCCCCTGTACCACATGAGGATCACAGTCTCAATCCCCATTTTATAGATGAGGTAACTGAGGCCTAGAGAAATGAAGCGACTTGCCCAGGGTCACAGAGCAGACTCGTGCGGGAGAGGGGATTAGAATCTAGGTCTTTCGGATTCCCAGGTCTGTTCTCTTTCCACTGCTTCTCTACCGCTTGCCTGCGTATGACTTTGGGACAGTCACTTAACTTCTCGGTCACTTGCTTGTGCCCACTCAAGCCTGGCACATAGTAAACACTTAAATACCATAATTAATTCTCTGGACCCCCGTTTCCTCACCTGTAAAATGGGAATAATATGTTCTCTCTTTTCCCTTAGACTCTGAGCCCTACGTGGGCCAGACACTGTGTGGGGTCTGATTATCTTCTATCTGTCCCAGTGTTTGGCTAAATAGTAAGAGCTTCCCAAACATCACTATCGTTATTATCATTATCAGTAAGAAAGGGGTTATACCGTCCAAACCACTGCTTCTGGTGATTTTTGCAGGAGAACCAGAGGTATTTAGAGGAAGCAGGCTGGGACGCAGGGCCGGAAGCAGGAAGGCTAAGGGATTTCGGTGCTCACGGTAAGTCTCCGCCAAGTCAGAACCAGAATTTAAAGCCGGGCCCCGTAACTGTGGTGGGCCCCGACAACTGCTTGCATTTCAGATGAGAAGCAGCATGGCGTAGTGGATAGAGCACAGGCCTGGGAGTCAGAGAGTCATGGGTTCTAATACCAGCTCTGAAGGCTATATGATTTTGGCAAGTCACTTCACTTCTCTGTGCCTCAGTTACCTCATCTGTAAAATGGGGATTAAGACTGGGAGCCCCATGTGGGACAGAGATTATGTCCAACCTGATTTGCTTGGATCTACCCCAACGCTTAGTACAGTGCCTAGCACAGAGTAAGCTCTTAACCCATTAAAAAAGAAAAGAGATGAAATGACCCCCTTTCAAATGAAAGGTCTGGGCACGGTACGCTCTCCGAATTAAGCGGCTTGCTTTCCTAGCGAGCCTTGAACGAGGTAGAGAAATCATTGTAGCTGGAAGACTCCTCCCTCCTTCGTCTTCGAATTCCAGCATGTGGCGAAGTCCAGATGCAGGTGGAGTGAGAGCCGGGGAAATGGAGGGCAAAGGAGAAAATGTGGGCTCCAGTCACGAAGCCAGAACCAGATCCTGGTGATTGGTTTTAACGCTGACAAAAGAAGAGGCAACCCAAGCGGCCTGCAAAGTGGCACACACGTCATTACCTTGAGGGCTTTGTGCCAGACTGGAGAAAACCAGACCGTTCCTGAGTAAAACCTCCCTTTGGACTTACGTTCTCATTTAGATGAGAACTGGCTGTTCTCCTCTTTCCTCCCTTCTGAGCTGACTGGGTTAGATATCCTAAAGCAGGCTTGCAGGCAGTCAGGGCCCAGGGGCCAGGGCCAGTTGCTGGCAGAACTGGGATTAACAATAACTGTGGCATTTGCTAGGCGCTTATTAGGTGCCAAGCCACTCTACAAAGTGGTGGAGTAGATACATGGGGCTTGCAGTGTAAGTAGGAGGGAGAACGGGAATTGAGTCCCCCTTTGGCAGATGAGGGAACTGAGGCCCAGAGAAGTGAAATGACTTGCCCGAGGTCACACAGCAGGGAAGTGGCGGAGCCGGGATTAGAACCAAGGTTATCTTAACTCCCAGGCCCGGGCTCCTTCTACTAACCACACTGCTTCAGAAGTACTTAATCAGTGCTCGGCACACAGTAAGAAAAGCAGCATGGCGTAGTGGATAGAGCATGGCCTGGGTGTCAGAAGATCATGGGTTCTAATTCCTGCTCCGCCACTCATCTGCTGCGTGACCTTGGGCAACTCACTTCGCTTCTCTGGGTCTCAGTTACCTCGTCTGCAAAATGGGGAGCGAGACTGTGAGCCCCACATGGGACAGGGACTGTATCCAACCCAATTATCTTGTATCCACCCCAGCGCTTAGAACAGTGCCTGGCACATTGTAAGTGCTTAACAAATACCATAATTAGTATTATTATTACTAATAATAGGACTAACAAGTGCTCAATAAATATCACTGATTGGTGGATCGATTTCACCAGGGCTAAATCCCAGCGTAATCCCCATGCACCCAGACTTTGCTGAAATCATCCTCACCTGCAGCACCTTGCCCTGAGGACTCTCTGCAAACAGCAAGACCTGGTTGTACAGGGGGTCCAAGGACTTACGAGCCACTTTTGTCTTCTTCTTAGCAATGCACACCCCGTTCTCCAGCAGGTACGCCTTGATGTACGCGGCTGGAAAGGAAGGGCAGGAGAATCAGAGTGACCCAGCTTGCGCAGCCCCCTCCTTCCTTGGCTCCTCACTGGCGAAGCGGACGGGATCCGTCCCTCAGAGCGGACGGCTTCCGACCCAAGCTACCGGTTTTGCTGGGAAGGAGCCCTGCTTTTCTCAGTAGAAGCAGCATGGCACAGGGGATAGAGGACGGGCCTGGGAGTCAGAAGGTCATGGGTCTAATCCCTGCCCCTCCACTTGTCTGCTATGTTACTTTGGGCAAGTCACTTCACTTTTCTGGACCTCAGTTACCTCATCTGCAAAATGGGGATTGAGACTGTGAGCCCCACGGAAGACCGGGACTGTGTCCAACCTGATTTGCTTTGTATCCATCCCAGTGCCTAGTACAGTGCCTGGCATATAGTAAGTGCTTAACAAATACCACTATCATCATCATCATTTTCTAGCCCGTCCTCGCTTTTCACTAGCCCGCTCTCCTCTCCAGGAGGAGAAGCAGTGTGGCTCAGTGGAAAGAGCACGGGCTGGGGAGACAGAAGTCATGGGTTCAAATCCCAGCTCCGCCGCTTGTCAGCTGTGTGACTTTGGGCGAGTCGCTTAACTTCTCTGTTCCTCAGTTGCCTCATCTGTAAAATGGGGATTAAGACTATGAGCCCCACGTGGGAAAACCTGATCACCTTTTATCCTCCCCAGTGCTTAGAACAGTGCTTTGCACATAGTAAGCGCTTAACAAATGCCATCATTATCATTCAGACCGTGAGCCCATTATTGGGCAGGGATTGTCTCTGTCTGATGCCGAATTGCCCATTCCAAGCGCTTAGTACAGTGCTCTGCACATAGTAAGTGCTCAATAAATACTACTGAATGAATGAAAGGAGGAAAAGGAAACTCAACCTTGGCCTAGGTTGTCACTGTTCTCGGGTCAGCGGTCAGTGTGACCACTTGCAAGATGTGGACGGGATGGGGAGCAGGGGATGGGAGATGGAGGGCTGAATTTGTTATAGACTTGTTGGATGCTGGGTGGGATGAGCCTGAACTAGGACCTGGGGCTTTGGTGTCTTGGAAACTGCTCTCCTCACCATGAAGAGGCCCTGAGAAATTGTTAATCCCACCGCCCGTGGAGCGTCTCAGTTTCTCTACCTGGCATGAAATCAACAATAAACCAAGAGGCCTGGTCTCTCTCTCACTCTGATTGAAAGTAGAAAGGGAGGCAGGGAGACCGAAGGAGAGATCTTGTTCACTCAAAGATGGAGACCAAAGGTCTTCAATTCAGGCCCTACTGTAAAGTCATTTCCTCTTCTCCCACCGGCCTCTGCGTCACCCTTGCACTTGAATTTGCACCCTTTATTCACCCCTCCGCTCCACAGCACTTATGCCCATATCCGTCATTTATTTATATTAACATCTCTCTCCCCCTCCAGACTGTAAACTCGTGTGGCCAGGGAATGTGTCTATTAACTCTTTTATATTGTACTCTGCCAAACACTTAAGCATTCGTTCATTCATTAAATCGTTTTACTGAGCACTCACTGTGTGCAGAGCACTAGTGCTCTGCACATAGTAAGTGCTCGATGACTACAATTGCTTGATTGAAGTCCCAGAGCAGGTGCCTCTGCTAGGAAAGAACTCGGGGAGAGCAGGTCATCCCGTTACCTGGAAGGGTCTTGGAGCCAGGCTTGGCAGTCAGCCCGCGGGCCTGTATGATGTCCACTTCCAGCTGCCCGTTCCGCTCCTGCAGCCCGATCTCCACATCACCTATGGAGCATGAAGAAGGGGAGAGAACAGATCGGAAGGTAATCATTAATAATGACTGGTAATTACGTATTTATTAAGTGCTTACTGTGCGCCGCAAACTGTACTAAGCACTATGGTAGGTACAAGATAACCATGTCGGACTCGGTTCCTGTCCCACACAGGGTTCACAGTCTAAGTAGGAGGGAGAACAGGTATTGAATACCCATTTTACAAATGAGGTAAAGAGGCACAAAGAAATCAGGCAACCACTCTCTCCACCTTCAAAGCATTATTCAGGTCCCATCTCCTCCAAGAGGCCTTCCCCGATAAAGCCCTTTTCTCCCCCGTCTCCCTCTCCCTTCTGCCTCATCTTTGCACTTGGATCCGTGACCTTCGGACATTTGATATTCGCCCCATCCCCAACCCCACGGCACTTATGTACTTATCTTTAAATTATATATTATCAATTATTTATTCATATTAATGGGCTTCCCCCTCTAGACTCTAAGCTCATTATGGGCAGGGACTATGTCTGCTAATTCTGTTCTATTGTAGTAATAATAATGGTATTTATTAAGAACTTACTATGTACAGGAAGTGTACTAAGTGCAGGGGTGAATACAAGCAATTCAGGTCGGTCACAGTCCCTGTTCCTCGTGGGGCTCATAGTCTTAATCTCCATTTTATAGATGAGGTAACTAAGGCACTGAGAAGTTAAGTGATTTGCCCCAGGTCACACAGCAGATAAGTGGCAGAACTCTCCTAAGCGCTTAGTACAGTCCTCTGCACATAGTAAGCACCTAATAAATACCACTGATCGATCGACTGATTGTCCGTGGTCACGCAGCAGACAAGTGGAGGACCTGGGGTCTGTGCTCTTTCCACTAGGATGGACTCAGGGACAGGCAGAACGATTCCTAGCTTAGGATGGGCCTCTCAGGGCATGCCTCATTTCTAGAGAAGGCCAACAGAAACAAGTCCAGTTGCCCGCCGCTTCCCAAAAGCTTTGCGGCTGCATTCCCATCCCAAAAGCTTTGCGGCAGCATTCCCAAGCCCTTCCAAGAGCTCTGCTACAGAATACAGCTGTCTCCCCGAGCCCCGAGTCACAGCTGAAGACTCCCCGTTATTGGCAACAATATTCAGTGGTCCCGCGTTTCCTGTTAGATAGAGAGTCGATGAGGGGGAAGGGAGGCGATGCCAAATAGTTGCCCACTCAGAAGGTTAGTCAGGGATTCCCAATTAATTGCGGAAACTCTTACTATGCACCAGGCACTGTACTAAATGCTGGGGTAGATACAAGGTAATCAGGTTGTTAAGTGCTTACTATGGGCCAGACACCGTTCTAAGCGTGGGGGGAGATACAAGGTAATGGGGTTGGACACAGTCCCTGTCCCACATAGCCTCATAATCCTAATCCCCATTTTACAGACGAGGGAACTGAGGCACAGAGAAGAGGAGTGACTTGCCCGAGGTCTCATAGCAGGCAAGCGGCGGAGCCAGGATCAAAACCCAGGTCCTTCTGACTCCTGGGCCTGGGCTCTAGGTCACGCTAGCTGAGGGGTCTTGAGTCCCCATCCAGGGCTTCCATAACACTCACCCATCGATGTAGTGGCCAAGGTCTGACGGCCCACAAACTGAGCTGGTCCCATGCTACCCAGGAAGTCACTGAACTGGGCGTCTGATGCCAGGCACACTCCCCCATAGTTGAGGCTGGAAGACAAAAGAACAAGGTAGAAAAGAGTCTGCGCTCAGAACAAGAGATCCCACCTCTACAAGAAGGGGCTAAGGAAGGAGCGGCAAATAGTACTTCCTCTATGACTCCCTCTCAAAAATAATGTAATAAGAACTGTTATTACTATTATGGTATTTGTTAAGCACATGCTTGTATCCACCCCAGCACTTAGTACAGTGCCTGGCACATAGTAAGCGCTTAACAAATGCCAAAATTGTTATTATTATTATTATTCTGAGCATTGGGGTAGATACAAGGTAATTAGGTTGGACACAGTCCATGTCCCACGTGGGGCTCACCATCTCAATCCCCATTTTACAGATGAGGTAACGGAGGCCCAGAGAAGTGAAGTGACTTCCCCAAGCTCACACAGCAGACAAGTGGCAGAGCCGGGATTAGAACCCTCAATCTCTGACTTCCAAGCCCATGGTCTTGCCACTAGGCCTTGCTGCTTCTCTATTAATAATAATAATAATAATTAGTGCTTACTATATGCTTGGCAACCACTACATGCCAAGCACCACACTAAGCAATGGAGTAGATACAAGATAATCATGTCAGACACAGTCCCTGACTCACACACTCTAAGACTCACCGTCTGTCGAAGGGACAACGGACACTGAATGTCCATTTTAAAGGTGAGGTAACTGAGGCAGAGAGAAGTGACTTGCCCAAAGCCATTCAACAGGCAAGTGGCAGAGCCAAGACTAAAACCCAGGTCCTTCTGACTCCCAGGCCTTTGCTCTATCCATTAGGCGATGCTGCTTCTGCTTGCAACCCAGCAGACTGTTACTCAGTCAATCACCAGGTACTTATGGAGTGTCTACTAAGTGAGAAGCACATAGCAAAGCACAAGAGAAGCAAGACAGAAGCTGTGGGATCTCGTGGATAGAGCACAGGCCTAGGAGTCAGAAGGACCTGGGTTCTAGTCTCGGTTCTGCCACTTGCCTGCTGTGTGACCTTGGACAAGTCACTCAACTTTTCTGTGCCTCAGTTATCTCATCTGTAAAACAGGGATTGAGCCTGTTAGCCCCAGGTGGGACATGGACTGTATCCAAACTGATTAGCTCATGTCTACCCCAGCACTTAGTACACTCCCTGGCACAAAGTAAGCAATAACAAATGCCATAAAACTATTAAAAACAAACAAAACACACACTCCTCTCCCCTCAAGTAACTCCATATCTAGGGACAATCAGTATGAGCTGGAGGAAGAACAAGCCTATAACAGGAAGTATATATCTTCATTAGCCTATTTATTTTGTTAATGAGATGTACATCACCCTGATTCTATTTATTTGCTATTGCTTTAATGAGATGCTCTTCCCCTTGATTCTAATTATTGCCATTGTTCTTGTCCGTCTGTCTCCCCCGATTAGACCGTAAGACCGTCAGAGGGCAGGGACTGTCTCTCTCTGTTACCGATTTGTACATTCCAAGCGCTTAGTACAGTGCTCTGCACATAGTAAGCGCTCAATAAATACTATTGAATGAATGAATTTACAAATGTGGAAATAGGCTTAGAGAGGTTCTTTGGCCTGCTTGAGGTCACCCAGTAAAGCAGCGCTTAGAACAATGCTTGGCACATAGTACGCGCTTAACAAATACTATCATCATCATCATGGAAATTGCTGGGATTCATACCCCCAGGTTTTAAGCTTCCATATTAAGGCTGGTTACCAAAACTTTAGGATAAATTCCCCCCATTTCCTCCTGGCTAGATGGTCATACCTCCTCTCTCTTTCTCTTGGTAACGTCCTTCTGCTCCCAGTAACTGCTCTCCCCACACTGGCTGATCAATTGCTCCAGATTCCCAAAACAATAATAATAATAACTGTGGTGTATGTTAAGCACTTACTAGGTGCCGGGCACTGTACTAAGCGCTGGGGAGGATACAAGCAAATCAGGTTGGATACAGTTCCAGTCCCACATGGGGCTCACAGTCTTAATCCCTACTTAACAGATGAGTGAACTGAGGCCCAGAGAAGTGAAGTGACTTGCCCCACGTCACTCAGCGGACAAATGGCAGAGCTGGAATTAGAACTCATGACCTTCTGACGCCCAGGCCCGGGCTCTATCCAATAGGCCACGTTGTTTCCAACCCTGGAGCCACATCTGCACAGGAACAGACCCAGGATGCCCACACTAACTCTAACATTGAGCATCTTCTTCTGGCTCCCCGCTGCGGCCTTCAAAACCTATTACCGGCGCCAAACGGGCCTGTCCTCTCTTTCACCATCCCCAGCCCCTGCTCTGCTGTTTGCCAGCCTGGTATGGTTTCAGCTTCTGCCTCCTTGTCTCTCTGGTAGATTGCAAACTCTGGGGGGGCAGGGACTCCAGGCTTGGTGTTCAGTGCCAACACCCTCAGTATCTGTTAGCTGTTAAAGGACCAGGAAGGGGCACAGGGCGCATCTCTTCCCCAACCCAAAGACACCTGTGGTCCCCCAAAAGCTTGGCATCCTATGACAGGTAGCTGAGCTGGGCCAGGCGGGGATTCGGTTGGGCAGAGGACGTGACCCTCTCAGCAGAGACCAGCTGACCAGGGACTAGGGACCTCAGAGCCTAGAATATCTCCTTTACGGGGTCATAATAATAGTAATAATAATAGCTATTGATATAATATTGATAATATTCATATTATTGGTATGGTATTGATAATTATTATTATTGTGGTGTTTGTTAAGCACTTACTATGTGCCAGGCACTGTACTAAGCACTAGGGTGGATAGAGAAGCAGCGAGGCTCAGTGGAAAGAGCCCGGGCTTGGGAGCCAGAGGTCATGGGTTTGAATCCTGGTTCTGCCACTTAGCTGTGTGACTGTGGGCAAGTCACTTCACTTCTCTGGGCCTCAGTTCCCTCATCTGTAAAATGGGGATTAACTGTGAGCCTCACGTGGGACAACTTGATTACCCTGTATCTCCCCCAGCGCTTAGAACAGTGCTCTGCACATAGTAAGCGCTTAACAAATACCAACATTATTATTACAAGCAAATCGGGTTGAACACGGTCTCTGTCCCACGTGGGGCTCACAATCTCAATCCCCGTTTTACAGATGAGGTACCTGAAGCACAGAGAAAGTGAAGTGACCTGCTCAAAGTCACACAGCAGACAAGTGGAGGAACTGGGATTAGAACCCATGACCTTCTGACTCCCAGGCCCGTGTTCTATTCCCTACATCATGCTGCTTCTCTGCCAGCTTTTCTAGGTTGCAGAAGGCCTCTCTCCTTCCCTCCCTCTCGCTCATCTTCGCCACGAAGCTTCACTAAGACGTTGACAGAGAGTGGTTTGGGCAACGGCAATACATGCCAATAACCTGCTGAGGGTCGGAGGACCAGAGTCACGCAGCCCCTCCTGGGAGGGAGGGTGAGAAGGAAAAAACGGAAAGATAGGCAGAACAGAGAGAGGCAGTAGACAAGGAGACAGTGAAATAGTGCTCTGCTCACAGAAAGCGTTTAATAGATACTATTATTACTACACAGAAAGAACAGAGAAATGGAGAGAACAAAGAAACAGAGAGAGAAAAAACAGAGAAACGGAGAAATAAACAGATGGAGAAACAGAGAGAGAAAAACCTGAGAAAGAACAACAGAGAAAGAGAGAAACAAAGAGAAAGATAACAAAGAAACAGAAAAACCAGAGAAACAAAGAGAAAAACAGAGAGAAAAAACAAAGAAAATTAAAGGTACAGAGAGAAAGGAAAAGAAACAGAAAAATACAGAGGAGAGAGATAGAGAGCAAAGGGAGAATGGCACAATTAGGGGAAGATCACTAGCCTGACAAACCAGGAAGCTGAAGGCTGGGTCATTTTCCCTCTGATTTATTGTAAGTCTAGACAAACCACCCATCCTCTCTAGACCCCAGTTTCCCCTATCTGTCCATAAGGACCCTCCAGGAAGCCTCACTAAGCCTCAGTTGGCTGAGACCCAACGGAGGACACAGTTCCAGGTTTCCTCACGGCTAATACATTGCATCCCATCCCTTCTGTTTGCCCTTCTTCCTTTCCTCCAGGAAAAGCTCCTGGCTGCCTCTAGGCAGGGCGAAGCCTTCACTCATTCAATTTGTTCAATTGTATTTATTGAGCGCTTATTGCGTGCAGAGCGCTGTACTAGGCGCTTGGGAGAGGACAGGAGAACAATAAATAGACACATTCTCTGCTCAAGATGAGCTCACGGTCCAGAGGAGGGCTCTTGCCACCTCTCACTCACTTGCCCTCTGAGCCATAGCTGTTCATACTGTCCTCGATGGACTCGTGGCTGGCCTGACGCAGTGTCCGGCTGGGCATCTCCACGGCGAGACCCGTTTCCGTGCTCCGTTGGATGGCACCCTTCAGCCTCCGGCCGTCCCCTTCTGGGAAGAGAGTGGGCAGAGAGAGGAATCGATCAGTGGGATATACTGAGTACTTATTCATTCATTCAATAGTATTTATTGAGTGTTTACTCTCTGCAGGACACTGTACTAAGCGTTCGGAATGTACAACTCATTCATTCATTCATTAGTATTTATTGAGCGCTTACTATGTGCAGAGCACTGTACTAAGCGCTTGGAATATGCAATTTGGCAACAGATAGAGACAATCCCTGCCCAATAACGGGCTCACAGTCTAAACAGGGGAGACAGACAGCAAAGCAAAACAGAACAAACCAACATCATCAAGATAAATAGAATCAAGGAGATATACACCTCATTAACAAAATAAATAGAGAAATAAATAATATATGCAAATGAGCACAGTGCTGAAGGGAGGGGAAGGGGGAAGAGCAGAGAATGTGAGGGGAGGGGAGGAGGAGCAGAAGGAAAGGGGGGCTCAGTCTGGGAAGGCCTCCTGGAGGAGGTGAGCTCTCAGTAGGGCTTTGAAGGGAGGAAGAGAGTTAGTTTGGCGGACGTGAGGAAGAAGGGCATTCCAGGCCAGAGGTAGGACGTGGGCCAGGGGTCGAAGGCGGGACAGGCGTGAACGGGAGACCGTGAGGAGGTGAGCGGCAGAGGAGCGTAGGGGGTGGGCAGTAGAAAGAGAGAAGGGAGGTGAGGTAGGAGGGGGCAAGGTGATGGACAACTTTGAAGCCAAGAGTGAGGACTTTTTGTTTCGTGCGAAGGTTGATAGGCAAACTTATTACGGGCAGAGCACTGTACTAAGCTCTTGGGAGAGTACATGCAGTACAACAGAGTTGGCAAATATATTCTCTGCCCACAGTGAGCTTATATTAATTAATTATTGCTATTGAGCACTTATTGGGTGAAGAGCACTGTGTTAAGCATTTGGGAGAGCGCAATAGACACATTCATTTAATCGTACTTATTAAATGCTCCCTGTGTCGAGTGCTTATTAATGTGTTAATGTTCATTCCCTGCCCGCAATGATCTTACAGGCTAGTGGGGGAGCCAGGCATTCATATAAATAAGTAAATTACAGATATGGTCATAAGTGTTGTGGGACTGGGAGGGGGGTGGTGAATGAAGGGAGCGGGTCAGGGCGGCGCAGACGGGAGAGGGAGAAGAGGAAAGGAGGGCTTAGTCAGGGAAGGCCTCATGGAAGAGATGGGCCTTCCCTAAGGCTTTGAAGATGGGGAGAGTGATCGTCTGTCAGATAGGAAGAGGGAGGGTGTTCCAAGCCAGAGACAGGACGTGGGTGAGAGGTTGGTGTCGAGATAGATGAGATCAAGGTACAGTGAGTAGGTTGGCATCTAAGGAGCGAAGCGTGCCAGCTGGTTGTAGTGGGAGAGCAGTGAGGTAAGGTAGGAGGGGGCAAGGTGATTGGGTCTAGATCTCCCCATCTTCGAAGTCATCCCACCTCTTCCAGCAAGCCTTGCCCAATTAATTCCCAGCATCTCGGGTCGTATCAGCGTGACCACCACCCTTGGCACCCGTGTATTTATACCGTCTTCGGCTCTTATGAATCTATGTATATTCAATCATCGTTCCATTATTTACTCTGCTTTATTCAGTCCGTTATCCTGGTGTATTCATTCCATTCCCCATCAGACGCTTTGTCTGCCTCCCGCTCCGATTATTTGTAAATATTCCGCAAGTCTCGGTCTCCCACTAGATTGTACACTCTACAGTTGGGCAGGGAATGGGTCTTTTGTTTTTGCTATACGCTTCCAAGTGCTTAGTACAGTGCATCACACTCAGGGGGTGCTCAGTAAGCAGCTTTACAACAACTATTACTATTATTAGAGAAACAGCTTGGCTCAGTGGAAAGAGCCCAGACTTTGGAGTCGGAGGTCATGGGTTCGAGTTCCGCTCTGACACTTGTCAGCTGTGTGGCTGTGGGCAAGTCATTTAACTTCTCTGTGCCTCAGTTACCTCATCTGTAAAATGGGGATTAACTGTGAGCCTCACGTGGGACAACCTGATTACCCTGTATCTCCCCCAGCGCTTAGAACAGTGCTCTGCACACAGTAAGCGCTTAACAAATGCCAGCATTATTATTATTATCACCATCACACTACCACTTCCGAGGCTCTCGGAACATAACAAATCCAGGAAGCCAGGGCCCTGCCCGCAACGAGCTCACAGTCTAGAGTGGGAAGACGGACATCAATACATTTATAGAAAATGACAGAGGGGCTGTGGGGCAAGGGGCATTATGGCACTACCCACAGTATCTTCTTGCCAATAAAGGAAATAATGCTTTGGTAAACAAACTTTACCAGTGTTCCCACTCAGCCTACCCTCCCATGCCGTCTCCAAATCAGACCAATCCCCGAGACTGTTTTAGGAGGAGAGGAAATAACAAACTCACAATAATAACTGTGGTATTTGTTGAGTTCTTATTCTATGTCAACCACTGAACTAAGCACTGAGATTGGATAATATAAGCAGATTGGACAGTCCCTGTCCCACACGGGGTTCACGGTCTAAGTAGGAGGGAGAACTGATAATGAATCCTCATTTTACAGATGAGGAAACTGAGGCACAGAGAAGTTAAGTGACTTGCCCAAGATCACACAGCAGGCAAGTGATGTGGGCAAGACTAGAACCTAGGTCCCAGCTGTGGGGTCTTTCCACATGTTGACTGCCCTAGGATAACATCCACCCCCAATATCAATCAACCATCAGTGGCATCGATTAAGTGCTTAATGTGTGCAGAGCACTGTACTAAGTGCTTGGGAGAGGACAATACAGTGGAGATGGTAGACACGATCCCTGCCCCCGAGGAAATTACAGACTAGAGGAGGAGACAAAGGTGAAAATAAATTACAGATGGATATGTACATAAGTGCTGAGGGACTGGGGTGAATATCCAAGGGTTTAAAGGGGACGGACCCATGTACATTGGTGGTAGAGTAGGGAGGGTGAATATGGAAAAGTGAGGACTTAGCCAGAGAAGTCCTCTTGGAGGAGGTGTGATTTTAGGAAGGCTCTGAAGATCAGGAGAGTAGTGGGCTGTAAGATATTAAATTCAGAGGGAGGACATGGGCAAGGGGTGGGCGGTGAGAAAGATGAGATCAAAGTAGAGTGAGTAGGTTGTCAGTGGAACCAAATATGCCGGTTGGGTGATAGTAGGAAGTCAGCTAGGTAAGGTGGCGGGGGAGAGCTGATGGAGCGTGTTAAATCCGATGGTAAGAAATTTCTGTTTGATGCGGAGATGGAGGGGCAACTACTGGAGGTTCTAGAGGAGTGGGAAGTTATGAACGAAACAGTTTTTCAGAAAAGTGATCCAGGCAGCAGAGTGAAATATGGACTGGAATGGGGAGAGCCAGGACACAGGAAAGTCAGCGAGGAGGCCAATCCAGAAGTCAAGGCAGGAAAGGATAAGTTGTTTGGATCAGCACAGTAGCAGTTTGGATGGAGAGGGAGGAGTGGATTCTAGAGATGTTGTGAACATAGAACCGACAGGATGTGGTGACAGACTGAATATGTGACTTGAATGACTGTTCTAGATTTCCCTCTAGAGTGTAAACTTATTATGAGTAGGGACTGTGTCCCCCAACTCTGTTGTATTGTACCAAGTGTTTAGTACAGTGCTCTGCACATAGTAAGCGCTCAAATTCCATTGATGAGGAGGAGGATGAGTGGAGGATAATGCCCAGTTCATGGATTTGTAAGACAGAGAGGAGAGTGGTGTTGTCTCTAGTTACAAGAATGTCTAGGGGAGGACGGGACTTGAGCAGAAAGATGAGGAGTTCTGTTTTGGAAATGTTGAGGTGTCGGCAGGCTAGCCAAGTAGAGATGACCACTAGGTAGGAGGAAATGTAAGCATGGAGAGAAGAAGAAATGTCAAGGCTGGAGAGGTGGATTAAGGAATGATCTGCATAGAGAAGGGAGTTGAAGCCATGGAAGCGAATGAGTTCTCAGCAGGAGTGGGCATAGATGGGGAATTGAAGGGGATCCAGAACTGAGCCTTGAGGGACCCCAGAGTTAGCGGGTGGGAGGTAGAAGAGGAGCCCACAAAAGGGACTGAGAAGGAGCAGTCAGAGATGGGAGGAGAACTGGGAGGACGATGTCAGTGAAGCCAAGGTTGCATAATGTTTCCAGGAAAAGGGGATGGTCCACAGTGTTGAAGCAGCAGAGAGGTCGAGGAGGAACAGAATGGATTAAGGCTGTTGGATTTAGCAAGAAGGAGATCACTGGTGACCTTTGAGAGGGCAGTTCTGGTGACGCGAAGGGAACAGAGGGGATCGAGGAGGGAATTGGAAGAGAGGAAGTGGAGGCTGAGGGTGTAGACAACCCACACAAGGAGTTAGGAGAGAAAAGTGGGAGAAAGATGGAGCCATAAACAACAGAGCTGTGCAGTCTAGGGAGAGGTGTTTTAGGATACCTGAATCGTGGGCATGTTTGAAAGCAGTGGGAAAGGAGCCTCTGCAAAGTGAGCAGTTGAAGATGGCAGTCAGGGAAGAAGAAGGGAGCGGGAAGTGTTTTAATAAGCCACGAAGGGTTGGGGTTGGAGATTCCAGGTTCAAGGGTAGATTTTAAGAGAAGATGGGAGATTTTCTCTGGCAAAACTGCTGAGAAGGATGAGAGAGCTGCAGAGGGAGCAGAAATTTGTGCAACTGGAGAAATGCAGGAGAGATTTTAGGGATATTACACCTGACAACTTCAATTTTTTTTATGAAATACGTGGCAAGGTCATTAGGGGGAAGGAATGGGAGAGATGAGGAGGCAGAGGGAGTTAAACATCTGAATCATCTGGCATAGGCAATGGGCATGAGAGTCAATAAAGATGGAGAAGTACTGTTGCTGGGCAGAGTTTAAAAGAGCAGAGTTAGAGCATGTGAGGATGAGGCTGAGATCGAGCTGATGTCCAGATTTTTTCCAGCAGTACTCTGCAGCTCGTGCATAAGAGTGGAGGAAATGAACTGGGAAAGTAATCCAGGGTTGCAAGTTGATGGTATGAGACTGACAGGAGGACAGAGAAGCGAGGCAGTTGAGATCGGTAGAGCGGGCAGATCTGAAGGCATAAATTTGTGTCAAGAGAGCGCATCAGACAGAAACTCCTTACCATCGCTTTAAAGCGCTCAGTCACCTTGCCCCTTCCTACCTTACCTCACTTCTTTCCTGCTACAACCCGGCCTGCACATCACTTCTCCAATGCCAACCTACTCCCTGTACCTATCTCTCATCATCGACCTCTTGCCCATGTCCTGCCTCTGGCCTGAAATACCCTCTCTCTTCAAATCCGACATATGATCACTCTCTCCCCACCTTCAAACTCTCATTAATTAAAAGCACATCTCCTCTAAGTGACCTTCCCTGCCTAAGCCCTCATTTCCTCTACTCCCACTCCCTTCTGCGTCGCCCTTAGGCTTGGATGAGCGCCCTTTATTCACCCCGCCCTCAGTCCCGGACCCCTTATGTACGAATCTGTAATTTATTTATTTATAATAATGTCTGTCTCCCCCTCTAGACTTAGGAAGGGAGGGGAGCGATGCCTGCTCCAGGATCTCAAAGATGTGAGATTGGGGCCGGCTAATAATTAATAATAATTATGGCATTCATTAAGTGCTTACTATATGCTAAATACTGTACTAAGCACGGGGTAGGTACAAGATAATAAGGTTGAACACAGTTCCTGTCCCCATATGGGGCTCACGGTTTAAATAGGCGAAGAAAACAACCACTGAATCTCCATTATACAGCTGAGGAAACTGAGGCACCGAGAAGTTAAGAGACTTGCCCAGGGTTACAAAGCAGGGGGCCAGCTAATAATTACTAATAATTATGGCATTTATTAAGAACTTACTATATGCCAAGTATTGTTCTAAGAGCAGGGATAGATAGGAGATAATAAGGTCAAACACTATCCCTGTCCCACAAGGGCTCACAATCTAAATAACGGGGAGAACAACCATCGAATCCCCATTTTACAGATGAGGAAACTGAGGCACAAAGAAGACTTACTCAGGGTTACAAAGCAGGCAAATGGGAGAGCTGGGATTAGAACCCTGGTCCTCTGACTCCCAGATCAGTGCTCTTCCCACTAGGCCACACTGCTTCCTGTGAGGGGAGAGCCTCACACCACTCCAAGCTGCCGCAGAACCCTCTTTTCCAATCAATCGATCAATCAATTGCATTTATCAAGCACCTATGGTGAACAGAGCACTGCGCTGAGATAGAAAGCATGTGGAACGGGGAGGGTGAGGAAGACTTACAGATTGGGGGGATTATTGTGGGCAGAGAAGCAGGCTTGGGAGGGATGGGAATTCACTAGGCTGGACCCCGGGTCTTCATATGACACCCGGCATGTGAAGGATAGATTCAGTGGCAAGAAAGGAAAGGCAGGGGTGAAAAAAAGAAGGGGATCAGTGTCTGGAGAAGGGAGCTAAGAAAAACCCCCAGTGAGGTCTGTTTTGCAGCATGATCCCCGGGGAGTCCACATAGCAGTAGCAGTGATATTTATTGACGTCCTGACCTGAATGCCTCTCTCACCCCAGGAAGGCTGGAAGTTTTCGCTTATTACTGCTTTGTTTGCTGCATCGGAGGAAGAGTGATTGTATTTTCCGAGCGCTGTCTAATTAGGCAATAAAATTGGCAGGGCTAGTCAGTGAGAGGAGCCCCTGGAGGGCAGAGGAGGCCGGCGTGAGGAATGGCAGAAGCTGAGGTAGAACTCCACTCGGCTGGCAGAGGCCTCAAGAGGAAACTCGTCTACCTCTGGATCCTCAAAGACCAATCGGAGGCCGCGTGCCTGCCCTGACCGGGGACAAGATATATTGATTCCAGAGATGGTTTTCACCAGTGTCATAATGAGGCATGGAAAAGGCCCAAGCCAGGAACCTTCCGCCACCCACTGGAGCTTTCTCTGCTTCTCTTAGCCTGCTTATGGGAGAAAATGGCAGGGTACCGTGGAAAGGGGTCAAGGAGAGAAGGATGGAGAAGAGAAGGACAGGAAAAAAGGGCAAGGATTCTCTTTTCCCAGCCAGCTATGGACTCAGTCGGTCAATTGTATTTATCAAGCACTCACTGGGTGCAGAGCACTGTACGAAGCACTTGAACAAGTACGATATAACAACAGACACATTTCTTGTCCACACGAGCTTACAGTCTAGAGGGAGAGACAGACCGTAATGTAAATAAATAGATTACAGATAAGTACATAAGTGTCATGGGGCTGGGAGCCGGGGGGGGGGGGGGGGGGGCGGGAGGCGAACGAATAAAGGGAGCAAGTCAGGGCAAGGCAGAAGGGAGTTGGAGAAAGGGAAAAGAGGGTTTAGGGAAAGCCTCTTGGAGGAGATGTGCCTTCAATAAGGCTTTGAAGGAGGGGAGAATAATTGTCTATCAGATCTGAGAAGGGGGGGCATTCCAGGCCAGAGGCAGGACTTGGGTGAGAGGTCAGTGGTGAGATAGAAGAGATGGAGGTCCAGTGAGAGGGTGGGCATTAGAGGAGTCAAGTATGAGGGCTATGTGGGCTGGCCTGTAATAGGAGAGTAGCAAGATGAAGTTGGAGGGGGTAAAATGACTGACTCCTTCTGTGACCTTCCTCCCCATGCCTGGACAGAGGCAGGACCACAGGGAAAGTGTGAAATCCCATTTCTTGTCCCCTCTGCCCCAGCCCCGTAGAGAAGCAGCACGGCGTAGTGGAGATAGCATGGGCCTGGGGGTCAGAAGGTCATAGGTTTTAATTCCGGCTTCACCACTTGTCTGCTGTGTGACCTTGGGCAGGTCATTTCACTTCTCTGAGCCTCAATTCCCTCATCTGTAAAATGGAGATTGAAACTGTGAGCCCCACATTGGACAGGGTCTATGTCCAACCCATTTTGATTGTATCCACCCCAGTGCTTAGTTCACTGCCTGGCACACAGTAAGTGCTTAACAAATACCTCAGTAATTATTATTATTGGGTTGACCACTGATCCATCGCCTCTCCTGGTAGTAGGTTGGGGGTGTAGGGGGTAACCTGCCACTGTGCTCAATTGTCCATAATCCCTGCCTAACTTGGCCATGGTGAGACCAACCTTGCATGCTGCCTCTCTTCTTGTTGGGAAGCATCCCAGACCTCCCACCCTCCCACCCACCCTCATCTACCTCCCCCTGAAAGCCAGCCAGGGCTAGCTTTGCCTTGGGCACGTAAAGCCCGCCCCCCCCCCCCCCCCAAACCAATTGTGGAGCTAGATTTTGCAGCAACACATGGGAACATCAGCCATTCCTTCTTTCTCCTCCTCCCAAGGCCAGATCTTGCATCTGAGCCCAATTTTTCCTCAATGACAGAGTGAAGGAGCTAGGCTTTCATTAATGGATGGGTCCCACCCTATCCTTCTCTTTTCCTCATGGCTATCTTGCTCCTCCCCACAACAATAGACTTCCCCTTCCTCCAAACAATTGTGATATTGAAGAGCACGAAGAGCTGTGTGCCCTAGTGGAAAGTAAAGTTGGAAGGCAGAGGACCTGGGTTCTAACGCTTGCTCCACCACTTGCCTGCTGTGTGACCTTAAATAAAGTACTTAACTTCTCCGTGCCTCAGTTTCTTCAGCCATAAAATGAGGATTAAATACCCATCCTTCTTCTTAGACCGTAAGCCTCATGTGGGAAGGGACTGTGACCAGGCTGGTTATTATCTTGTATTTATCTCGGCATTTAGAACAGTGCTTGACACATAGTAAATACTTAAATGCCATAATAATCATTTAAGTGCTTACTCTGTGCCAAGCAATGTCCTAAGCACTGGGATAAATATGGTATGTGCAGATGGGACACAGACTCTGTCCCACATTCTATGTAGGAGGAAGAACAGGTTTTGAATCTCATTTTACAGATGAGGAACCTGAATCAAAGAGAAGTTGAGAGACTCGCTCAAGGTCACACAGCAGGCAAATGACAGAGGCAAGACTAAGAGGCATCTCCCATTCCCTTCTGTGTCACCCCGACTTGCTCCCTTTGCTCTTCCCCCCTCATCCCAGCCCTTATCTTATCTTATCTTTACATAAGATAAAGCACTTATGTATTTATCTGTAATTTTATTTATTTGTATTGATGTCTGTTTTCCCACCTCTAGACTGTGAACTCGTTGTGGTCAGAGAATGTCACTGTTTATTGTTGTATTGTACTTTCCCAAGTGATTAGTACAGTGCTCTGTACGTAGTAAACACTTAATAAATAGGACTGAATGAATTAATTAGAGCCCAGGTCCTTTGACTCCCAGGTCCATGCTATTTTCACTCGACCACATTGTTCTTTCTCCTTTGTCTTTCTCTCTCTCTCTTCCCTTCCATTTCTGTGTCACGCCATTTCTCACCTCCATTCCACTCTGGGTCCAACCCAATTAATTTGTATTTACCCCAGCACTTAGAACGGTACCTGGCATTTAGTAAGCGCTTAACGAATGCCACACTTATTACTATCTGGCTCAGCCTCAACAAGAATCTAATCGGGGTCTGTAGATGAGGCAACCAGTTCCTCGGGAATGAATTAGTATTGAATGAAAGATTGAAATGGGGTCTGAGTGCAGCTTAGTATCGATTATCTAGGCTGCTGGGTAACACAGAACCTATTTGTGACGAGAGCTTAATGTACCATACACATCAATGCAGATGGCTAATCCAGGGTCCCTCCGAGCTAGGACCCCCAAGCTGATGGAGTTGGAAGGCAAGAACATGGTGAACCAGGGCCTGCAGACCCTCAGGGACCCTCCAGTCAGACCAGTGGTGGATCAGACCAGGCTCCGACTCATCCCAGGATGACGGGATGACCTGTTTTTTGGCAGAGGAGAGAGTTGGGCAGGATCCGGAGCTCCTGCTGAGTGGGGAGGGCTGAGGGAGAGGGTGAGGGGAGAAATGTGGATGGAGAAGAAGCAGGAATAAGTCCTAGCCAGGGTCCTAGAAGGGGTAGCTCCACAGCCACTAAGATCATTGAGGCACAAACCAATAAGGGACTCTGTCAACTGACCCAGCCCTGCCTCAGCCCCAGAGCAGACCAGAGAGCCAATTGAAACCAGCCCTTTTTCCCCATCAGCCCCATCTCCCCTTTTCATTCAATCGAATTTATTAAGTGCTTACTATGTGCAAAGCGCTGCACTAAGTGCTTGGAAGAATATAACAATAAACAGACATTATAATAATAATCTGTTAATAAACAGACACTGCCTTGCTGACAAGGGAGCCAGATGGCTCCTTTCTCTGTCCATTCTACAAAATGTCTGGCCCACTCTATCTTTTTTTAGTGGCATTTGTTAAATATTTAATGTAGCAGGCCCGAGCCACTAAGCCCTGGAGTAAAAACAAGCTAACCAGACCGGACAAAGTCCGTGGCCCACATGGGGTTCATGGTCTTAATCCTCATTTTACAGATGAGGTAACTGAGGCCTGAGAAGTGAAGTCACTTGCCCAAGGTCACCCAGCAGACAAGTGGAGGAGGAGGGATTCGAATCCAGGTCCTTCTGACTCCCAAGCCTGTGCTCTTACCAGTCAGTCAGTCAGTGTACTAATCCAGGTCCTTCTGACTCCCAAGCCTGTGCTCTTATCAGTCAGTCAGTCGTACTTATTGGGAAAGAACAACAGAAAAACAGACATATTCCCTGCCTACAACAGGTTTACAGTCTAGAAGAGAAGCTGTGCTGCTTTATATTCCTCCCTATATGGAGAGGAAAAAACTGAGGCGGAGAAGGGGTGGGGTCCGGACCAGGAGCCCACTGAAGTCAGAGCAGAGATGAACCCACAGAACGGAGGAGGGCCTTGACCCTCTGTCAACTGTATGCAGACTCCCACAGTGCACGGGAACAGCTGAACGTGGGGGGAGAGCTTCCTAAGCAGGGGCTCACCTGCTCTTCCATCCCCTCCTGCAGAACGAGTTCAGGCGATAAAGTTCCGCTGAACCCCTTTAAAGGTGGCATCTCTCTCATCTTGGACCTTAGCACAACCTTGTCAGCTCATATGCTCGCCAGCCACTCCCCCGCCACCTTTGCATTTTCTGTTTTCCCCCTTAGACTGTGAGCCCCATGTGGGACAGGGACTCCATCAGACCTGATTCTCCTGTATTTATCCCAGCACTTAATTCAGTGGTTGGCAATAAATAAGGGAAGCAGCATGGCTTAGTGGAAAGAGCATGGGCCCGGGAGCCAGAGGACTTGGATTCTAATCTTGGTTCTGCCACTTATCTGCTCTATGATTTGGGGGAAGTCACTTCACTTCTCTGTGACTCAGTTCCCTCATCTTCAAAATGGGAATTCAAAAGCTGTGCTTCCTCCTCCTTAAACTGTGAGCCCCGTGTGGGTCCTGATTGTCTTATATCTACCCCAGGGTTTAGTACAGTGCTTGGTAGACAGTAAGTGCTTAACAACTACTACAATTATTAACAAATAGCATAGTTAATATTACTTTTTGTGAGATGCACAAAGGATTTCCCAGCCACCTCAAGAGCAGGCGTCATGCCCCAGTCAATCAATCAACGATATTTGAGTGCTTACTGTGTGCAGAACGCTGAACTAAATGCTTGGGAAAGTACAACAGAGTTGGAAGACGGTACCTGCCTACAAGGAGCTTACAATCTACAGTGGGAGACAGACGTTAAAATATAGATTATAGATTATAGATGTGCTTGGCACATAGTAAGTGCTCAACAAATGCCATTTAAAAAAAAAAACTATATCTGCTAGGTTGCAAACTCCCTAAAGGCAGGGATCATTGCCTACCAACTTGACTGTACTCTCCCAAGTGCTTAGTACAGTGCTCTGCACACTGTAATTGTTCAATAAATACCATTGATTGTTTAACTGCTCGCAAAATGGCATCCGAGGACCCTACATCCCCATTTAGTGCTGAGGGGAAAAAAGGAACTTGTCTGCCAAAAGGAACCCAAGAACACTTCAGGGAACTAACGACCCCACTTCAACCAAATGCAGAGATTAATCAAGGTCACCAGTGGGGAGGTGGGGTTATGTGCTGGAGAGGGAGAGGCAACTGCAAATTAATGCTGATGTTACTGGCTGAGGTATAAATAGCCCGTGAAGATCTCCTCCTTGTGATAGAAAACCTTCTGCTTCTCATATTTAAATTCTCGCCCTGGCAGGGAACGAATCCCAGGGAGAATATACAAGAAAGGGTGTCGAGAGCTGAGAAGAAAATTAAGGGTAGCTAACTGCACCAAGTTTATTCATGATCCCTTTCAGTTTAGCCTTGGACCGGGCCCTGCTAGATGTTACATTACATGCTGGGGTCCAAGATAATATCCCTTGAGCAATGAGTTAAAATATAAGATCGCAGAATCATCATCGTAACTGACTGACTGGTAGCTACCCCAGCAGTTGGCGATTCGTTCAGTACATGGCACTGTACTAAGTCCCTGGGAAGAACAAAAAATAGAGAAGTGACTTGTTTGCTTGCCCATAAAGATCTAATACTCTAATAAGGGAGAGAGACAATGGTCAAGATGAATACTTGAAAAAATCTTAAGTGCTGAGAATGAATTTAAATCAGTAAATCAATGCTAGAGGTGGCTGATGATTTTATATTACCACCCAGGTCCTCTTTTTTTAAAAAAAAAATTATATTTGTTCAGTGTTTACTATGTGGCCGGCAGTAAATTAAGCACTGGGGTAGATACAAACTAATCAGGTTGGACACAGTCCCACGTGGGGCTCACAGTCTTAATCTCCATTTTACAGATGAGGCAACTGAGGCCCAGAGAAGTGAAGTGACTTGCCCAAGGTCACATAGCAGACAAGCGGTGAGGCCAGAAGTAGAACCCGGGTCCTCTGACTCCCAGGCCAGGGCTCTTTCCACTAGGCCACGCTGCTTCTCCAGAAAAGTTGATGGGAGTTGTGGGTGTGAGAGGCGACGAGGGAGGAGTAGTAGAGCTGTCGAGCAGAAAATAGAGCCGAGCTTTAGAAAGAAAGAGTGTATTTGTAATGGCAGAAGTGAACTCGTAGCCTGGATGTCCGCCAGCCGCGATCAGCCAGCCGCACGGGCCCGGGAGCGGAGGAAGCGGACCGTGGCCGGGATCCAGGGCCGGGGGTGTGAGAGCAGCGACGAGCTTGTTGAGGAGGTGGAGTTGAGGATTGGCCCTAGTAGCCCCCTTCCTAACTGCATTTTTCACACCCTGGCTGGAGCTGGAGGGAGACTGCCTAAGTCCTTCAGGGTGCTTTTAAATGGTGGCTTGAGAAGCAGCGTGGCCTAGTGGATAGAGCCCGGGCCTGGGAGCCAGGAGGACCTGGGTTCGGATCTCGGCTCCACCGGGCATCTGCTGGGTGACCTTGGGCAGGTCATTTTGTTTCTCTGGGCCTCAGTTATCTCATCTGTAAAATGGGGATTAAGACTGTGAGCCCAATGTGGGACATGCATAGTGTCCAACCTGATTAATTTGTATCTATCCCAGAGTTTAGTACAGTGCCTGGTACATAGTAAGCGCTAAACAAACACCATTAAAAATAGCCGTGACTCGGCCTTCGAGCAAACATTTTTTAAGAGGAGCCGCGTGGCCTTTTGGAAAGAGCACGGGCCTGGGAGTTAGAGGATGTGGGTTCTAATCCTAGCTCCACTATTTGTCTTCTGTGAGATCTTGGGCAAGTCATTTTGCTACTCTGGGCCTCAGTGACCTCATCTGGAAAATGGGGATTAAAACTGTGAGCTCCATGTGGGACATGGACTGTGTCCAACCTAATTAACTTGTACCTACCCCAGAACTTAGTACAGTGCCTGACGCTTAACAAATGCTGTTTAAAAAAGGGGAGCGGGGGAGAAATGTGTTTACGGGTTCATGTGGGGTGAACATACATCAGTCTCAAAGATGGGTTCCCAAAACCTTGGACCCAACAGAGACTCCACTAAACTCATCCTGCCATCTTCTGCCCATCCCAATCCTAGTTACCCCAGGTCACCTCTATTAGAATCCATCACACTTAGCTAAAAATCACACCAGCATCTGCCTGTAGCTAAATATTCCCAGTTTCCCCTCCTGTCTCTCCCCACTCCAGGCAACGTTTCATTCTGCTGCCTGCATCATTTTTCTAAAAAAAGTTCAGTCCACGTTTCCCCACTTCTCAAGGACCTCCAGTGGTTGCCCATCCACCCCCGCGTGAAACAGAAATTCCTCTCCGTTGGCTTTAAAGCCTTGCCCCCTCCTATCTTACCTGGCTGATTTCCATGATTTCCTACTACAAACCAGCCCGCACACTGTACCCTCATCTCTTCTACTTCACCCACATCCTGCCTCTGGTCTGAAACTCCCTCCCCCTTCATATCTAAGAGATCATCACTCTCCCTATCTAGAAAGCCTTATTAAAATCACATCTTCTCCAGGAGGCCTTCCCTGACTAAGCCCTCATTTTCTCTATTCCCATTCCCTTCTGCATCACCTTCGCACTTGGATTTGTATCTTTTATTTACCTCACCCTCAGCCCCACAAAACTTATAATAATAATAATGGTACTGGTTAAGCATTTACTATGTACCAAGGACATAGTGGGTAGGGAACGTTTTTACCAACTCTGTCATATCGTCCTCTCCCGAGTGCTTAGTCTAGTGCTGGGCATACAGTAAGGGCTCAAAAAATTATTGATTCATTGACGTGAATTTAAATAAATAAATTACGGATATGTACATAAGTGCTGAGGGGCTGGAGGGGGGGATGAATAAAGGAAGTAAATCAGGGAGACACAGAGGCAGGTGGGAGAAGAGGAAAGGAGGTCTTAAGCCAGGGAAGGCCTCTTGGAGGAGATGTACCTTCAATAAGGCTTTGAAGTGAGAAAGCGTAATTGTCTGTCCATGGTGTAGTGGATAGAGCACGGGCCTGGGAGTCAGAAGGTCATGGGTTCTAATCCCGGCTCCACCACTTGTCTGCTGCGTGACCTTGGGCAAGTCACTTTGCTTCTCTGTGCCTCGGTTACCTCATCTGCAAAAAATGGGGATTAAAAGTGTGCGCCCCAGGGACTGGGTCCAACCTGATTAACTCATATCTACCCCAGCGCTTAGAATAGCGCTTGGCACATAGTAAGCACTTAACACGTACCATAATTATGATTATTCTATGAAGAGGGAGAGCGATCCAGGCCACAGGCAGGACTTGGGCGAGAGGTCAGCAATGAGATCGAGGTACCGTGAGTTAGTTGGGTCCACAAGGAACCAAAGGAGCAAGTTGTGCGACCCTCCTCTCCCCTTCTCAGCAGCTCCTCTAGAACACGACTCCTCCGCTGTTTCCGAAGCTGTTAATGAAGCGCGCTGCTAAATGCGGTTACAATTACGGGGCTAAGAATACGCGCTGACATCAGCCCTGTCAATTTCCGAGTGAATCAGTGCCGCTGGCTGAGGGGGGCGAGGGGGAGAGCTCGCTGCCTGTCAAGTCGAAATAGCACAGCGTTAAATATAATCCGGAACTGGCCTAGATTCGGGTGCAGAGGCAGGAGGGGCTGGGCCCCGACAGGCCGGGGGGCGAGGAGCCAAGAGGGCAGAGGAGGTCATCTCTCCTCCTCACCAGGAAGAGTCGGGGGACGGAGGTGGAACAGGGCGAACACAGTCCAGCGCACGGTGAATGCATCAATCAATGGGTCGATGGCAGTTACTGAGTGCTTAGTGTGTGCAGAGCACTGTACTGAGCGCTTGGGAAATGGTAATGATGATATTTGTTAAGCGCTTACTATGTGCCGGGCGCTGTACTAAGAGCTGGGGTGGACACCAGCAAATCGAATTGGACACAGGCCCTGTCCCATGTGGGGCTCACAGTCTCAATCTCCATTTTCCAGATGAAGGAACTGAGGCCCAGAGAAGCAAAGTGACTTGCCCAAGGTCACACAGCAGACAAGTGGCGGAGCCGGGATTAGAACCTATGACCTTCTGAATGCCGGGCCCGTGATCTAGCCACTATGCCACGCTGCTTCTCATGTACGATACACAAAGTATACAGAAGTAGAGTATAACAGAGTTGCTAGACATGATCCCTGCCCACGAAGAGCTGACAGTCTGGAGGGGGAGACTGACGTTCAAATCAGTGATGAATACCAACATACACACTGTGGGGCTGAGGGTGGGGAAAATATGAAGTGCTTACAGTGCTCTGCACACAGTAAGTACTTAATAGACACCAATGATTATCAGCTTGTCTCCCCCTCTGCCTATCTCTGTCTCTCGTCTCCTTTTATGCCTCCGCCTATTCTGTCTCCCTGTCTGTCTCTGTTTCTGTCTCTGTCTAGCTTTTCTCTCTTCCTCTGCCTGTTATTTTTTGCCCGTCTTTATGCCTTCTAGACTGTGAGCCTATTGTGAGCAGGAACTGTCTCTGTTGCTGAACTGTACTTCCCAAGCGCTTAGTACAGTGCTCTGCACACAGTAAGCACTCAGTAAATACGATTGAACGAATGAATGAAGGGTACAGATCCGAACGCACAGTCAACAGACAATTACTCTCCTCCTTGAAAGCCTTACTGAAGGCCCATCTCCTCCAAGAGGCCTTCCCTGATTAAACCCACCTTTCCTCTTCTCCCACTCCCTTCTGCATCACTCTGATTGCTCCCTTTATTCATTCCCCCTCCCAGCCCCACAGCTCTTATGTACGTAACCGTACTGTATTTATTAATACTGTATTTATGAATTTCAAGGTCTGTCTCCCCCTTTAGACTGTAAGGTGGGTGTGGGCAGGGAATGTATCTGTTTATTGTTCTGTTGTACTCATTCATTCATTCAATCACATTTATTGAGCACTTACTGCGTGCAGAGCGCTATATTAAGTGCTTGGAAAGTACTCTCCCAAGCACTTGGTACTGTGCTTTGCACACAGGAAGTGTTCAATAAATACGATTGAACGAATGACCCAGAGGGGAGGGTGGACGGGGGAATGAGAGCTGTCGTCGGGGAAGGCTTCTTGGAGGAGATGGGATTTTAGGAGGGCCTTGAAGGGGAGGACAGATATGAAAGGGGAGGGAATTCCAGATCAGAGGGAGGATGTAGGCAAGGATTTGGGGGTGAGATTGAAGTACAGAGAGAAGGTCGGCATTAGAGGAGTGGAGTGACCAGGTTGGGTTTTAGTAAAAGAAGACTGTAAGTAAGGTAGAAGGGGTCAAAGTAAGAAGGTGGAAATAAGGTAGAGGGGGGAGAGGTGATTGAGTGCCTTAAAGCAGTTGATAAAGAGTTTCTGTTCCAGGCGGAGGTAGATAGGCAGCCAGTGGAGTTTTTTGAGGAGTGGGGAAACGTGGATTGAGTGTTTTTTTAGAAAAAAATGAGTCAGGCAGCAGAATGAAATATGGACTGGAAAGGGGAGAGACGGGAGGTCGCGGGGGGCGGTCAATGAGGAGGCTGATGCAGTAGTCAAGGTGGACAACCTGATGACCTTGTATCTACCCCAGCGCTTAGAACAGTGCTTGGCACATAGTAAGTGCTTAACAAATATCATAATAATGATTATTATTATAAATAGAATAAGTGCTAGGATCAGCATGATAGTAGTTTGGCTGGAGAGGGAAGGGATGCTAAAGACTTTGCAAAGGTAGAGCAACAGGATTTGGTGACAGATTGAATATGTGGGTTGAATAAGAGTGATAGGTTAAGGATAATGCCAAGTTTATGGGGTTTTGAGACAGACAGGATAGTAGTGTTGTCTACTATGATAGGATTGTCAGGGAGAGAGGTTCGGATGGGAAGGTGAGGAGCTTTGTTTTGGATATATTAAATTTGAGGTGTCGGTGGGACTGCCAAGTAGAGATATTCTGTAGGCATTCTGAGGGAAGTATTGTGGCCTAGTGGAAGCCAAAGGAGCTGGGTTCTAATCCTGACTCCACCACTTCCTTGCTGGGGACCGAGGGCAAGTCACTTCATTTCTCTGTGCCTCTGTTTCCACAGTGTAAAATGGGGGTTCGATACCTATTCCCCCTCCTACTTAGACTGTGAGCCCCATGTGAGACAGGGACTGTATCTGACCTGATTAACTTGCATCTACCCCAGCACTCAGAACAGTGCTTGACACATAGTAAGCCTTTAATGCCATTTTTAAAAAATGCAAGACTACAAAGAAGGAGAGCGGTCAGAACTGGAGAGGTGGATTTAAGAATCATCTGCTTAGAGAGTAAGAGACGAGGAGCCTGCGAAAAAACTGAGAAGACGCGGGCAGAGAGAGAGGAGGAGAATCAGGAGGAGATAGTGTCAGTGAAGCAAAAAGGTGAGATCGTGTTTCCAGAAGAAGAGGGTGGTACACGGTATCAAAAGCAGAGGAGAAGTTCAGGAGGATTAGGTTGGAGTAGAGGCCATTAAGTTTGGCAAGAAGAAGGCCATCGGTGACCTTAGAGAGGGCTGTATTTGTGGCGAGAATGGGGTGGAGTCAGATTGGAGGGGATCGAGGAGAGAATTGGAGGAGAGGAAGTGAAGGCGGTAGACAAACTCACTCAAGACGTTTGGAGAGGAATGGTAGGAGGGAGAAGGGGGGCAGAGACCTTGCACAAAGGGAGTGGGTGGGAAGAGAGGAGGGGAAGTAGAAATGACCCTACAGTGGCCAAGGAGAAGTTTATGGACTAGTCAGGGCAGCCAAACTTACAAGTCACTGGACAATAAGCTACTTGGGGGCAGGGATCATGTCAAACAATCCGATTTATTGAGCGCTTACTGTGTGCAGCGCACTGTATTAAGCTACCCACAAGGATCTTACAGTCCAGAGGTTTACAGTCTACCAATTCTGTGGTAATCTCCCAAGAGCTGAGTACAGTACTCTGTACCCAAGGCGCTCAATAAATACCATTAATTGGCTGGGCCTTTCAAGTCTACCAGGATAATTGCATCCACCCTCAATTCTAATTTCTATTATTATCTAACTCCCCCTTTAAGTTCCATGTGGGGAGGGATTGTGTCAACCTGCACTATTGCACTGTACTTGCCCAAGACCTTAGTTCAGTTCTCCGCCCCATGTACGTGCTCAATAAATACTACTGCTTGATAATAGCTGTGGTGTTTACGTGCTCACCATGCGCAAAGCACTGTACTAAGTACTGAGGTAAAGCAAATCAAACAGGGTCCCTGTCCCGCATGAGGTTCACAGTCTGAAAGGGAGAGATAACCGTTACCTCATCCCCATTTTACAGACGAGATAACTGAGGCACAAAGAAGTTGACTCGCCCAAGGTCACACCACAGGCAGGTGGCAGAGCCGGGATTAGAACCCAAGTTCTCTGACTCCCAGGCCCAAGCTCCACCCACTGGTTCATGCTGCTTCTCAATTTTACTTGTACTTTTACTCTTCCACATACTTTGCACACAGTAAGTGCTCAATCAATCAGTGGTATTTATTGAGTGCTTCCTTCATTCATTCAATCGTATTTATTGAGCACTTACAGTGTGCAGAGCACTGTATTAAGTGCTTGGGAGAGGGCAATACCATAGAGTTGGTAGACACATTCCTTGCCCACAAGGAGCTCACAATCTAGAGTGGGAGACTATCATTAATAAATACAATTGATTGATTAAGTGATTGATTCAGGCAAAAGCCTGGCTTTCTCTAGATGGAGCCAGGCAACCACATGGGGCTTGGAAACCCATCTGAATTCATCAAATGAAACCAATCAGTCCATCGATAGTATTTATTGAGCACTTACTCTGTGCAGAGACCAAGTGGAACGGTGGGGTTTCCTCTGAACTAACGGGAAGGTTATTATTCTTAATAATAAGAAGAAGAAATGTGTTATTTGTTAAGCGCTTACTATGTGCCAGGCACTGTACTAAGAGCTGAGGTGGATAGAAGCAAATTGGGTTGCACACAGTCCCTGTCCCACCTGGGGCTCATGGTCTTCATCCCCATTTTACAGATGAGGTAACTGAGGCCCAGAGAAATGAACTGACTTGCCCAAAGCCGTACACCAGACAAGTGGCAGAGCTGGAATTAGAACCCATGACTTTCTGACTCCTAGGCCTATGCTCTATCCCACTGCGCCATGCTGCTGGATCAGCTCTGTCTAGCTTCAGAGCTTGGAGGCTCTCCGGAGAGTGCAGGGGCCTGGAAAGAAATATTAATAATAATAATCATAGTGTGTTTTAAGCACTTACCATGTGCCAAGCACTCTTCTTAGCACTGGGGTAGATACAAGGTAATCAGGTTGCCCCACATGGGTCTCACAGTCTTAATCCCCATTTTACAGATGAGGGAACTGAGGCCCAGAGAAGTCAACTGGCTTGCCCAAGGCCCCACACCAGACAAGTGGCAGAGCTGGAATTAGAACCCATGACTTTCTGACTCCTAGGCCTATGCTCTATCCCACTGCACCATGCTGCTGGATCAGCTCTGTCTAGCTTCAGAGCTTGGAGGCTCTCTGGAGAGCACAGGGGCCTGGAAAGAAATAATAACAATAATTATAGTATGTTTTAAGCACTTACCATGTGCCAAGCACTGTTCTTAGCACTGGGGTAGATACAAGGTAATCAGGTTGTCCCACGTGGGGCTCACAGTCTTAATCCCCATTTTACAGATGAGGGAACTGAGGCCCAGAGAAGTGAAATGACTTGCCTAAGGTCACACAGCAGACAAGTGGTGGAGCTGACGTTAAAACCTACGTCTTCTGGTTCCCAGGCCCGGGCTCTATCAACTAGTCCATGTTGCTTCTGAAGAAACAAACGGGCCCAGGGAAAGTCCGTGAGGACCTGAAGGCTGAGGGAAACAAGACACCCCCAGCCAGCCTACAGGTGGCAGAGCCCCCTCCCCACCTTCCAGTCTCTTGGGGAAAAGGGGCATCCTTGCATCCGCCCCCAGCGCTTAGTACAGTGCTTGGCACCTAGTAAGCACTTCACAAATACCATCATTATTAATTATTCGTTATGTCACGGGCAGGGGGTCCAGCCTGGCGGCTGTTGCAGGAAAATTCCAGTTCACTCGTCAAGGACAAAAAGCAAACACTTGTTCCGGGGAAGGAAACTCGGCCCCAAACCGGAGGAGAAAAATGGCGAGAAAGAGCCTCTGCGAGGAGGGGGAGAGAATCCCAAATCATCTATTCCTATTCCAGATCCCAACTGTCCACGCTTCCCTGGCATCAGATGGGGAAAAAATGGAGATGGGGGAATTAGGGGCAGTAATCTGTCCGGGGGTCTCCTCTCTCCAAACAAAGCCCGTTCTTTCTTCCAGCCCTTCTGTCTTTGTCCTGCAGGTTTCTCCATCCTTGATCCTCCCCTCCGCTCCCACGGCCCGATTCCTTCAGTCACAGGTGCGGATGGATAGGGGGTCCCCCCCAAAAGGAAGAAACCGAGAGCCCCTCAAGGGAACCGCTCCCGAGAGAGAGCCCCTCCCATCCATGCCTTGGAGCGGAGAGGAGGGAGTCCGCCCTGGCCAAGAGAAGGACCAAGACGGCCTGGCTGTTGCCATGGAAACCTCTTCCCTCTCCGAGTCGAGCATCCTGGCGCCTCTCTCACGGGACCGACTCCCGCATCTGAGGCCCTGGGGGACGGCTGCTACCCCGCACGGCCTCAGTCTCCGCCAGCCTGCTCTCCAACTCCTATCCTGGAGCTCTGGCTCCCGCCCCCAATTCCAGAGTTGGGGGGGGTCCCTGATTGAGCCGCGGCCCAAGTTCCCAGGGCAGCATCCAGCTCTGGGAGAAAGGAGCAGGCCTCGGTCTTCCCCGCTCCTGGAAGCAGTTTAGGGGGTCCCAGTTTAGGGAGTGCTCCCCCCCACACCCCCTTTTGAATCTGGAGGCCAAAAAAGGGTGGAAAGGGAGGACAGGAATGAGCCAGTTCCCTCCAGAAGTTCAACAGACAGAGCAGAGGTTTGGCAGTCCAGCCCAGGGAGCGAGACAGAATCAGATCTCTGGAGAAACTAGAGTGGGATGGAGGCAATTTTTTAATGCTTTTTTTTAAGCGCTTTCTATGTGCCAAGCACTGTACTAAGCGCTGGGGGAGATAGAAGCTAATCAGGTTGGATACAGTCCCTGTCCCACATAAGGGTCACAGACTTAATCCTCATTTTACAGACGAGGTAACTGAGGCACAGAAAAGTTGAGTTACTTGCACAAGGTCACACAGCAGATAAGTGGCAGAGTCAGTATTAGAACCTAGGTCCTTCTGACTTGCAGACTCAAGTTCTATCCACTAGGCCATGCTCCTTCTCATGGCCCTGAGATCTGTCCCCTACTCTGATATCATATCCAAGATATCTCTCCGTGTCTCTCATCCCACTGCTTCCCAGGACGGATGGTACACTGGCTTGCTTTTCAACTGGGGAAGTAACGTGGCCTAGTGGAAAGAGCACAGGGCTGGGGACCCGGGTTCTAATCACAGCTCTGCCAATTGCTTGCTGTGTGACCTTGGGCAGATTACTGCTCTGCGCCTCAGTTTCCTCAAATATAATTTAGGGATTAAATACCTATTCTTCCTCCTACTTAGACTTTGAAGCCCATTTGGAACAGGGACTGTGTCTGATCTAATTAATATCTGCCTACCTTAGCGTTTAGAACCGTGTTTGACTCACAGTTTCACAGAGATCTTATTATGGGGGCAGGAGATCTGATTGGGGGAAGTAAACTAAGCCCAGGGGACACCATCTTTTTTTTTTTAAGGGCATCTGTTAAGCACTTACAATGTGCCAGGCCCAGTACTAAACGCCGGGGTTGATACAAGTTTATCAGGTTGGATACAGTCCATGTTCCACATGGGTTCAAAGTCTTAATTCCCATTTTACAGATGAAGTAACTTAGGTGCAGAGAAGTGAAGTGCCTTGCCCAAGGTCACACAGCAGATAAGTGGCGAAGTCAGGATTAGAACCCAGGTCCTTCTGATTTCCAGGCCTGCGCTCTAAACATTAAGCCATGCTGCTTCTCACAGTACTTAAACCTACTAATGGGTCAGGAGCAAAAAGAATTCAGGGTGTAGACTTGCACAGAGATCAGAAGCCAGAGAACTAGGATGGTAGCCTCTGAGAATGATCAGAGGTTCAAGTGAGGAAAATAGAGATGGTTTGCTGGTTTCTTCTGCTTTATTCCTTAGTGTTTGCGAGTGTGACCCCATAACAAGTGAGCTCTCATTCATTCAGTCATATTTATTGAGCGCTTACTGTGAGCAGAGCACTGCCAAATAAGAGATTTGGTCCAATTAAGAGTAATTGCTTCTGGAAATGTCACATACAATCAGGGAGAGGGAGCGAAAAAACGAGAGAGAGAGAGAAGAAAAGAAAGAGAGAAAGAGAGAAATGGGGGAAAGAGAAAAAGAGAAGCAGAGAGAGACAAATGGAGAAGCCACATTCATCATCAGTATATTGCAAATGCAAGTGTGATGGAATGATAGGACTTTCACTGTCAAAGCAGCTTCTGGTCTGATCCATTTTATGGAAAGATTCATTCGACATGACTCAGAAGTGGCGATAATAGGGCAGGGAAGGAGGCGCTCATAACCGGAAACATGGTCAGGAACAGACTCTTCTAGGTGAACTCATTTAAAATGAAATGATGTTAAGGAAAGGGAAGAGGAGAAGCCGAGCCATTTATGAACGCACTCTGCAGCTTGCAATTTTAAAAAATCTCTCCCTCCCGTCAGCGGTATTTTATTTTTAAGAAAAGTGAACCCAGGAAAGGGAGAGCTGTTTTAGATCGAATCCAGTACAGTTCGATTCGGATTTTTTATTCAGTCCAACACGCTTGAAAATAAATTAGACAGTAGAAAGCATCAAATGAAGGCGTCCCGCTACTTCCGATATTCACTAGGCAACCACTTCGCATTCCTCTCCCTCCTCTAAACCCCACACGACCCGCCATCACCCCGACATCACCTGCCAACTACGCACCCTTTTGGGTCCCCCCGAGTTTCACCCCACGAAGCTCTCTGGACCGTGGACCCCCTTCTAGGCGGACCCCTTTTCAGGTGGGCCTTTTTCAGACGGGCAAGTGGTGGGTCCATCAATAGCCTAAGACTGGCTCTGGTTCAGGCCTATGGGCGATGGCGACGTTTTTACTCACGGGGCTTGGACAATTTAACCGATTCCCCTCATTCCCTGCTGCCTCGGGACAGGAAGCTGTAGGTGGGTAACATGCTCTCCCGGGGAGGTGATGATGAAGCCCTTCCCCCGACTCTTTCCTTCTCCGTCCCTCTCTACCCGTATGGCGTCCATGATAATAATAATTATTATTATGGTGTTTGTTAAGCGCTTGCTATGTGCCAGGCTCTATACTAAGTGCTGGGGTGGTTATGAGCAAGTCGGGTTGGACACAGTCCCTGTCCCATGTGGGGCTCACAGTCTTTATCCCCATTTTACAGTTGAGATAACCGAGGCACAGAAACTTGCCAGTTAACAGAGACAAGTGACTTGCCCAAGGTCACAAATGAGTCCTCGTCCTCTTCTGGTCCCTAGTTTCCCCCCACTGCTGGTTTGGGAGGTTGAAGAATGAGCAGGGCACCCTCTCCAGCTTCCTGCTCGCCCATGGAGGGGTCATCCTCCCCAGCGGTCAATTTTGGCCATCGGTGAACTTGACATCACTGGAGATTCACTCCCCCAGAGGAGTTTAGTGGTAGAGTTACTATTTGGGAAGGAAAAGAAATAGCCCCCTCCCCATTTCCCTCTCTCAGGTCTGGAAGTGGATTACGAGGCTCTCTGCTCTCCCTTCTATCTCCCCCAGTTGGGGACAAAATCCATGTTTCCAGCTACTTGGAGCCGCTGCTGACCAACTAAAGGGACGGCACCCTCGGGCGTCAAAAAAACCCGGATTGGGCCCTAACACTGGGCTACTCTCTTGTCCCCTCCTCCCGAGAAAGGGGGCGTCTGTCACCCGACCCCCATTTTATCCCCCCCTTTGACCCCAACCCTCCGACAGACATCGCCATACAACTTTATAGTCCCAACTGAGCAGGTGGACAGGTTTTCAAAAGCCTATTTCACAGCAGATTTGCCTTTCTCCCTTCTCCCTGCACTACCCCAAGTGAAATGGAAAGAGCTAGTAGGTCTTCTGGCCTCACCCTTTTCCCTACAATAATAATAATAATAATGATGGTATTTGTTAAGTGCTTACTATGTGCCAAGCACTGTTCTAAGGGATGGGGTAGAGACAGGGTAATCAGGTTGTACCATATGGGGCTCACCATCTTAATCCTCATTTTACAGATGAGGGAACTGAGGCACAGAGAAGTTAAGTGGCTTGCCCAAGGTCACACAGCAGACAAGTAAGTGGCAGATCCGGGATTAGAACTCAAGTCTTCTGACTCCCAAGTCTGTACTCCTTCCCCTAAGCCACGTCACTTCTCCAAATGAGGTGATTCTCTTCCCCCTCCAGCTCCTGGTCCTAGCAGTTCCCAAACCCTTTCATTCATTCATTCAATTCAATTGTATTTATTGAGCGCTTACCGTGTGCAGAGCACTGTACTAAGCTCTTGGAAAGTATAATACAGCAATAAAGAGAGAGAACCCCTGCCCACAACGGGCTCGCAGTCTAGAGAGAGAAGCAGCATGGCTTAATGGAAAGAGCACAGACTTGGGTGTTAGAGGTCATGGGTTTTAATCCCGGATCCGCCACTTGTCTGCTGTGTGACCTTGGGCAAGTCACTTCACTTCTCTGTGCCTCCGTTACCTCATCTGGAAAATGGGGATGAAGACTGTGAGCCCTACGTGGGACAACCTGATTACCTTGTATCTACCCCAGCGCTTAGAACAGTGCTTGACACAGAGTAAGCGCTTAACAAATACCAACATTATTATTATTACTATTATTGGGGGGGGGGGAGGCAGACATCAAAACAAGTAAACAGGCATCAATATAAATAAATAGAATTACAGATATGGACATATATATACATAAGTGCTGTGGGGAGGGGAGGGGGGGAAGAGCAAAACCCTTCTGCCTCCTCTGTCTTTACCTGAGTGTGACACACAATTTTGCATCAGTTTAAGCATTTAGATCCGTACCCCTTTAGCAATTTGATACCCGCCCCCCAAAACACACACACACACACACACACACACACCTCATGTTCAAAGCCTTAGACCCTGTGCTTTGCCTATCTAGAATTATTTTGACTGCGTCTCCCCCCACAAAATTGTAGGAGCCTGAAGGGCGGGGTACCTCTTCTCTCTCCTACTTAGACTATGAGCCCCTTGTAGGAGAGGTGCCTTGCCATCTTGGATCAACCTCAACGCCTGGCACATAGTAAGAACTGCACGAATACCACCCTGACACACACACACACACACACACACACACAAAAAAAAAATCCCACCGATTTAATTCACTCCCAACCCAGGCCTCTCTTCTCCGGCCCAAGACGGCGATTCTTCGCCCTCCATCCTCTCCCTCTTGGCTGTGAATTTTTTTCCCCAGAATCGTTGCAAAGGAGTGGCCCCTCTCTTCCCTCAAATATGTCTTATCTAGGGCTCCCCCCATCCCCTGCCTTTAGTTAATCAAATGTCACCGTCGGTCATGAGCCTGAGAAATCTGCAAGAGCAGTGGGGAAACAGGGGACCGGCTCCAGGCCCTGTCTCCCCCTCCAGCCTAAGGGGGGGTGACTGGGGGTTTAGGGTCGACCCTCCCGTCCCCCCTTCCCGGTCGGGACCCCTCTGGGGTCACCTGGGGGGAAAGAGGGGGTTCGTCACCCCCCCCCCCATTTAGGCCGACCACACCCCTCCCCATCTTCCTACCTCCATCCTTCATCCTCCCTCTGGTCCAGCCCGCCCCTTCCCACTTCATCCCACTAGCCCTTGAGCCCGCTGCGGACAGGGGATGCGTTCTGACGTCCACGCGTCCTCTCCCAAGCGCTCAGTGCAGCGTTCTGCACCCCGTAGGCGCTCAGTAAATAATAACGATGATGATGATGCTGGCATCTGTTATGCGATTCATAACCCTCCTAATAATAACCAGGCAGTTTTCCCACGCCTCTCCGGCTCTGTCTCCTCTCCATCCCTCCCCCTTCTCTCGACCCTCCCCCCCCCCCCGGACGCTCCCCAGACCCTACGGCTCCCCTCCCCGGTGCCGCCGGTGGAGGGGATTGGGGGGGGGGGTCCCTAGGGCCCCCCACCCGGTGAGGGGGATGGGGGGGAGACCCCGACTCACCGGCATCCTCCTCGTCGAAGGAGTTCATGCAGGGGAAATAGATGGCGAGGGCCTCGAAGGAGGCGGAGAGGCTGAGCCGGCTCTGGGATCTCTCCATGAAGAGCCCCCCGGGGGGACCCTCGGCGGGGGTGGCGGTCGGGGGCGCGGGGGGATGCTTGCCCAGCTTGGCCGCCCCATTCTTGACGCGCAACACCGCGCGCGGCGTCTTGGCGACGGGGTCGGGGGGCCTCTCCGGCCCGGGGGGGTGGGAGGGGGTGGGAAGGGGTGGAAAGGGCTGGGAAGGGGTGGGGGGTCGGGTCCGGAGCGGCGGGTGTGGGGAGGGGGCGCCCGGAGGCGGAGGATGCGGGGCGCGGTGCGGGGCGCAGCAGGGGATGGAGAGCCGGCTGGTCCTGGCGCTGCCGGGCCCGGGCGCGGGGCGGGCTCTGCCAAGCGCTCAGAGCCTCCGCCAATCCGGGGGGCTTCGGGGGGCGGGCCGGGGGAAGGGGCTCGTTCATTCATCCACCCAACCATCCATCCACCCACCCACCCACCCGTCCATCCATCACCCACCCATCCATCCGTCACCCACCCGTCCATCCATCACCCCCCCCCATCCATCCCTCCTCTCACCCCTCCCTCCATCCGTTCAGTCGTATCGATCCACCCCTTCCTATCCGTTCATTCATTCGATCGTCTTTACGAAGCCCTCACTCTGTGCAGAGCACTGGATCCATCCCTCGGAAGGTACAACCTGGCAACAGACAGAGACCATCCCTGCCCAACGACGGGATCGCAGTCTGAAAGGGGGGAGAGAGACAGCGAAACAGAAGAGGTAGACAGACATCAATACCATCAAAATAGATGTGCGGAGCTCTGGGCTAAGCGTTTGGAAGGTACAACCCGGCAACAGAGACCATCCCTGTCCAACGACGGGCTCACAGTCTTTTGAGAGGGACAGCAAAGCAAAAGAAGTAGACAGGCATCGATACCGTCAAAATAGATGATAAATATGTGTGGAGCACTTGGAAAGCACAATTCAGCCACAAAGAGAGACCATCCCTGCCCCACAACGGGCTCACAGTCTTTTGAGACAGACAGCAAAGCGAAAGAAGTAGACAGGCATCGATACCATCAAAATAGATGATAAATATGTGCAGAGCACTGGACTAAGCGCTTGGAAGGTACAACCCCGCAACAGACAGAGACCATCCCTGCCCAACGACGGGCTCACAGTCTTTTGAGACAGACAGCAAATCAAAAGAAGTAGACAGGCATCGGTACCATCAAAATAGATGATAAATATGTGTGGAGCACTGGGCTGAGCACTTGGAAAGCAAATTCAGCCACAAAGAGAGACCATCCCTGCCCCACAACGGGCTCACAGTCTTTTGAGACAGACAGCAAAGCAGAAGAAGTAGACAGGCATCGATACCATCAAAATAGATGATAAATATGTGCAGAGCACTGGGCTAAGCGCTTGGAAAATACAGTTCAGCAACAGAGACCATCGCCACCCACAACGGGCTCACGGATTAGAAGCGGAGAGGCAGGCATCCAAACAAGTAGACAGGCTGCAAGTGAAATAAATAGAATTAGAGACGGGTAGTACAGTGCTCTGCACACAGTAAGCTCTCAGTAAATATGACTGAATGAATGAATACACCTCAAAAGAAGTAAACAGGCAGCAATAGCATCAGTAGAAAAAAATGGTATTAGCGGTGTAGACACATCCAAAGAAATAAACAGGCATCGGTAGAAATAAATAGAATTAGAGGTATAGACACTTCAAAACAAATATACAGGCACTGGTAGAAATTAATAGAATTGGCGATATATACACATCCAGACAAGTAAACAGGCATCGATAGAAATAAATTGAACATTATTATTAATTAGAGATATATACACATACAGACAAGTAAACAGGCATCCATAGAAATAAATAAAATTAGAAATACATACACATCCAAACAAGTAAACAGGCATCCAAAGAAATAAATAGGATTAGAGATATATACACATCCAAACAAGTAAACAGGCATCCATAGAAATAAATAGAATTCGAGATGTATACACATCAAAACAAGTAAACAGGCATCAATAGCATCAGTAGAAATAAATAGAATTAGAGATGTATACACATCAAAATAAGTAAACAGACATCAATAGAATAAATAGAATTATAGATATGTACATATAGATACACAAGTGCTGTGGGGCAGGGAGTGGGGGTAGAGCAAAGGGAGAGAGTCGGTGTGATGGGGAGGGGAGGGGGTTATTGAGTGCTTACTACTACTAATAATAATAATAATGGTATTTGTTAAGCACTTCCTACATGCCAGGCACTGTACTAAGCACTGGGGTGGATAGAGAAGCAGCATGGCCTAGTGGCAAGACCACAAGCTTGGGAGTCAGATCAAGGGTGTGGATTCTAATCCCGGGTCCACCACTTGTCCGCTGTGTGACCTTGGGCAAATCGCTTCACTTCTCTGTGCCTCAGTTACCTCGTCTGTGAAATGGGAATGAAGATCTGAGCCCCGCGTAGGACAACCTGAATACCTTGGATCTACCCCAGCGTTTAGAACAGTGCTCAGCATGTACATCAACAAATACCATAATTATTATTATTATACAAGAAAATTGGGTTGGACCCAGTCCCTGTCCCACATGGGGCTCACAGACTCAATCCCCATTTTCCAGATGAGGGATCTGAGGCCCAGAGAAGTGAAGTGACTTGCCCGCAGTCACACAGCAGACAAGTGGCGGGGTCAGGAGTAGAACCCACAACCTTCTGACTCCCAGGCCTGTGGTCTATCCATTTCGCCCTGCTGTGCAGAGCACTGGACTAAGCACTTGGAAAGTACAAATCAGCAATAAAGAGAGGCAATCCCTGCCTGTACCGGGTTACCGTTTAGAAGGGGGGAGACAGACAGCAAAACAAAGAAACAGTCATTGATATCAGTAAATAGGATTCTAGATATATACACATTAAAACAAGTAAACAGACATCGATATAAATAAATAGGATTACAGATATATGCATACGTAAGGGCTTTGGGGCCGGAAAAGGCGGGGGTAAAGCAAAGGGAGAGAGCGGAGGTGAGGCGGAAGGGAGGGGAGTTGAGGGAAAGGGGGGCTTAGTCTGGGAAGGCCTCTTGGAGGAGGAGAGCCTTCAGTAGGGCTTTGAAGGAGGGAAGAGTGAGTGGCTTATGGAGAGGTGGGGGCAGTTGCCCGGGTGGAGTAGGTGGCTAGAGAAGCAGCGTGGCACAGTGGGTAGAGTCCGGGCCTGGGAGTCAGAAGGATCTGGGTTCTCATCCCAGCTCCACCGCTGGTCTGTTATGTGACCCTGGGTAAGTCACTTCACTTCTCTGGGCCTCAGTGACCTCATCTGGAAAATCAGGTTGGAGACTGTGAGTACCACGTAGGACAGGGCCTGTATCCAAACTGAGTTGCTTGCATCCTCCTCAGTGCTTAGTAGAGTGCTTGGGACATAGTAAGCACTTCACAAGTACCACAGAGAAGCAGCATGGCTCAGTGGAAAGAGCCCGGGCTTGGGAGTCAGAGGTCATGGGTTCTAAATCCAGCTCTGCCGCTTGCCAGCTGGGTGACTTTGGGCAAGTCACTTCACTTCTCTGTGCCTCAGTTCCCTCATCTGTAAAATGGGGATTAAAACTTAGCCCCACGTGGGACAACCTGATCATCTTGTATCCCCCCAGTGCTTAGAACAGTGCTTTGCACATAGTAGGCGCTTAACAAATACCATCATTACCATCATCATTATTATTATTATTACCATTAAAGGGGATGGAGGGCGAGTCCGGGGGGGCGGCGCATGGAGTGGGAGGCTGCCCATCTGCTCTGGGGGCATCTCTGCCCCCGGCCGCCCCCTCCCCTGGTAATCCACACCTCCTCTTCCCCACCACCGGCATAGGAGAAGTGAGAAGCAGCATGGCCTAGTGGCAAGAGCACGGGTTTGGGAGTCAGAGGTCGTGAGTTCTAATCCAGGCTTCACCACTTGTCCCCTGGGTGACCTTGGGCAAAGTCACCTTCACTTCTCTGGGCCTCAGTGACCTGATCTGGAAAATGGGGAGTAAGAGTGTGAGCCCTGCATGGGACAACCTGGTATCTACCCCAGCACTTAGAACAGTGCTTGGCACCTAGTAAGCGCTTAACAAATACCATCATTATTATCAGTCCACACCTCTTCCCACCCTGCTCTCACTCCCTGGCACAGGAGAGAAGAGAAGCAGCATGACTTAGTGTCAATAATAATGATAATTATTATTATGGCATTTGTTAAACACTTACGAGGTGCCAAGCACCGTTCTAAGAGCTGGGATAGATACCAGGTGATCAGGTTATCCCACGTGGGGCTCACATTCTTAATATCCATTTTACAGATGAGGCAACTGTGACACAGAGAAGTGAAGTGGCTTACCCAAGGTTACCCAATAGACAAGTGGCGGAGCCGGCATTAGAGCCCCCACGTCCTCTATGTGACTCCCAAGCCCGTGCTCTTTCCACTAAGCCATGCTGGAAAGAGCACAGGCTTGGGAGTCAGAGGTCGTGGGTTCCAGTCCTGGCTCTGCCACTTACCTGCTGGGTGACAATGGGCAAGTCATTTCACTTCTCTGTGCTCCAGTTGCCTCATCTGTAAAATGCCTCATCTGTTGAAGCAGCGTGGCTCAATGGAAAGAGCATGGGCTTTGGAGTCAGAGGTCTTGGGTTTGAATCCCGGCTCAGCCACTGGTCAGCTGTGTGACTTTGGGCAAGTCACTTAACTTCTCGGTGCCTCAGTTACCTCATCTGTAAAATGGGGATTAAGACTGTGAGCCCCACATGGGGCAACCTGATTCCCCTGTGTCTACCCCAGCGCTTAGAACAGTGCTCGGCACATAGTAAGGGCTTAACAATTACCAACATTATTATTAAAATGAGGATTTAGACTGTCAGCCCCATTTGGGACGTGGACTGTGTCCATCCTGGTTATCTTGTATCTACCCCAGTGCTCGGTGCAGTGCACGTAATAAGAGCTCAACAAATACGATAGATTTATTTTATTAATGATGTGTATATATCTATAATTCTATTTATTTTGATGCTATCGATGCCTGTCGACTTGTTTTGTTTTGTTATCCGTCTCCCCCTTCGAGACTATAGGCCCGTTGTTGGGTAGGGATTGTCTCTGTCTGTTGCCTTAGTACAGTGCTCTGCATGCAGTAAGCACTCAATAAATACGATTGAATGAACATCCGCGTGTAAAGATCCCAAACATTGCTGTCACTTTCTGAAAGGCTGCTCAAAAAGTCACCCCATTTCTGAATCGTGCATGCCAGGCTAGGCCATTCTGTCTTCTCTGCCTCCCGGCTGCCACAGCCATGCCACACCGCATGAGGTCTTGCTACTCTGGGTTTTTAAGAGACTTATTCTGCTTCCTTGATTTACGTTTCCTCTCCCTTCTTCCTTTGCGGCCCCCTCTCGGCCCCTCCGCATTTCGGCTCACCATTCGGCAGCTACTGGGGAATCCTGCCGCCATTCATTCTCCGCCCATTCCTCAACCGGCTAGGATGTGACGGGGCGCATATCGCTCTGATCTGTTAGTGATCCTGTCTGTCCATCTGATGTCACTATGCCTCCTGGGTGGAACCGAGGAAATTACTCCGTAAGTTGGTTGTGCCGGCTGTGGTCAATCTAGGCCTCACCCCCACAGAGAATCAATCCGAGGAGCACTTACTATGTGCAGAACCCTGAACTCAATGCCAGGCAGGGTGGCCTAGTAAAAAGAACACAGGCCTGGAAGTTGAGGAGCTGGTTTCTAATCGGCCTTGGGCCTAGGGAGAGTTACTTCTCTGCACCTCAGTCACCTCATCTGTAAAATAGGGATGAAGATCGTGAGCCCCACGTGGGACATGGACTGTGTCCAACCTGATTAGCTTGTATCTATATCAAAGCTTAGTATGGTAACTGGCACATAGCAAGCACTTAACAAATACCATTAAAAAGGAGCTTACAGTCTAGAGGGAGAAATACAGATATTAATATAAATAAATTATGAATATGAACATTAGTGCTCTGGGGCTGAGGGTGGGGTGAATAAAGGGTACAGTTAAGCAGGATTGTCCCTAATCCCTCCCAGATAGGTGAGTGTTATCCTAGCCTCAAAGATCTCCAGAGAAGGACAGCCTCCAGCCTCTTTCAGTGCAAATTCCATTCCAGCATCTTAGGACCCTCCCACTCAGAAAGCTCATCCTTGTGTCTACCCTCATTCCCCACTGCTGCAGTTTTAATTTATTTCCTCTTGTTCTGACTTCAGTGGAGATAGAGGACAGCAGGTTGTGATTTTGATAAGTCATCCTTCCTCAAGATGAAAACTGTTATTCATGTATTCACAATCCTCTTTTTGACAAGCTAATTAACCCCCCTGCCTAGAGCCTTGAGGTTTGATTTTCCACTCTTCTAATCCAATTTTGCAAGTTAAAAAAAACAAAAAAAACAACCTTCAGGTCTGCAGAAGTGTTCATAAATGAGAAGCAACATGGCCTAGTAGATAGAGCACAGGCCTGGGAGTCAGCAGGACCTGGTTTCTAATCGCAGCTGTGCCACGAGTCTGCTGAGGGACCTTGGGCAAGTCACTTCACTTCTATGGGCCTCAATTACCTTATCTGTTAAATGGGGATTACTACTGTGAGCCTCATGTGGGACATCGATCCATCATACTAATATGTGGAGAGCACTGTACTAAGCACTTGGGAGAGTACGATACAACAGAATTAGCAGTCATGTTTCCTGCTTATGACGAGTTCACAGTCTAGGGAGGAGACGGACATTAACATGAATAAGTAATTTATAATATATAATTTAAAGATTTGTACATAAGTTCATTCAATCATTCGATTGCATTTACTGAGCGCTTCCTGTGTGCAGAGCCCTGTACTAAGCACTTGTAAGGTACAATTCGACAACAGATAGAGACAATCCCTCCCAACAACAGGCTCACAGTCTAGAAGGGGAATAATAATAGTGATGGTATTTGTTAAGCACTTACTATGTGCCAAGCACTGTTCTAAATGCTGGGGTAGACACCAGGTAATGAGGTTGTCCCACATGGGGCTGACAGTCTTAATTCCCATTTTTCAGAAGAAGGAACTGAGACCCAGAGAAGTGAATTGACTTGCCCAAAGTCACACCCAGACAAGTGGCAGAGGCAGGATTAGAACCCATGACCTCTGGCTCCCAAGCCCATGCTCTTTCCACTAAGCCACGCTGCTGTGGGGTTGAGTGAATATCAGAGGTCCAAAGGTCACAGATTGAAGGGCATAGACGATGCAGAACAAAATACAAGCTAAGGAAAAGAGTGCTTAATCGGGGAAGAGCTCTTGGACGGTGCCTTATCCGATCAGCTCATGTCTACCCCAGCGCTTAGTACCGTGTCTGGTACATAATAAGTGCTTAAATAACATTTTTAAAAAATGTGGATTGGTAGTGACCAAACTTTCCCCACCCCTTAGCCCTCCCTCCATAACATATGGGCACCCTCTCTGACTGTCCCCATGGCTTATGTAAGAAAGAGACTCTGTTGGTAAAGTTATTTTAACTTTCAATCTGTCAACCTTCTAATGAGCTGCACTGTCCTCCTGTTCCTGGAAATCCACCCTAAACCACCAAAATAAAAAGGTTCTAGGAAAATTGTTTTCACCAGACAAAATGCATTACACACATATTTGGTAGTGGGAGATTTGATCATCTCATACACACAAGGATGCTGGGATTGCAACATCCAGAAAAACCTCATTCCTAGGAAGGAGCTGTCTCAATAATAATTCTGATAACATTTATTTGATTACTGTATTTATTAAGTATTTACTATGTGCCAAGCACTGTACTTAGCTCTGAGGTACACACAGGATGATCAAGCTCGGACGCAGTCTCTGTCCCTTATGAGACTCATAGTCTAAATAGGAAGGAGTAGGACAATCTCCATTTTACAGATAAATAATAATAATAATAATAATGGCATTTGTTAAGCGCTTATTATGTGCCAAGCACTGTTCTAAGCACTGGGATGGGGGGATGCAAGGTAATCGGGTTGTCCCATGTGGGGCTCACAATCTTAATTCCCATTTTACAGATGAGGTAACTGAGGCCCAGAGAAATTAAGTGACTCACCCAAAGTCACACAGCTGACAAGTGGTGGAGTCAGTATTAGAACTCAAGACCTCTGACTGCCAAGCCCAGGCTCTTTCCACTGAGCCACACTGCTTCTCACGGCTTCAGATGGAGAAACTGAGGCACAGAGAAGTTAAGTGGCTTGCCCTAGATCACACAGCAGGCAAGATGCAGAGTGCTTACAGAAGAGTAAGTACTGCTGTAGATACAAGATAAGTTCAGAGACAGTCTCTGTCCTACATGGGGCTCCCAATCCAAGAGGAAGAAATTGCAGGTAGGTATTTTACCCTCATTATAGAAGCCCAGAAAAGTAAAGAGATTGGCCCAGGGTCACCCAGCAGGGCGGTGGCAAAGCTGGGACTAGATCCCAAGTCTTCTGATTCCCAGACCAGTGCTCTTTCCACTGAGCTGTACTGCCTTTCAAGGGGGAAATGTTGGCACTTTTTTTAGTCACACCTGTTCCCTGTTAATCAGTCAATAGTATGGACTAATCACCCCTTTTGTGGAGGGCACTGTACTAAGCAGTTGGGAGTGAACCGCACTTATGCACCTAACCATAATTTGTTTATTTTAGTGTCTGTCTTCCCTCTAGACTATAAGCTCACTGAGGGCAGGGAACGTGTCTGCCAACTCTGTTATATTATACACCATTTATTCATTCATACAAATGTATTTATTGAACGCTTACTGTGTGCATAGCACTGTACCAAGCGCATGGGAGAGTACAGCATAACAATCAACGGACACATTGCCAACACACAACAAGCTTACCGTCTAGACGGGGAGACGGACATTAATATAAATAAATAGATGACACGCACATAAGGGCTGTGGGGCTGGGAGGGGGGATGAATAAAGGGAGCAAGTCAGGGCGACACAGAAGGGGTGGGAGAAGAGGAAAGGATGGCTTAGTCAGGGAAGGCCTCTTGGAGGAGATGGGCCTTCAATAAAGCTTTGAAAATGGGGAGAGTAATCGTCTGTAGGATATGAGGAGAGAGGGAGTTCCGGGCCAGAGGCAGGGCAGGTATATAGTACAGTGCTCTGCCCACAGTTAGCACTCGATAAATGTGATTGATCGACTGGGAGAGAACAATAGAATTAATAAGCATGACCCCCAACCCTCAGGGAATTTACAAACTAGTGGGGAACAGAGAGACAATAAGATGAATTATAGGTAGCAGAAAGCACGGTAGTATAATGATATAGACATAAACATTACAAGGCGGTGAGAAGAGTAAATAAAGTGCTTAGGTGGCAGGGGAATACTGAAAAGGATAGAGGGAGGAGACATGAGAGGTTAATCGGGAAGGCCTCCTGGATGTGATTTCTGAAGGGCCTGGCAGATGGTGAGAACAGCAGTCGGCTAGATAGGAAAGGGGAGGGAGTTCCAGGCAAAAGGGAGGCGTGAGCAAGAGGTTAGTGGTGAGAGCGATGCCAGTGAGGCATAATGAATAAATAGGTTGACTTGAAGGAAGCAGAATTTGCAAGCTGAGGTGTAGTAGGAGAGGAGCGAGGATAAGTAGCGAGTGATGGAGCTGATTGCTTATTATTATTATTAGCATTTAAAGCCAAAGAGGAATGAGTAGCTTTTTAGCTTTTGAGAAGTGGGGAGATAATATTTTTTTTTTTGAATGGTATTTGTGAAGTTGTTGGAGAAGGCTTTTGCGAATACCATGGACTGCCCGAAAGACAGACAAATGGATCTTGGAGCAAATTGAACCCAAGTGGTCTTTGGAAGGCCAAATGGCTGAACTTAGATGAGCCTATTTTTGACACATAATCAGGACTGATTTTCTGGAGAAGATGCTAATTGGAAAACGTGGAAGAGGCAGAGGGGCAGCTAGATGGATAGAGACCATAACAACCCTAATGGCAGAACCATTAGAAAGGTTGCGGATTATGGCAGAGGACAGGACGTTCTGGAGAAAATATATCCATGGAGTCGCTATGACTGGGAAACGAATTGACGGCACTTAATAATAATAATAAAATTTGTGAGGTGCTTACTATGTGCCAGGCACTGTTCTAAGCAATGGGGTAGAGACAAGGTAGTCCCTATCTCATGTTTTAATCCTCATTTTCCAGGTGAGGTAACTGAGACCCAGAAAAGTGAAGTGACTTGCCCGAGGTCACACAGCAGACAAGTGGCAGAGCTGGAACTAGAAACTAGATTCTTCTGACTCCCAGGCCTGTGCTCTATCCACTAAACCAAGCTGTTTAGCTTGTACCTACCCTAGCACTTAGTGGAGCGACTGGCATATAGTAGGTACTCAACAAAAATCATAAAATCATAATAATAAAAGTAAGTATTAATAACAATTATTATCAGTATTGCTATGCGCCAAACACTATACTAAGCACTGGAGTACGTACATGGTAATCAGGTCCCACATGGGGCTCGCAGTCTAAGTAGGAAGGAGACCAGGTGTTGAAACCCCATTTTGCAGATAATTATAATAATAATTGTAGTATTTGATAAGCACTGTGTGCTAGGCACTGTACTAATCCCTGGCGGGGGGTGAGGGGAGAAACAAGCAAATCAGGTTGGAAACAGTCCCTGTCCCACAAGGGGCTCACGGTCTCAATCCCCATTTTACAGATGAGGGAACTGAGGCACAGAAAAGTTAAGTGACCTGCCCAAGGTCACACAGCAGACAAGTAGCGGAACCAGGATTTTTAGAACCCAGGTTCTCTGACTCCCAGGGCTGGGCTCTTTAGACTAGCTGCTGCACAGAAAGATAGCTTTAGAAAAGTGATCCTGCGGCAGAGTGAAAGCCATATGGACTGGAGACGGGAGAGAGTGGAGGCAGAGAAAATCAGAGAGGGAGCTGATGCAGGAGTCAAGTTGGGACAATAAATATACTTCAAATGTGAAAGACAGCAACATAGAAAGCTCATTATCCTACCACCTAAGCATAAAAAATGATGGGCCTTCTTTAGCATTTTGCGGCTGTGATGGCTTATGAAACAGATGAAATGTCTGCTGCTATTGCGGTCTCAGTGATCATCTTTTCTGGGACTAGCAAGTGCTCCCTTTCTCCCTGCCAGCTGTCTCGCAAGACATGATTCTGGGCATCGGGGGAGCTGGGAGAGGGAGTGTGGATGGTTCAGCACGAGCCCTCACCGCTATCGCAAAGCCAATTCAAGTGGAAGTCTTGCGACATTCCCTCAAAGAGAGAAGCAACATGGTCTAGTGGATCGAGCACGGGTCTGGGAGTCAGAGGGACCTGGGTTCTAGTCCCGGCTTCACACTTGTCAGCTGTCCTTTTAGACTGTGAGCCCGTTGTTGTTAGGCAGCGATTGTCTCTACCTGTTGCCGAATTGTACATTCCAAGCGCTTAGTACAGTGCTCTGCACACAGTAAGTGTTCAATAAATGCGATTGAATGAATGAATGCTTTGTGATCTTGGGCAAGTCGCTTCACTTCTCTGGGCCTCACTTGCTTCATCTGTAAAGCGGAGATTCAATCCTACTCCCTCCTACTTAGACTGTGAGGCTGACGTGGGACAGGGGCTGTGTCCCACCAGATTAACTTGTATCTATCCCAGGGCTGAGAACAGTGCTTGGCACATAGAAAGCGCTTAACAAGTACCGCAATTATTACAATAAAACAGAATTGGTAAACATGCTCCCTGCCGTCAAGGAGCTTCCAGATCTAGAGGCTGAGTCCCATATGGAGGCTTATAAATCTATCTTATCTTCTATTTACTAATGGGGAAAATGAGGCCCAGAGACGTTAAGTGACATATCCAAGGTCACACACAGAAGATTTGGGGTGGGGCAGAGACTAATAACTACGTCAGCCAGTCAATCATATTTACTGAGCGCTTACTGTGTGCGGAGCACTGTACTAAGTGCTTGGGAGAGTACACTATAAGAATAAACACATTCCCTGCCCACAGTGAGCTTCTCTATGTCTCAGTTCCCTCATCTGTAAAACGGGGATTAAGACTGTGAGCCCTACAGGGACTGTGTCCAACCCAGTTACCTTGTATCTATCCCAGAGTTTAGAACAGTGCTTAACAAATACCGCAATTTTTATAATTATTATTATAATTCAGCAATAAAGAGAGGCAACCCTACTTCCTGAGGAGAAACAATCACCCATCATGTCTAAGGCTCGCCCATCGCAGCTCAGAATTTGTGGATTCCCCACAGCTGGGAGGGACTGAATCGTCCCCTACGAAGGACCCTGCGGAGGTTTCTGGGGCTACAGATCAGCTATTTTGGCTCTGGACTTTCTTTCTTTCTCTTCTGCCCTATAAACTCACCATACCCCTTCTGATCATCCCCCCCAGCATCCTTCCTCATCCCCCTCCCCAAAAAAGGGTCATAAAATACTATTGACTGCTTCTCATCTACTTCAAAATGGCCCTCTCCGTTGCCCGGCTACAATACTTTCATTCATCCAATCGTATTTATTGAGCACTTATTGTGTGCAGAGCACTGGACTAAGCACTTGGAAAGTACAATTCGGCCACAGATAGAGACCATCCCTACCCGACAACGGGCTCACAGTCTAGAAGCGGGGAGACAGACAACAAAACAAAACAAGTAGACAGGCATCAATAGCAACAAAATAGGTAAATAGAATTACAGATCTAAACATGTCATTAACAAAATAGAATAATAAATATGTACAAATATACACAAGTGCTGTGAGGCGGGGAAGTGGGTAGAGCAGAGGGAAGGAATAGGGGTGATGGGGAGGGGAGGAGGAGCAGAGGAAAAGGGTGGGGCTGAGTCTGGGAAGGCCTCCTGGAGGAGGTGAGCTCTCAGTAGGCCTTTGAAGGGGGGAAGAGAGTTACTGTGGCAGATGAGAGGAGGGAGGGCAATCCAGGACAGAGGTAGGAAGTGGGCTAATGGTCAACAGCGGGACAGGCGAGAATTCTCCTTCCTAGTTCACTCCTATACCCCCTGCTCTGGGAATTTAACTCCCTCCTCAAACCTCCCGTTCCCCTTGCTCCCACCAACCCTTTCCCCGATGACCTGGCCACATACTTCATCAACAAAATTGAAATCATCTGGTGTGATTTCTCTAAATTTTTCCCTGCTCCTTCCTCATCCCCACTCCTCCACACTCTTCGACTCTCCCTGTATTCCCCGCAGGAACTCAAGATGCGATCTCTTGCCTCCTCTCTAAGCCTAACCCCTCCACCTATGCTTCTGACCTCACCATTTATTACCTTTTTAAAACACTCCCCCCCCTTCTTTCCTCTTTGACTGCCATCTTCAGTTGTTCACTTTCCAATGGCTTCTATCCCAACGTTTTCAAACATGTTTATGTATCTCCTATCCTAAAAAAAAAACCCAAAACCCTTCCTTTGACCACCACCCCTCCCCACCCCCCAGCTCCCTAAGTTCATCGCTCCATTTTCCTCCTACCATTTCTCTCCAAACTTCTTGAGAGAGCAATTTATGCCCACTTTCTCCACTTCCTCTCCTCCAATTCTCTTCCAGATCCCCTCCAATCTGGCATCCAGCCCCTTCACTCCACAGAAACAGCCCTCTGTAAGGTAACCAGTGACCTTCTTGTCACCAAAACTGATGGCATCTATTTTATCCTAATCCTCCTAGACCTCTCAGCTGCCTTCAACACTGTAGATCATCGCACCCATCTTTTTGACATTTTATCCAACTTTGGCTTCACTGACACTGTCCTCCTATTTCTCCTATTCCTCTGATGGCTCCTTCTCAGGTTCTTTTGCTGGCTCTTCTGCCTCTCACCCTCTGACGGTGTGGGGGTCCTCAAGGTTCAGTGGTTCAGTTTGGGGTTCCCCTTCTATTCCCCATCTAAAACCACAGCCTTGGAGAATTTGCTCACTCCCATGGCTTCAGCTACCATTTCTGCGAGGATAATTCCCCGATCTCCATCTCCAGCCCTGACCTCCCCGCTTCCTTGCAATCTCACATTTCCTCCTGCCTTCAGAGCATTTTTAGCTGGATGTTCCGCGGACATCTCAAAGAAGCAGCATGGCCCAGTGGATAGAGCGTGGGCCTGGGACTCAGAAGGTCTGGGTTCTAATTCCAACTCTGCCACTTGTCTCCTGTGTGATCATGGGCAAGTCACCACTTCTCTGTGCCTCAGTTGCCTCATCTGTAAAATAGGGATTAAGAATGTGAGACCCATGTGGGATAGAGACTGTGTCCAACCCGATTAACTTGTACCTACTCCAGCACTTAGAACAGTGTTTGGTGCATAGTAAACACTTAAGTACCATAATTTTTTTCATTATTATTAATAAACATGTCAGAAACAGAGCTCCTTATCCTCCCACTCAAACTCTGTGCTCCCCCTGTCTTTCTCATCACTGTAGATAATACCACCACCCTCCCTATGCCACAAGCCCATAACCTTGGCGTTGTCCTCGACTCCACTCTCTCATTCCACCCACATATTCAATCTGTCACCAAATCCTGTCGGTTCTATCTTCACAGCACTGCTAAAATCCGCCCTTTCCTCACCATCCAAACTGCTACCCTGCTGATCCAAGCACTTCTCCTAAGCCGCCTTGACTACTGCATCTGCCTCCTCGCTGCCCTCCCAGCCACCCATCTCTCCCCACTCCAGTCCATGCTTCACTCTGCTGCCCGGATCATTTTTCAATAAAAACATTCAGTCCATGTCTCCCCGTTCCTCGAGCATCTCCAACGGCTGCCCATCCACCTCTGAATCAAACAGAAATTCCTTACTGACGGTCACACCTCCTCCAAGAGACCTTCCTTGATTAAGCCCTCTTATTTCTTGGCTCGCTCTCCCTTCTGCATGGTCTGGGCACTTAGATCTGTGTGTGACCTTTGGGCATTTGATATTCGCCCCAGCCTCAACCCCACAGCACTTATGTTAAGGTCTTTAAATTATATATTATCAATTACTTATTTCTATTTATGTCTGTCTCCTCCTCTAGACTGTAAATTCGTTATGGAGAAGCAGCATAGTGTAGTGGGGAGAGCACAGGACTGGGAGTCAGGAGGTGATGGGTTCCATTCCCCGCTCCTCTACTTGTCTGCTGCGTGACCTTGGGTGAGTCACTTCACTTCTCTGGGCCTCAGTTACCTCATCTGCAAAATGGGGATTGAGACTGTGAGTCCACGTGAAAGAGGGACTGTGTCCAACCCAGTTTGCTTGTATCCACCCCAGTACTTAGTACAGTGCTTGGCATATAGTAAGCACTTCACAAATACCACAATTATTATTATTATTATTATTATGGACAGGGAACATGTCTGCTCAATCTGTTGCACTATACTCTCCCAAGTGCTTAGTATATTGATTCGTTCATTTGATTCTATTTATTGAGCACTTGCTGAATGGAGAGCACTGTACTAAGTGCCCACAATGAGCTATGCATGTGATGAGCGCTCAGTAAATTTCTCTGATTGATTGTGGGCACAACACTGTACTGAACACTTGAGAGAACACAAGACAGAGGAGTCGGTAGACATGTTTCCTGCCCTCGGTGAGCTTTTACTGTCATGTGTTGCTGAAACAGCAAATGGGAGAAATGGATGAAACAAGAGGAGTGTGTTTTTCTTTCCTTGCTTCTTCCATTGCTCTGGGAATAAATAACCAGCCTTCTTGTTTGTAAATTGGAATCACTTTGGAGATAACTTTTTTTTATGGTATTTGTTAAGCGCTTACTATGTTGCTACTGTTCATGTTACTCCTGTTCTAAGCCCTGGGGTAGATCCAAGCTAATCAGGTTGGACACAGTCCTTGTCCCACATGGGGCTCACAGTCTTAATCCCCACTTCTCAGGTGAGGTAACTGAGGCCCAGAGAAGTGAAGTCACTTGACCTTCAAGGTCACGCAGCAGATAAGAGCCGGGATCAGGACCCAAACCCTTCTGCCTGGGCTTTATACACTAGGCCACACTGCTTCTCAATCAATATCATTGATTGATTGATTAATTGAGTTCTGCTGGTGGAGGGGGTGTGGCTTGGGAGGTTTTTTGGGGGGGAATGGAGCAAAGAGGTGAGGTCTGAGCGGGGTGTGCTTGGGGAGGACAGGTGCAGTTGTCCTTGTAGGGTGACAGCAGGAAAGAGTGAGACCAAGAGGTCAACCGCCACCGCCTCGCTATGCTCCCAGCCAGGAATGAACTCGGCTGGAGCCCGAGCTACTCCCTGCTGCAGTGAGAAGCTGAGTGTCAAGCGTGAAGTCTAGAATCCGCCCGGCTGGGCCCCCCACGGGAACTGGAAAGTGGGTCAGCCCGCCGAAAATAACTCCTGCCCGCCCAGAGCATCTGGGTGAGCCGCTGAGGAAAGGGGGAGGAGGGGACTGCTTGGGGGTCGGAGGGGAAGTGTTGGGGTGCTGCCCTTCTGCCTCTCCCACACCCTCAGCTCTCACCGTCTGGATTCTGCTGCTGAGGAAGGGCAGACTCTCTGGGATGGGCAAGAAGATAGACAGAGAGCCGGGGCCTAGGGGTGCCCTTCCCCAGGGAAGATGGGGGCCGTTATATCATAAAGCCAATACATGTATTGTACTTGCATTTATGTATATGTATAGGAGTGCTGTGGGGATGGGAGAGTGGGGATGAATAAAGGGAGCAAGTCAGGGTGACTCAGAAGGGAGTGGGAAAAGAGGAAATGAGGGCTCGGTCAGGGAAGACTTCTTGGAGATGTGCTTTCAGTAAGGCTTTGAAAGTGGAGAGAGTAATTATCTGTCAGAGATGAAAAAGGAGGGCATTCCAGGACAGAGACAGGACGTGGGCGAGAGGTCGGCGGTGAGATAGACGAGATCAAGGTACAGTGAGTAGGTTGGCATTAGAGGAGCAAAGTGTGCGTCCTGGATTGTAGTAGGAGAGTAGCGAGGTGAGGTGCGGGGGGAACAAGGTGCGGGGGGAACAAGGTGATTGAGCTCTTTAAAGCGAATGGTAAGGAGTTTCTGTTTAATGCAGAGGTGGATGGATAGCCACTGGAGGTTCTTGAGGAGGGGGGAAACACGCACTGAACGTTTTTTGTAGAAAAATGATCTGGTCAGCAGAGAGAGAGGGAAGAGGCAGGAGGCAGGCAGGTCAGCAAGGAGGCTTTTACAATAATCAAGGCAGGGGAAGATAAGTGCTTGGGTTTACGTGGTAGCTGTTTGGATAACTGATTTATTCATATTAATAATGTCTCCCCCTCTGCACAGTAAGCTCATGGTGGGCAGGAAAAGTGACTACCAACTCTGTTGTCTTGAACTCTCTCAAGCACTGAGTATAGTGCTCTGCACACAGTTAGTGCTCAATAAATACCATTGATTGATTGATTGATCCATAAACCACAAAAGTGGGAAGAGGCAGCTTGGACTGGGGGAAAGAGCACAGTTCTGGGAGTCGGGAGAGCTGGGTTTTAGTCCCAGCTTGGTCTCTGGTCTGCAGTGTGATCTTGGGCAAGTTGCTTAACCTCTCTGGACCTCTGGTACTCAGCTTTAAAATGGGGATAATGATAATAATAATAATAATGGCATTTTATTATTAAAATGTGTTCCTATGGGTCAGGAACTGTTTCAAGCATTGGGGTAGTTACAAAATAATCAGGTTGGACACAGTCCATGTCCCACATAGGGCTCACAGTCTTAATTTCCATTTTACAGATGAGGGAATTGAGACACTGAGAGGTTAAGTGACTTGCCCAAGGTAACAGAGCAAGACAGGTGGCAGAGATGGGATTAGAACTCAGGTCCCTCCTACTCCCAGATCAGTGCTCTATCCACTAAGCCATACTGCTTATGGATGAGATACCTACTCTTCTGCCCTCTTAGATTATGAATCCCAATAATTCATTCTTTCATTCATTCAATTGTATTTATTGAGTGTTTACTGTGTGCAGAGTACTGTACTCAGCAGTTGGAAAGTACACATCAGCAACAAACCAAGTCAATCCCTGCCCACAACAGGCTCACAGTCTAGAAGGATTGCAACCGATCTATCTTGTCACTTCCCCGGGGCTTGGATTTAGTAAAGTACTTAATACTTAATACATATATCTTCCTCAGCGCTTAGAACAGTGCTTGACACATCTTAAGCGCTTAGCAAGTGCTATTATTATTAAATGCCATGAGTATAAAAGAGTCTGGAATCCAGAAGGTTGCTGTTTCCTTAACAGCTAACAAGAGGGTACTGGTTCTGAGGGAAGAAAACAAAACTTTGCCTGGGGAGAAGCTCAGTCAGTCATATTTATTGAGCATGTACAGTGTGCTGAACACTGTACTAAGCACTTGGGAGAGTACAATACAATAGAACAAGAAACAGACACATTCCCTCCCCGCCCCCCAGCCACACAATTGGCTTAAAGTCTAGAGGGGAGCCAGACATGAATATCAATAAATACATTCAAGATATGTACACAAGTGGTGTGAGGCCAGGATGGGGGACTTAGGGATCTCTTAAGAAAAAGCTACTAATTTCCCAATCATTTCTTTCCCTCCCCTTTCATCTGCTGCTTATGGAAGGAGCCATCTGGACTGAGCATTTGATTAGCCGAAAAATCACATCGCTCCTGAGCTAAGCACATCTTCGTTAACAGGCCGCTCCGGTTCTACTTCCGCAGTCGGGGCCCGAAGGCCGACTTGGTCTGCTGAGACTCCTCGCCGCTCCCTGGGTTTCCACGGCTCCTGTCGGTAGAGGAGAGAGGGTCCGGGTGGAAGGGGATTTTCAGAACTAGCCATATGCTCCAGAAGTGGTGAGTTAGCTGGGGAGTGTGAGGAGGAAGGGGACACCAACACCATTTTTTAAAAATTCATCATTCAGAAGCCGGTCTTATGTTGATGTCTTTCAGGGCTACACTCTAAAACCTCAGTGAAAGAGTGTAGGGAATGGTATTGAGAAAACAAGGACCAAATTCCCATAATTCTGCTGTATTGTACTCTCCCAAGTGCTTAGTACAGTGCTCCGCGTATAGTAAGGGCTCAATAAATCCCATTTATTGACTGATGGAGTGGTTTTACTCAGCAGTCCTATAACCACTTCATCAATCATAAGTGGTATTTTTTGAGCCCTTACTAAAGGCAGAGCACTGTACTAAGCACTTGGGAAAGTAATAATAATGATAATGATGATATTTGTTAAACGCTAACTATATGCCAAGCAATGTTCTAAGCGCTAGAGTAGATAACGAGGTAATCACCTTGAACACCAGTCCCTGTCCTGCATGGGGCTCACCATCTTAATTCCCACTTTTACAGATGAGGAAACTGAGTCACAGAGAAGTGGAGGAGTTTGCCCAAGGTCACAGCAGACTAGTGGCAGAGCCCTTGTCCTCTGACTCCCAAGCCCATGCTTTTGCCACTGGGCCATGCTCCTTCTCAGTACGATAGTGTATAATACAAGGAGGCGTCAGACACTTTCCCTGCCCGCAATGAGCTTACAGCCTAGGGGGTAGACAGACATTTATATAAATAAATCATTTGCAAGATATAATTTACAGAATTGAACATAAGTGCTGTGGGTTTGAGGGTGGGGCAAACGTCAGTTGCCCAAAGGTCACAGATTCAAGTGCTCAGATGATGCAGAAGGGAGAAGGAGCCAGGGAAACGAGGGTTTAATCAGGGAAGGCCTCTAGGAGGAAATGTGACCTTAATAATGCTCTGAAGGTGGGGAGAACACTCAATAAATACCACTGATTGATTGACTGAGAGTGGGGATCTGGCATTTATGGAGGAAAATTAGAAAGCAACAAACTCTAGTGGATAGAGCACAGACCTGGAAGTCAGAAGAACCTGGGTTCTAATCCTGACTCCGCCACTTGTCTGCTGAGAGACTTTGGCCAAGTCACTTCTCTTCTTTAGGCCTCAATTTCCTCATCTGTAAAATAGGGATTAAGTCTGCAAGCCCCGGGTGGGACAGGGACTGTGTCCAACCTGATTAACTTGGGTCTGCCCCAGCACTTAGTGCAGTGCCTGGCATTTAGTAAGTACTTAAATGCCACGAAGAAAAAAAAGGGCTGTGGGGGTGGGAGTTGGGGGTTCAGACTGAGATTTCTGAGAGAAGGGTGGGGTTCAAACACTCAGCTCTGAAATAAAAGATGTTCTTTGTGCCGGGGATTGTCCGGAATTGTCAGCCTGAATCAGAGAGTTGAATCAGAGCCTTCTAGATTGTAAGCTCCTTGCGGACAGGCAACTTGTCTACCAAATCTATTGTAATGTATTCTCCCGAGTGCTTATTGCAGTGACCATAACAAGTTTACAGATGGAGAGATTAATCCAGGATTATTCTACTTGCAGGGCATTGATGACTAGGAGAGCTGAGAATGTGATTTTGTTGTTGTTGTTCTGGAAACAAGACTGCAAACTTGCTGTGGGCAGGGAATGAGTCCACCAACTCTGTTATACTGTACTAAGCACTTAGTACAGTACACTGCACAAAGTAAACCCTCAATAAATACCACTGATTGATTGATCCCAAAACAACCGTATGTTTTTCTGGTTCATCTTGTCCTCACTTGCCTCCTTAGCCCCCAGCCTCTCTGATTCGCAACACCCAAGCTGCATAAGCCCCCACAGGGAAGGTCTGAAATCTCACTAGGGTTTGTACTCGAGAGGAAAACATGGTAATAAGTTGGAATGATATTACCTGTGATGGAGGAGCTCTGCTGCACAGTATTTTAAGCAGTCCTTGGATTTTTCCAGAGCTATAATTTCATCTTCAAAATGCCACTGCCGTTTGGGTTCTGCTGTGAAAGGCCTGGGAGTGTGGATTTTGATCTTTGAGGCATTAAATCTAACATGTCGAAACCACAGTCAGGAGTACAATCAGAGAAGCAGCGTGGCCTAGTGGAAAGAGTACGGGGCCTGAAAACCTGGCTCTAATCCCAGCTCCTCCACTTGTCTGTCGTGTGACCTTAGGCAGGTCACTTCACTTCTCTGGGCCTCAGTTACCTCTTCTGTAAAATGGGGATGAAGACTGTGAGCCCTACGTGGAACAGGGACTGTGTCCACCCTGATTATCCCGTATCTACCTCAGCACTTGGTACGTTTAGTGTTTAACTAATACCATTAAAGAAAAAAAAATCAACAATTTCTGGAAGCCCTAAAATCATCTCTGGAGGATCCATAGAGAAAATGGGATTTGTTTCTTATGTGAACTACCTTGAAGTTGTGAGCGTTTATTGTATTTTTGTCTATTTCTATATGGGTATTTTAACCTCTCTATTTTTTTTTTTATAATATACATCTGTCACTTCTAAGCGGGTTTCCTCCATGCGTGTTTTTCTGACTCTGTGTATGTGTGTGTGTTGCTTTTATATGTATTTCTAATGCTCTGCATGTGTTGTCCCTTTCTGTGTTTCTAAATGCGTACAGATCAGTTCGATGTGCATTTTTATTTTGTGTGCATGTATGTTGTCTCTTTGTATGTTTCTAAGTGTGTGTGTGTTGCTGCTCTATGCATTTTTTATTGTATGCATATATGTTGCCTCAGTGATTCTGACTGCATGTGCCTCCATACAGATTTATAATGGTGTGCATGTGTGTTGCCTCTTTTTGGATTTTTAACTGCATATGAGTTGCTGCTATATGCATTTCTAATTGTATGCACGTATGTTGTCTCTGGCTTTCCAAACGTGTGTCTCTATGAGCATTTGTAAGGTTTGTGTGTGTGTGTGTGTGTGTGTGTGTTGTCTCTCTGAGGAGCTTTCATTTGGACTCCCGGGTGGCAGTGGATAGAATCTCTATTGAGCCCCTGCTCTATTCTGCTCATGTTTTCTTGTGGCTGAAAGAATCAGAGTGATGTTCTTGGATCAAACCTATCTCTCCCCTCCCTCCCCTCGCAGCCCCCATGCTGTCATGAGAAGCCAGGACTGGCGACAGGGCATGAATGGAAATTGGCACAGCGATTCTCCTCTTAATCCAAATGCCATCTTCTCTCAAATGGAACTGCGTTCCCAGCTGTGGCAAATCCAGGGCTGCCTCCGGATTTCTGGAGCGTCTGAGCTGTGCAGTCCTGGAGAGGCTGGTCCCTCTGCTCCGTCGAAAGCCCTGGCCTTCTTCATGCGTCTGAGACCCTGGTGGGCATCGGTGGGCTGCACCGGTCTCCCGTCCCAGTTTTTTGAGCCTTCAAATCTAACATTTTCCTTTTTTACGGTATTTGTAATGTGCCAGGCACTGTACAAAGCACTGGAGATCTGCTTACCCTGTATCTACCCCAGGGTTTAGAACAGTGCTTGGCACATAGTAAGCATTTCACAAATACCACAGTTATTATTAGATACAAGTTAATTAGGTTGGACACAGTCCCCGTCCCACATGGGGCTCGCAGTCTTAATCCCCAATTTACAGATGAGGGAACCGATGTGACTTGCCCGAGGTCACCCAGCAGACAAGTGGTAGAGCCGGAATTAGAAGCCATGTCCTCCTGACTCCCAGGCCCAGGCTTTATCCACTAGGCCATGCTGCTTCGCTGTCACAACATGTCTAAACTACAGTCAGGAGTGGGATGTGCCAACTTGCGGAAGATCTAAAGTTGTCTCTGAAGGAACGATAGAGGAATTGAGATTTGTTTCTTAAACGAACGGCCTTGAAATTGTGTGTATCGTATTTATATGCAGAAAATGAACATAAGTTCTGTGGGGGTGGGACTGAGGATGAAGTAGTCAGGGGATACAGACCCAAGTCATAAGAGAAGCAGCGTGGCCTAGCGGACATCTACTGGATTCTCTTTCTACAGAAAGGCTCTGGGTCTGTCACTCCCCTCCTCAAAAACCTCCAGTCGTTGCCTGTCAACCTTCACATGAAGCAAAAACTCCTCACTCTTGACTTCACAGCTGTCCATCCCCTGGCCCCCTCCTACCTCACCTCCCTTCTCTCCTTCTCCTGCCCAGCTCGCACACTCTGCTCCTCTGCCACCGCTCACCTCCTCACCGTCCCCCGTTCTTGCTTATCCCGCCATCGACCCCCAGCCCACGTCCTCCCACTGTCCTGGAATGCCCTCCTTCCTCACATCCGAGCCCTACTGAGAGCTCACCTCCTCCAGGAGGCCTTCCCACACTGAGCCCCCTTTTCCTCTGCTCCTCCTCCCCTCCCCATCACCCCGACTCCCTCCCTCGGCTCTACCCGCTTCCCCATCCCACAGCACTTGTGTATATATCTACAGATTTATTATTCTATTTACTTTATTAATGATATGTATATACCTATAATTCTATTTATTTATACTGATGCTTTTGATGCCTGTCTACTTATTTTGTTTTGTTGTCTGTCTCCCCCCTTCTAGACTGTGAGCCCACTGTTGAGTAGGGATTGTCTCTATTTGTTGCCAAATTGTACTCTCCAAGTGCTTAGTGCAGTGCTCTGCACACAGTAAGTGCTCAATAAATATGATTAAATGAATGAATGAATGAATAAAGCACAGGCTTGGGAGAAAAAGTCTTGGGTTGTAATCCCGCTCCATCCCTTGCCTGCTGTATGACCTTGGGCAGGTCATTTGATTTCTCTGGGCCTCAGTTTCCTCAACTGAAAAAAGGGGAATTCGATACCCGTTCTCCCTCCTACTTAGACTGTGAGCTAATTTGTATCTATCCCAGGGTTTAAGACAGTGCTTGACACTAAAAATAAGTATTTTTTAAAAGCAATGCAGATGGGAGGGAGAATTGGGTGGGGAAGGCTTTGAGAAGATATAATCCTGGGGTAGCCTAGGAGAAAAATGAGTTCTGGATAAAAATTTGGCCAAAGGAGTCCTCCTTGGGGAAGGAGAGGGAGAGGGAGGTAGAGAGAGGGATGAAAATGATAAAGATCAAAGTGGTATTTGTTAAACACTTACTATGTGCCTAGCACTGTACTGACTGCTTAGGAGCAAATCGGATTAGACACAGTCCCTGTCCCACATGGAGCTCCCAGTTTTAATCCTGATTTGCCCTCCCCCCCAAGAGACAAGGCTGGTCACGGCTGGAGGTGGCTTTCCCGGGGCCACCGGGGTTAAATCTTTTTCTCCAAGCCCCAGGTCACCAGAGCGAGTTGACGTTCCAGTGACCGGATTCTGGCTAGATTTGGTAGAGCATAACGCGGGACAGTAGCTATATTTAAGCCTTCCGCAGCCTCCCGGGCACCAGAGCCCCGGGGAGAGCGGTAATTAACGGTGCCCTTATTGGAGGCATAAACGATGGCTCAGCCAGTTCTAAATCACAGGCGAGGTTCCATCTGGCCTCCAAGTCTAGCTGTGCTTCGCTGGCACTAATTAACTTTGAATTTTGGGGAAAGACTCTTCACCAAAAACGAGGCTGCTGTCAGGAGACTCCCGGGGTCATCGGCCGGAGACTCAAACTCTAGGAAAAGCTAGATCTCTAGGAAAGCCGGGTTCCGATCCGGAGCCGGGATTCGAACGAGCGGCAGCGGGTGGTACCGAGCAGGAGGAGCCGCAGAGAGAGAAGCAGTCCATCCTATTTATAATAATAATAATAATGTTGGTATTTGTTAAGCGCTTACTAGGTGCAGAGCACTGTTCTAAGCGCTGGGGGAGATACAGGGTAATCAGGTGGTCCCACATGAGGCTAACAGTCTTCATCCCCATTTTACAGATGAGGTAACTGAGGCACAGAGAAGTTAAGTGACTTTGCCCACGGTCACACAGCTGACAAGTGGAAGATTAGGGATTTGAACCCATGACCTCTGACTCCCAAGCCCGTGCTCTTTCCACTGAGCCATGCTGTTTCCCATTTATTAAGCGCTTACTGTGTGCAGAGCCCTGTACTAAGCACCATACTGAGCAGCGTGGCCTAGTGGAAAGAGCTCAGGCCCTCTGCCACTTGTCTGCTGTGTGTTCTTGGGTAAGTCACTTCACTTCTCTGAGCCTCAGTTACCTCATCTGTATAATGGGGAGTAAGACTGTGAGCCCCACGTGGGACAGCCTGATTATCTTATATCTCCCCCAGTGCTTAGAATAGTGCTTGGCACAAAGTAAACGCTTAACAAATACCATCATTATTATCATTACTACTATTATTCTCTGTGCCTCAGTTCCCACATCTGCAAAAGGGGGATTCAAAACCCGTTCTCCCTCCTACTTACACTGTGACCTGATTATCTCCACCACTTGTCTGCTGTGTGACCTTGGGCAAATCACTTCACTACTCTGTGCCTCAGCTCCCACATCTGCAAAAGGGAGATTCAAAACCCATTCTCCCCCTACCTTAGACTGTGAGCTCCGTGTGCGACCTGATTTTCTCCACCACTCGTCTGCTGCGTGACCTTGGGCAAGTCACTTCACTTCTCTGGGCCTCAATTCCCACACCTGCAAAAGGGGGTTTCAAAACCCATTCTTCCTCCTGCTTGGACCGCGAGCCCCATGTGCGACCTGATTATCTTGCATCAATCCCAGCTCTTAGTGCAGTGCTCTGCTCACAGTAAGCGCTCAATAAATACGATTGAATGAATGAATGTAGTAAGTGTTTAACAAATACTTGTGTGACTTTGGGCAAGTCACTTCACTTCTCGGTGCCTCAGTGACCTCATCTGTAAAATGAGGATGAAACCTGGGAGCCCTACCTGGGACAGCCTGATGACCTTGTATCTACCCCAGGGCTTAGAACAGTGCTTGGCACATAGTAATCGTTTAACAAATACCAACATTATTATTATTAAATACTATTATTATTATTATTAGGATGGTAGCGAAGAGGAGCAGCAACCGAATAGCATTTCTGCACTTCCGGAGGGCGGCCAGAGGGTGGCGACACTGGACGCGACAGGCAATTCCCTTTTTGGCCAGAAGGGGGCGCCACGGGCCGGAGTAATTGGCCTAATTTCCAGAGATGGTGATGATGATGATGATGATAATAATAATAATGGTGTTTGTTAAGTTCTTACTATGTGCAAAGCACTGTTCTAAGCCCTGGGGGGATACAAGGTGGTCAGGTTGTCCCACGTGGGGCTCACAATTTTAATCCCCACTTTCCAGATGAGGGAACTGAGGCCCAGAGATGTGAAGTGACTTGCCCAAAGTCACACAGCTGGCAAGCGGCAGAGCCGGGATTAGAACGCATGACGTCTGACTCCCAAGCCCGGGCTCTTTCCACTGAGCCACGCTATGAACGTTTCACCTCGCTCATTCATTCATTCATTCCATAGTATTTACTGAGCACTTACTGTGTGCAGAGCACGGTACTAAGCGCTTGGAATGGACAATTGGGCAACAGATAGAGACAATCCCTGCCCAGGAACGGGCTCACAGTCCAAACAGTCTCTCTCGCACGTTCACCTCATTTCACGCCCCAGTTTGGCCGTCCTTGAGGTTATTTGTCAGATAACGGAGATTCTGCAACACTGAAATACTAGCAAAGTATCTGGACAACTCTGACACAGTAACAACTCCAGTGTGGGCTCAGCTGTTCAAGGGTAGACCTTGGTCTTGTCTTAGGCCCGTCGCCTGGCTTCTGACCCATGGCAACTCCAAGGACGCCTCTCTTCCAGGACTCTCCGCCTCCATCTTCAATCTTTCTGGTAGTGTCTGTAGACTTTTCCCGGTAAAAACCTTTGCTGCTGGGAAATGCTTTGGCCTAATCTAAATTTCTCCTCTTGTCCCTTAAGAGCAGAGTGGATAAGTGGAAAGAGCCCGGACTTGGGAGTCAGAGGTCATGGGTTCGAATGCCGGCTCTGCCACTTGTCAGCTGTGTGACTGTGGGAAAGGCACTTCGCTTCTCTGGGCCTCAGTTCCCTCATCTGGAAAATGGGGATGAAGAGGGTGAGCCTCATGTGGGACAACCTGATTACCCTGTATCTTCCCCAGAGCTTAGAACAGTGCTCTGCACAGACTAAGCATTTAACAAATACCAACATTATTATAGAGAAGCAGCGTGGCTCAGTGGAAAGAGCCCGGGCTTGGGAGTCAGAGGTCATGGATTCGAATCCTGACTTTGCCACTTTTCAGCTGTGTGACTGTGGGCAAGTCACTTCACTTCTCTGGGCCTCAGTTACCTCACTGTAAAATGGGAATTAACTGTGAGCCTCATGTGGGACAACCTGATGACCCTGTATCTACCTCAGTGCTTAGAACAGTGCTCTGTACATAGTAAGCGCTTAACAAATACCTACATTATTATTATTATTAATAACCTCTCTGAACCTCAGTTTTCTCATCTGTAAAATGGGGATAATAATAATGATGGCATCTGTCAAGCGCTTCTTAGGTGCCGAGCATGTAACCACCTGATATGTATATATCTAGAATTCTATTTATTTTTATTGATGCTATCGATGCCTGTCTTGTTGTTTTGTTTTGATTAGTTGTCTGTCTCCCCCCTTCTAGACTGTGAGCCCGCTGTGGGCAGGGATTGTCTCTATTTGTTGCCGAACTGTACTTTCCAAGAGCTTAGTACAGTGCTCTGCACACAGTAAGCACCTAATAAATACGAATGAATGAATGAATGAATGAATGAATGAATGAATGAATGAATGAATATGTGCTCTCTGCTTAGGCTGTGAGCCCAGTGTTTGACAGAGACTAAGTCCAATCTTCTTAGTTTGTTATAATAGTAATAATAATAACAGTGGGTTTTTTTTAACCACTTACAATTTACTAAACACTGTACTAGCCGGGGGATAGACACAAGCTCGTCAGACCCCACATGGGGCTCACAGTTTAAGTAAGAGGATCAACAGGCCTAATGGAAAAAGCACGAGCCTGGGAGTCAGAAGACCTGAGTTCCAATCCCGGCTCCCCTGCCCTGTGACCTTAAACAAGTCACTTAACTTCTCCATGCCTCAGTTCCCTCATTTGCAAAATGGGGATTCAATACCAGTGCTCCCTGCCCACTGAATGTGAGCCCCATGTGGGACCTGATTATAATAATAATAATAATGTTGGTATTTGTTAAGTGCTTACTATGTGCCGAGCACTGTTCTAAGCGCTGGGGTAGACACAGGGGAATTAGGTTGTCCCACGTGGGGCTCACAGTCTTAATCCCCATTTTACAGATGAGGGAACTGAGGCACAGAGAAGTTAAGTGACTTGCCCACAGTCACACAGCCAACAAGTGGCAGAGCTGGGATTCGAACTCATGAGCCCTGACTCCAAAGCCCATGCTCTTTCCACTGAGCCACGCATCTGATTATCTACCCCAGGGCTTAGTACAGTGTTTGGCATATAATAAGTGCTTAACAAATACCACAGTTACTATCGCTGTTCTTATTAATGATAACAATAATAATAGTGGAGTGGTTCTGCAGTCAAACTAGAGGCCTAATTGTAATCTTGCCTGCAGGCAGAGTGCTGGGCTGGATGGCCTTTTGACCTTCCCTCCCTCTAATTCTGTGATCTTCATTCATTCAGTTGTATTTACTGAGCGCTTACTGTGGGCAGAGCACCATACTAAGGGCTAGGGAGAGTATAATATCACAACAAACGGACACATTCTCTGCCCATGACAAGCTTAAAGTCTAGAGGGGGAGGCAGAGTTGGATGATGATGAGTATCCCTTAGAGGCATTCATTGATTCATTGATTCATTCAGTCATATTTATTGAGAGTCTATTGTGTGCAGAGCACCGTACTAAGCGCTTGGGAGAGGACAATAGAACAATAAACAGACACATTCCCTGCCCACAGGGAAAAGCACGGTGCTTAGGGAGTGTGATGGAGGGAGAAGGGTGTTAGAGGAGAAATAAGAAAATAAAAGGGAAAGAGAGAGAAAGAAATGAGAGACAGAAAGGACCAGAGCTGAGAGAGAGAGATTTTAGCTAGCACTTTCTGACAACAAACCATTTTCCAGCCATTTCCTAATGAACTATCAACAACACTTAACTCCTCACCTCTGGCTTCTTCTAAAGCTTGGAATGGAGGCTTGAGCTGTGTAAATATGTGTGCCCTTATCATTTGCAAACAATTACCAAGGCACATGCGAGACCCTGTTCAGAGAAACAATTAATCTCTGCCTTCCGGCCAGGGCCTCTCTGACTGTGGCAGCAATTCTGGTTTCTCTGGTTAATTGGTTTTAATGATTTCTGCTCCCAAGCCTCCTGAGACAAAAGTGCTACTTAGATGAAAATATAGGGTGAGGAGGGCCAGAAGCAAAGGAGACACGAAAGCCTTTCTCAGTCCTTTTTTTATGGTATTTGTTAAGCACTTAATAATAATATTAATAGTCATGGCATTTGTTCATTCATTCATTCATTAATATTTATTGAGGGCTTACTATGTGCAGAGCACTGTACTAAGCACTTGGAATGTACAATTTAAGCGCTTACTATGTGCGAAGCACTGTTCTAAGCGCTGGGGGGGAATACAAGGTGATCCGGTTGTCCCACGTGGGGCTCACAGTCTCAATCACCATTTTATAGATGAGGTAACTGAGGCACAGAGAAGTGAAGTGACTTGCCCACAGTCACACAGCTGACAAGTGGCAGAGCTGGAATTCAAACTCATGACCTCTGACTCCCAAGCCCGGGCTCTTTCCACGGAGCCACGCTGCTTCTCTATGTATGGAGCACCGTCCTAAGCGCTGGGGTAGATGCAAGATAATCAGGTCAGACACAGTCTCTGTTCCACATGGGGCTCACAGTCTAAGAAGGAGAACAGGCATTAAATCCTCACTTTATAGTTGGTCTAATGAGGACATGAGTTCATTCATTCAAGCGTATTTATTGAGTGCTTATTGTGTGCAGAGCACTGTGCTAAGCGCTTGGGAGAGTACAATAGAACTATAAACAGATACATTCCCTGCCCACAATCAGCTGACAGTCTAGATGGATTCTAAACCCTGCTCAGCCACTGGCCTGCTCTATGATCTTGGGCAAATCACTCAGCCTTTCTGGGACTCCATTTTCTCATCTGTAAAGTGGGGATAAATGATGATGAAGATGAAGTATTGAAGCAAATGATAAATAATTTAAGTGCTTACTATGTGCCAAACACCATTCTAAACGTTGGGGGAGATACAGGGTAATCAGGTTGTCCCACATTAGGCTCACAGTCTTCATCTCCATTTTACCGATGAGGTAACTGAGGCACAGAGAAGTGGAGTTATTCACCCAAAGTCACACAGCTGACAAGTGATTAGAACCCACGACCTCTGACTCCCAAGCCCGGGCTCTTGCAACTAAGCCACACTGCTTCTCTAAAATATCTGTTCTTCCTACTTAGATCATTAGCTCTGTAGAGGACAGGGAATGTATCTGATATTATTATTTTGGATCTGCCTCAGTAATGTCATCGTTATCACTGGTATTTATTGAGCATTTACTATGTACTGTACTAAGCGCTTGAGAGAGTGCCACAAAGTTGGCAGACAAGTTCCCTGTTCTAAATAAAAGTGTTTAGTAATATTTGTGGTATTTGTTAAGTGCTTACTATATGCCAAACACTGTATCAATCAATCAATCATATTTATTGAGCCCTTACTGTATGCAGTGCACTGTACTAAGCACTTGGCAGAGTGCAATATAATAGAGTCGATAGACATGTTCCCTGACCACAGCTAAATGCTGGGGTAATAATGTTGGTATTTGTTAAGTGCTTACTATGTGCAAAGCAATGTTCTATGCTGGGGGGCTACAAGGTGATCAGGTTGTCCCACGTGGGGCTCACAGTTTTAATCCCCATTTTACAGATGAAGAAACTGAGGCCCAGAAAAGGGAAATGAATTGCCCAAAGTCGCACAGCTGGCTAGCGGCAGAGGCAGGATTAGAACCCATGACCTCTGACTCCCAAACCCAGGCTCTTGCCACTGAGCCACACTGCATTCTTCATTCATGCAATCGTATTTACTGAGTGCTTACTGTGTGCAAAGCACTGTACTAAGCGCTTGGGACAGTACAATATAACAACAAATAGACATATTCTGGCCCACATTCTCACATGGGGACCAAAGTCAAATAAAAGGAAGAAAAGGTATAGAATCCCTAATGTGCAGCTGAAAGAACTGAGGCACAGGGAAGTGAAGTGACTTTACCAAGGACACACAGCAGGCAAGAGATGGAGCCGGGATTAGAACCGAGGTCCTCCGACTCCCAGGTTCGTCCTCTTTCCCTTTATTAAGCATCTTGGTAAATAAGTGTAAAAAAAAAATACCTGCAAAGATTTGCATTTTAAAGTGAGAGTGGAGGAGGAGAACGATTTGCATTTCCTTCAGGGTTCATGTTTTACCGCCCTGAGAACCCAAGGACGTAATAATAATAAGGATATTTGCCGAGCTGCTATTAGGCGCAGTGCACTCTGTTAAGCACTTGGGAAAGCATAACAGAAGCCTAAGGCATTTCCTGCCAACAAAAAAGAGCAGAGATGAAGATTATCTATTTTACCAATGCTTCCTGGAGACCGAAACTTTTCTTCAATTAAATCAATGCTTAGGTCTCAGAGGAAGGTGCAATTTACCAGATGTGAAAACAATCTTTTGCCAGCCCAAGAATGCCTAATAATAATAATTGTGGTATTTGTTAAGACCTTATAATAATAACAATAATGACGATGGTATCTGTTAAGGGATTACTGTGTTTTAAGACTGATCTAAGCACTGGGATAGATGCAAGGTTATCAGGTTGAACCTCGAGGGGCTCACAGTCTTAATCTCGTTTTACCACACTGTACTAAATGCTGGCGAGACACGAAAATCATATTAATAATAATAGTAATGGTATTTAAATGCTTACTATGTGCCAAGCACTGTTATAAGCACTGGGATAGATACAAGGTTATCAGGTGGTCCTGCGTGGGGCTCACAGTCTTAATCTCATTTTACCACACTGTACTAAATACTGGAGAGATACATGATAATCATATTAATAATGATAATAGTAATGGTATTTGTTAAGCCCTTACTAGGTGCCAAGCACTGTTCTAAGCATTGGGGTAGATACAGGTAATCAGGTTAACCCACGTGGGGCTCACAGTCTTCATCCCCATTTTACAGATGAGGTAACTGAGTGACAGAGAAGTGAAGTGACTTACCCCAAGTCACACAGCTGACAAGTGGCGGAGCCAGAATTAGAACCCACGACCTCTGACTCCCAAGGCGGTGCTCTTTCCACTAAGCCACAGTCCCTATCTCACGTGGGGCTCACAGTCCATAGGGGAGGGAGAACCCTTATTTAATTACCCATTTTATGGACGAGGAAACTCAGCCGTAGAGAAGTTAAGTGACTTGCCCAAGATCACCCAGCCGAGAAGTGGCAGAGGCGGAATTAGAACCCAGGTTACTTTTTTTGTCACTTAACTGTGTGCCAGGTATTATATTTTAGTGTAACCAGATAGGGAACTGGAGAGAAAAGAAACTAAATCCCAGGAAGTGAAGGGAGCGAGGAGTTTGCTGTGTCACCAGGATTGAAGCACCAACTATGAGTCACAGAGACAATTCTGAGCTGACTACAAAATCTCCATCACAGAGAAGCAGCGTGGCCTAGTGGCTAGAACCCAGGCCTGGGAGTCAGAAGGACCTGGGTTCTAATCTCGACTCCACCACATGGCTGTGTGACCTTGGGCAAATCACTTCACTTCTCTGGACCTCTGTTCCCTCATCTGGAAAATGGGGATGACGAGCCTGAGCCCCATGTGGGACAGGGACTGTGTCCAACCTGATGGCTCGTATCTACCCCGATGCTTAGAACAGTGCCTGGCACATAATAAATGCTTAATAAATACCGTTTAAAATTTTTTTAAATGTGTTCATTCCTGCATTCAATCGTATTTATTGAGCGCTTACTGTGGGCAGAGCACTGTACTAAGCGCTTGGGAAGTACAGTTCAGCAACAAATAGAAACAATCCCTGACCACAATGGACTCACAGTCTAGAGAAGTAGTGTGGCTCAATGGAAAGAGCCCGGGCATGGGTGTCAGAGGTCATGGGTTCTAAACCCGGCTCTGTCACCTGTCAGCTGTGTGACTTTGGGCAAGTCACTTCACTTCTCAGTGCCTCAGTGATCTCATCTGTAAAATGGGGATGAAGACTGTGAGCCTCACATGGGACAACCTGCTTCCCTTGTATCTACACCAGCGCTTAGAACAGTGCTCAGCACATAGTAAGAGCTTAACAAATACCAACATTATTGGAAGGGGTTGTCTATAAATTGTCTTCAAGACAAATATGTCTGGTATGTACCCCAATGCTTGGCACATAATAAGTGTTTAAAATATTATTATAGCATGGCTCAGTGGAAAGAGCCTGGGCTTGGGAGTCCGAGGTCATGGGTTCGACTGCCGGTTCTGCCACTTGTCAGCTGTGTGACTGTGGGCAAGTCACTTCACTTCTCTGTGCCTCAGTGACCTCATCTGTAAAATGGGGATTAACTGTGAGTCTCACGTGGGACAACCTGATTACCCTGTATCTCCCCCAGCGTTTAGAACAGTGCTCTGCACGTAGTAAGTGCTTAACAAATACCAACATTATTATTACCAAACAGGAAAGGAGATTATTTATATGCCCATGATGCGGAATTAATTGTTTGTCTCACATCAGTAGGAATGAGATTTCAGAGGCTGATTTTCCAGTCAGAAAAATGACTCTTATCTATGTTCTAGAAGCCAAATATTTATTTATTAATATTTATTTACTAATATTTATTCGCTTACGCCATCTACTGGACATACCTCGCTTCTGCTCCCACCCTCCCTTTCCTCCTTCCTCCTGGAAACCATTCATTCATTCATTCAATCGTATTTATTGAGCGCTCCCTGTGTGCAGAGCACTGTACTAAGCGCTTGGAAAGTACAGTTTAGCAACAAAGAGAGACGATCCCTGCCCACAACGGGCTCAGAGTCTAGAAGGGGGAAGAAGGACATCAAAATAAGTAGACAGACATCAGTAGCGTCAAAATAAATGATTTATTTTGTTATATGCACATCATTAATAAAATAAATACAATTATAAATAGGTATGTATACAAGTGCTGTGAGGCAGGGAGAGGGATAAAGCAGAGGGAGCGAGTGGGGGCGATGGGTGATAATACTAAAAGTAATGATGGTATTGATTGCCTTACATGTGCCCAGCATTAGCTAAGAGCTGGGGTAGATACGATATAAACAGACCAGATGTGGTCCCTGTCCTAAACAGAGCTCAGAGGCTTGTGGTAGGCAGGGAATCCATCAAACATATTTATTGAGTGATTTTTATTTTATGATATTTAAGTGCTTACCATGTACCAGGCACTGTTCTAAGCCATGGGACAAGCTTAGTGTCCCTGTCCCACAAGGGGCCCACAGTCTTCATCCCCATTTTACAGATGAGGCAGTTGAAACACAGAGAATCAAAGTGACTTGCCCAAGGTCACCCAGCAGATAAGTGGCAGAGCTGGGATTAGAACCCACCTCCTTCTGACTCCCAGGCGTGTCTGACTAGGACACGCTGCTTACTGTGTGCAGAGTGCTGAGCCCAGCGCTTGGAATTGTACAGTTATCATAGAGTTGGTGGAAATGTTCCCTGCCCATAATGAGTTTACAGTCTAAAGGGGAATGTGTCTACCAACTCTGTTGTATCATACTCCCCCAAGCACAATAAATACCATCATTATTTATGAAAGAGTATGGGTTCTAATCCTGCCTTCGCCACTTGTCAGCTGTGTGGCTTTGGACAAGTCACTTAGAACAGTGTCAGCGCTTAGAACAGTGCTTGGTACATAGTAAGATCTTAAATGCCATAATTATTATTAGCTTCTCTGTGCCTCAGTTACCTCATCTGTAAAATGGGGATGAAGACTGTGAGCCCCACGTGGGACAACCTGATAGCCTTGTATTTACCCCAGCGTTTAGATCAGTGCTTGGCACATAGTAAGTGCTTAACAAACACCATCATTATAACTAACTATCGTGGGATTAGAGCAACCTAGGCATAGTCTGCAACAGTCACTATAGTGCACACAGCGCTCTGCACACAGTAAGCGCTCAATGAATACGATTGAATGAAAAAAGAAATAGGATTGAATGAATATGAGGCAATTGGGAAGTACGGAATGAAGAAGCATCATGTTCCCTGACAGCGATGAGCTTACACTCTGACAGGGAAAACAAACAGAAATATTCTACAACTGGAGGGGTCAAAATAAAAGATTGGATGCCCACATATATTCAAAACTTTTGAAGAATTAATAAGGTCACATCTCCTCCAAGAGGCCTTCCCTGGTTTAGCCCTCATTTCCCCAGCTCCCTCTCCCTTCTTCATCCTCTATGCACTTGAATCCGTGACCTTTGGGTATTTGATATTTGCCCCACCCTTGACCCCACAGCTCTTATGTTCATCTCTTTAAATTATGTATTATAAATTATTTGTGGAAGCTCATTGTCAGCAGGGAGCGTGTCTGCTAAGTCTGTTGTATTGTACTGTCCCAAGAGCTCTGCATGTAGTAAGTGCTCAATAAATATTATTGATTGTTATACTTGATTGATTGATTGATGGAGGGTCATTGAAAGGCAGGTTTTGAAGGAGTCAATAAGCTCTCCTCCTTATCCACTCTCTTCTCCCACTACAACCCAGCTTGCCCTTTTGGTTCCAATCCAGAAAACCTACTCACTGTGCCTCATTCTCCCCTCTCCCACCTTCCACCTCTTGCTCCCATCCTAGCCCTCATCCCTAATCTTCCCCCTTCAAATAATAATAATAACGGTATCTGTTAAGTGCTTACTTTGTGCTGAGCACTGTTCTAAGCGCTGGGGTAGATACAAGGTAATCAGCTTGTCCCACGTGGGGCTCACAGTCTTCATTTTACAGATGAGGTAACTGAGGCCCAGAGAAGTGAAATGATTTGCCCAAGGTCACACAGCTGACGTGGCAGAGGTGGGATTGGAACTCACATCTTCTCACTCCAAAGCCCGTGCTCTTTCCACTAAGCCACGCTGCTTCTCTGTCCAACCCTGGCTCTCCCCAACTTCACAGCCCTTCTGAAATCACGTCTCCTCCGCAAATTAGTTTCTCTTCCCAGCAGATTATAACCCCCTAATTATCGCTTCAGCACTTATATACCAATTATGCACAATTACGTATTTACAACAACCCACAGTGCCTATCTACTTGCATCCTTACAATTTAAGCACCGATTCATCTTTATATCTCTCTGGACCTCAGTTTCCTCCTCTGCAAAATCTTACTCCCTCCTACTTGGACCGTGAGTCCCATATGGGACAGGGACTGCGTCCAACCTGTTTATCTTGTATCTACCCCAGCGTTTAGTACAGTGCTAGAAGCAGCGTGCCCAGTGGATAGAGCACAGGCCTGTGAGTCAGAAGGAGCTGGATTCTAATTTCCCCTCTGCCACTTGTCTGCTGTGTGATCTTGGACAGGTCACTTAACTTCTCTGGGCCTCAGTGACCTCATCTGTAAAATGGGAATTTAGACTGTAACCCCCATGTGGGATACGGATTGTGTCTAACCTGATTAGCTTGTACCTACTCCAGCGCTTAGTACAGTGCCTGGGATACAGTAAGCACTTGACAAACACCATGAAAGAGTACCATAATTAGTATATACCCACAAATTCCCGCATCTGCCTCCCCAGCTAGATTGTAATCACTCAGAGCGAGGTAGTAGGGATCATACCTTCTACCTCTATTGTATTTTACAAGTTCCTTTGAACAGTGCTCGGCACAGAGTAGACGCTCAATGAAAAGCAGCATGGCCTAGTGGACAGACAACAGGCCTGGGAATTGAAAGGTCTTGAGTTCTAATTCTGGCTCCACCACCTGTCTGCTGTATGACCTTGGGCAAGTCACTTCACTTCTCTGTGCCTCAGTTTCCTCATCTGTAAAATGGGGATTAAGGCTGGGGGCCTTAAAGCGGAACAGGGACTGTGTCCAACCCGATTTGCTTGTTTCCTGCCCAGCGCTCAGTACCCTGCCTGGCACATAGTAAGCGCTTACCAAATACTACAATTCTTCTCTTTATTATTATTAATTAATCTAATAGATGATTGACATTGATTGACTGATGGTTTTCATCTTGAGATCAAGTGCGCCATTGTTCTCAGATATTTTTATCCATCCCTGAGAGAAATAGATTGTAGCTTTCAAGAGACAAATGGACAGAATGAAGATCCAGCCTTCTGCCTGGCCCTCCTCCCTTTCCCATGTCTGCCTAATCTTAGAACATTATCTTCTAGAAATCAAGGGGCTTTGCCTTCCTTACTGCAATTTACATGCAGACAACACTTCATGGATGTTGGATCATGAGGAGTTCGACCTCAGACTCAGTATTCTGGTTTGATATTAGAAATTTAAAGCATGAAATATTAACAGAAAGGAGCTCCAATTTCAAAAAATATGAATTAGAAGGGCTAGAAGAAATCCTAGATTGGGAAGAAGCTCTCCCCACCTTCAAATCAGCCAAGGCCTAATGTGGACCCGGGAGTCAGAAAGATCTGGGTTCTAATCCGACTCCGCCACTTACTGTGTGACCTGAGGCAAGTCACTTAACTTCCCTCTGCCTCAGTTACCTCATATGTAAAATGGGGATGAAGACTGTGAGTCCTATGTGGGACAGGGACCGTGTCCAACAGATTAGCTTGAGAAGCAGCATGGCTCAGTGGAAAGAGCATGGGCTTGGGAGTCAGAGGTCATGGGTTCGAATGCAAGCTCTGCCATTTGTCAGCTGTGAGACTGTGGGCAAGTCACTTAACTTCTCTGTGCCTCAGTTCCCTCATCTGTAAAATGGGGATTAAAACTGTGAGCCCCACGTGGGACAACCTGATGACCCTGTATCTACCCCAGCACTTGCACATAGTAAATGCTTAACAAATACCAACATTATTATTACAGTATCCGGCATATAGTAAGTGCTTAATAAATACCATTTAAAAAGCCAGATTAAGATCCCATCGCCTCTCAGGCAGCCCTTAGTCCCTTTTCCTTAGTCCCTCATCACTTATACACTTAGATCGCACAGCCTTGGGAGTCAGAGCCATGGGTTCTAATCCCGGCTCTGCCACTTGTCAGCCTTGTGACTTTGGGCAGGTCACTTAGCTTCTCTGTGCCTCAATTCCCTCATCTGTAAAATGGGGATTAAGACTGTGAGCCCCCTGTGGAACAACCTGCTTACCTTGTATCTACCTCAGCATTTAGAACAGTGCTTGGCACATAGTAAGCGTTTAACAAATACCAGAATTATTATTATTATTATCTGTATGCTACAAGCCCTTGATATTCACCTCACTCTCAGCCCAACAACTCTTATGTACATATCTTTCTATTTATTTTAATATCTGTCTCCCTCTCAACTCTATAAGTGCCTTGCAGGCAGGGAATGTGGCTACTAACTCTGTTGTACTTTCCCAAGTATTTAGTACTGTGCTTTGCACACAGTGAGCACTCGATTAATACCATTTATTGATTGATGTTATAATTAATTCATTTATATTAATGTTGGTCTCACCCTCTAGACTGTAAGCTTGTTATGGGCAGGGAACGTGTCTATCAACTCTGTTATATTGTACTCTCGCAAGCATTCAGTTCAGTGCTCTGCACATAGTAAGCTCTCAAAAAAGATGATTGATTGATTGAATGAGTTGACACCCTACAACTCTCAACCCCTTGCTCTTTATTTTCACTGTATTCTCTCTTCGGGGCCCTATTTCCCCGGTATTTTGCCACTTCCTTATCTCTTTTCTGAGTAGCCCTTTCTTCATTCCACTCAGCCAATTTCCTTTTCTTGTCTCTATTTCTCTTGCCAGATTGATTTATCAATTTTCCTCTCTCCATATTGTTCCCCACCTGTAAGCTCATGGTGGCAGGGAACATGCTGACCAACTCTATTATATTGTACTTTCCCAGCTGCTTAGTACAGCACTCTGCACATGGTAAATGCTTAGTAAACAGGATTGATTGATAATTGATTGATGATCAGGTCTCCAATCACCAGGCCTTTCAAATTTTCAGTCATCACTTAGGAACACATGAATATTTTAATTTGCATTTTTTTGAGACTATCTAATTTTTTATTTGGCTGTTCTGCTTGAAAGAGTTGCCCTCCTCACACTAGTTTTATCCGTCTCCCCCTTTAGTGAATTCCTTGAACTCAGGGAGCATGAAACATGCTGCTGTGGTACTCTCCCAAATGCTTAGTACAGTGCTTCGCCTCAGTGGGTGCTGAATAAGTACTGCCAATTGATTGGCTCAGTGTGTAGCTGCAGCCAAAAAGGCTAACTTTGAAGAGAAGCAATAGGCAGACCATCGATTTATCAATCATTGGTATTTATTGAGTGCTTATTGTATGCAGAGCACCGTGCTAAGTGCTTGGGAAAGTAGAATATAATCGAGTTGGAAGATGTCATCACTACCCATAAGGGCCTTACAGTCCAGAGGGATCTGCAGACATTGAAATAAATTACAGATAGGGAAAGTGGCAAAATATAGGAATATGTACCTAAATGCTGTGGGGCTGGGAATGGGAATGAAGATCAAAGAGTTTAACGGAGGCGGGGGTGGAAAATTCAAGGTTGAAAATGAAGGAGAAAGGAGGTTAACTAGGGGAGATTAGGGCTTAATCAGGAAAACAATTATGCTATTTGTTAAATGCTTACTATGTGCCAAGCACTGTTCTAAGCACCAGGGTGGATACAAGGAATCAGGTAGTCCCACGTAGGGCTCACAGGCTTAATCCCCATTTTACAGATGAAGTAACTGTGGCAGGGAAAGTGAAACGACTTGTCCAAGGTCACACAGCAGACACGTGCCAGAGGGGGAATTAAAACCCACGCCTTCTGACTCCCAAGCCCATGCTCTTGCCACTAAGGCATGCTGCTTCTCCTAAAAGCTTCTTGGAGGAGGTGTGCTTTTAGTAGGGCTTTTAAAATGGGGAGAATGGTGGTCGGTCAGATATGAAAGAGGAGGGGGTTCCAGGCGAGAGAGAGGATGTGGGCAAGAGGTGGCAGTGAGAGAGACAAGATCGAGGTACAGGGAGCAGGTTGGCATTAGAGGAATGAAGGATGTGGACTGGGTGGTAGATCACTGAGGTAAGGTCGGAAGGGGAGAGATGACTGTCATAAAACTGATGGGAAGAAGCTTTTGTTGGATGTGGAAGTAGATGAACAACCATTTTAGGTTTTTGAGGAGTGGGGAACAAGGGGGAAAAAATGATCCAGGGAGCAGAGTGAAATATGGTCCGGAGAGGGGAAAAAGAGGAGGCAGGGAGGCCAGATAGGATGATATATTTGAGGGGGACAAGGATGATATAGTTAAGGGGGGGCATATGATTAGTGCTTGGATTAGCATAGTAACACTTTGGATGGAGAGGAGTGGCCCGATTCTAGAGTTGTTGTGAAGGTAGAACTGACAGGATTTGGTGACAGATTGAATATGTGGGTTGAATGAGAGAGATGAGATTAGGATAATGCTATGGTTATGATCTTGTGAGACAGGGAGGATGCTGGAGTTGTCTACAGTGATGGGAAAAACAGGGGGAGGACAGGGTTTGGGTGGGAAGATGAGGAGTTCTGTTTTGGACATGTTAAATTTGAGGTGTCAGTGGGACATCTACATAGATAGGAGATGCTAAAAAAAACCCAAAACCTAAAAGCAGAATTTTGTTATTTTATGGTCATAATTTGCTGCAATTTGAACAGTTTTTTTTCACAGTATTTATTAAGTACTTACTATGTGCCAGTCACTGTACTAAGCCCTGAAGAAGATACAAGCTAATGGGGTTTGTCACAGTCCATGTTGCATGTCGAATTCACAGTCTTAATCCCCATTTTATAGATTAGTACCTGCGGCACGGAGAAGTCAAACAAGGCCACACAGCAGAAATGTGGTGGAGTTGGGATTAGAACTCAGGTCCTCTGACTCCCAGGCCCTTTATACCTCTTGCCATTGCATTTGAGGAAAGAATTAATCAGTGATATTTACTGAGCATTTACCATGTTCAGAACATGGTAATCAGCATTTGGGGAAGTATAATTGAGTAAGTAGAGCTAGAGCTGGAGAAGCAGGGTAGCCTAGTGGATAGAGCATGGGTCTGGGAGTCAGAAGGGCCTGAATTATCATCCTGGCTCTGCCACATGTCAGCTATGTTACCTTGGGCAAGTGCTTTTCTTCTCTCTGCCTCAGTTATTTTATCTGTAAAATGGAGATTAATACTGTAAGCCCTATGTGAGATGGGGACTACGTCCAACCCAATTACCTTGTACCTACCCCAGGGCTTAGTAAAGTGTCTGGAACATAATAAGCATTTAATAAATATTACAATCATCATAATTATTACTAGATCTGAGTTGTAATCTCAGCTCCTCCACTTGCCTGCTGTATGTGACCTTGGACAAATCACTTGGCTTCTCTGTGCCTCAGTTAGATCTTCCATAAAATTGGGATTAAATATCTGTTCTCCCTCCCTCATAACTATGATCCATATGTGGGACAGAGATCATATCCGAGCTGTTATACTATAATATAACCCAGTGCCTAGCACATAGAAAATGCTTAACAAATATCACATTTACTATTGTTATTATTACTGTTAGCATAAATTCAGAGAAGGGCAACTAAGATGAGTGGCTTCCATATGAGCATAGACTGAAACCAGAGACTATTCAATCTGGAAAGATGAGACTTGAGAAGGGACACAAATCTTTTATTAAATAATGAGAGGCTTGATCAAGGAGAACACGGAATTATTATTCACTGAATTTCACAACAGAGTGCAGATCAGGATGAATAGGGATCCGTTAAAGCTTGAAGTGGTAGATTCAAAATGGAAAGAAACTCTTCTATGTGTAAACCTGTGGAAGTCATTACCACAGGAAATTGTACAAGAAGAAGGCATCAGTGGATCTAAAAGGTTTTGAATAAATGTATGGCCTGGAATTCTCTGGAATTCCAAGTGGGTTACGTGGGGAGGTTAGGGGATGTTTAGGGAAACTTTGGGGATGCTGGATCTAGACAGGTGTTGTATTACATTCTTTCAAGCATTTAGTACGGTGTTCTAAGCACTCTAAGCACTAGTACATGGTAAGCACTCAATAAATACAATCGATGGATTGATTCCCTCTGTTCCTGGCCATAGCCTAGATAGGAGAGGTCTCAGCCCCTGTGAGCAAGGAACATGTCTTCCAACTCTGTTGTACTGTACTCTCCCGAGTGTTGAGTACAGTGTTCTGCACGTAGTAAGCGTTCAATAAATACAGGTGATGCATTGATCCTGTCTGTTCCTGGACACAGCCTAGACAGGAGTGAGTTAAACTCCCATGGCCAGGAACCATGTCTAGTCAATTCTTTGTATACCGTACTCTCCCAAGTGTTTAGTACAGTGTTCTTTACACAGTAAGTGCTCAATAAATGCTGTTGATTTGATAGCACCTATAGTGTGGATGGCAAACAAGACACTTTCAGAATATTTGGTTGCCACTTGCAACTTGGGAAACAAATGCAGGATTGGGTGGATGGATGATCTGATCCAATGAGGGAACTGCTTTGATTTTACAGGCTTTTGATACCTGAGCTCTTATTCGGACCTTCCTCTTCAGCCCCTCAGCCCTCTCTCCCTCCCCAGGCCCGTCTCTCTCCCTCCTCAGACCCGCCTCTCTCCCTCCTCAGCCCAATCAGCCCTTTCTCCTTCCTCAGCCCTCTGTCCCTCCTCAGCTCTCAACCCTCTCATCCCTCCTCAGACCTATTCCTCCTTAGCTCTTTCTCCTTCCTCAGGGCTCTCTCCCTCCTCAGCTCTCAACCCTCTCATCCCTCCTCAGGCCCCTCACCCCTTTCTCAGCTCAGCCCTCTCTCCCTCCTCAGCCCCCTCAGCCCTTTCTCCTTCCTCATGTCTCTCTCCCTCCTCAGGTCTCAACCCTCTCATCCCTCCTCAGCCCTTTCTTCTTCCTCAGCCCTTAACCCTCTCATCCCTCTTCAGGCCTCTCCCCCCTCAGCCCTTTCTTCCTCCTCAGGCCTCTGTCCCCCCCCTCAGCCTCAACCTTCCCCTACTTCCTCAGTCCTCTCCCTCCTCAGTCCTTTCTCCTTCCTCAGCCCTCTCCCTCCTCAGCCCTTTCTCCTTCCTCAGCCCTCTCTTCCTCCTTAGGTCTCAACCTCTCATCCCTCCTCAGCCCTTTCTCCTTCCTCAGGCCTCTGCCCCCCTCAGCCCTCTCCCTCCTCAGGCCTCTGTCCCCCCCCCCCCCACCTCAGCCCTCAACTTTCTCATCCCTCCTCAGCCCTTTCTCCTTCCTCAGCCCTCTCTCCCTCCTCAGGTCTCAACCTCTCATTCCCTCCTCAGCCCTTTCTCCTTCTTCAGGCCTGTCCACCGTCCGCCGTCTCATCCCTCCTCAGGCCTCTGTCCCCCTCTCAGCCGTCAACCTTCTCATCCCTCCTCAGCCCTCTCTTCCTCCTCAGGTCTCAACCCCTCATCCCCCCTCAGCCCTTTTTTCTTCCTCCTCAGGTCTCAACCCCTCATCCCTCCTTAGCCCTTTCTCCTTCCTCAGCCCTCTCTCCCTCCTCGGGTCTCAACCCCTCATCCCTCCTCAGCCCTTTCTTCTTCCTCAGGCCTCTGTCCCCCTTCAGCCCTGTCATCCCTCCTCAGCCCTTTCTTCTTCCTCAGGCCTCTGTCCCCACTCAGCCCTCAACCTTCTCATCCCTCCTCAGCTCTCTCTTCCTCCTCAGGTCTCAACCCTCTCATCCCTCCTCAGCCCTTTCTCCTTCCTCATCCCTCGCCCCCTCCTCAGCTCTCAACCCTCTCATCCCTCCTCAGCCCTTCCTTCTTCCCCAGCCCTCTGTCCCCTCTCATCCCTCCCCAGTGCTCCGCCCTTTCTTCTTCCTCCTCAGGCCTCTCCCCCTTCCTCCTCCGTCCCTCCCGAGCTCCTCCTCCCCGCTCCCTCGGGCCCCTCCCGTCATGGCGGGGCGGCCCCGTGTCTGCCCATCGCGCCCTCCCGACCAATGGCCCAAGATGGAGGGGGCGGCCTCAGGACCGGAAGTGGAGGCCTGAGCGGAAGTGGGGCCGCCGCCACTGCTGCCCATCCTTCTCCTCTTGCCCATCCTCTTCCTCCTCCTCCTCCACCAGCAGGACCATCCCAGCGGGAGGAGCTGCCCCGAGCGGGTCCGTAGGGAAGCGGCCCTCCAGGCCCGAAGCCGCCCTTCCGAAGCCCGTCGTGTCCTTCCGCCCTCTTGCCCGCCCGGTGAGTGGCCCAGGCCGGTCAGGAGTCCTGCAGGGGAGGCCCAGACCCCTCCTCCAGCCTGGGGGCGTCCAGTACAGCCCCCCTTTCCCACCCCCCGCCGTGACAGTGCAAAGGAGCCCCTTCCCTCCTTGGATCCCCCACCCCCGAGGTCGGTCCCTGCCTCGCCTTCCCTCCCCCTCCTCTTTGTTTTCCGCCCTAAAAATCAAATCCGGGCGCTTTCTCCGCCTTCAAGCCTGGACCTTGAGACTGGAGAACCCGTTATGGGACGGGGATTCTCTGTCTGTTGCCGAATTGTAGATGCCAAGCGCTTAGTACAGCGCTCTGCACATAGTGAGCGCCCAATAGTACGGCGGAATGAAGGTCCGACCTCGCCCCGAGCCTCCCCTCGCCACGGCCGAGCTCGGGAGGTTTAACCTTGGAAAGAGGTGGAGGGAAATTAGCCCCCCCTTTGCAGCAAAAAATAAATAAATAAATAAATAAATCAGGTTTATTTAATATTTATAGACTCTCGCCGGCCTCCTTGGTAGAGCTCTGTGCAACACCAAGGACGCGGGCGAGAGTCTATAAATATTGGTATTGCACAGAGCTCAGAATTATTTTTGAACAGATTGAAGATGCAAGTATTACCCCATTATTTTTGAACAGATTGAAGATGTAACTATTACCCCCCGCCCCTCCTTTGGTGTTAGGGGGGAGAGTGACAAAACGGGAGGGAAAAGAAATTGGCATTAGGTTAATATCGCCGGTGGGGCTGTGGGAGCAGAATTAGCAAAAAAAGTAAAAATCTTCATTTCCTCTTCTATCCCGAAACGCAGCCTCACTCCCTGCAGAAATGGAGAGAGCACCAGCCTCGGATTTTACTCCCCTTTTGGGGGGTGAATGGAATCTGGCAGGATTTGTTGATGAAATTAAAATGAGGGAGCTGATGAAAAGAATTAGACTGAACATACTTGTAATAAGTATTGTGAGAATTACCTTAATGGGAACCGTCAGTTGGACACATTCGCAAGTGGGGGATTGAACCAGCGTGGAAACACAGGGTTTTGGGGGGCTTGTGGTGGTGGGGTTTACCTACATCAAGTGCCAATTCCCATTTAGACCCTGCCTCCCACTTCTGCCAATGTGCCTCATGAAGTTTCCTTAATTAGACCAGGCGCCCCCCACCCTTTAAAAAAAAAAATAAAATGGGTGCCCAAGGCAGCCCACAGAGAAGTGGGTGTGTGAACAGATGAGATGGGAATGAGGATTTGAAGTCTGCTAATGCAGGATTAATTAGTACTTGTGTCCTACCTGCCCGTCGCTTCTTCCCTTCTTTTCCCCTTTCTCCCCACCCATACTCCAGTCAAGAAAGCATTGACCAGTCTTCCAGAGGATCCAAGGCAATTCTACAGCCTTTATATAATCAGAAATACAGTGTTTTAGAGGATCTCTTGTGGACATGTTCTACAGGGGTTTACACAGTATAGGAAAGGTGTGGCCCCTGCCCTTTTAAGAGTTTACAATAGCCCATTTGCTCCCTATCAGGCAGGACCTATGCAATGCTGATTTAGATTTGGAATTTCAAAGACAAGACTTAACCTTCTTAAAATAGTATGTTTTCTGTCCGTTGGGGCCCACCCAGGTATCACAGGTTCCTTTATAAATTAATGCAGCCCTAATCTTTTTCGTGTTTTTTCTTTCAGCCTCCAATCAATCAGTGGTATTTGTTGAGCGTTTACTATGTGCAGAGCACTGTACTAAGCACTTGGGAGAGGACAGCAGCGTTGGCCGGCACATTTCCAGCCCACAACGAGCTCACAATCTCGCCCCTACTTTTTTAGGACTTGGAATCTTTGTGTAGTTTAGGGAAATTTCATCTGTGATTTTAGACGTTTAACTCTGATGTCGGGGTGACATTTTCAGCCTCACCTCAGTTTTTTTTCCCTTGTTTGAAAAAAGGTAGAATGTGTGTAGCACGTTTTAGATTTATCTTTTGTCAGACCTGGTCCATAAATAGTCTCAAAGAGAGCGTGTTTGAGTTAACTAGAACCGTTTTGCACAATTAGGAAATTATACATATCCAGTCAGTTGCTTCTCATTAAACAAGAGGGGGAACTTACTGGATAAATATTCTCCTTCTGAAGAGCAACACTTGGGATTCTTCATTGTAAAAAGGAAATTAATTTTGTCTTGTGTTTTTCTCTTTCCTTTTCACATAAATTCCACTGAAATCAGTCTCTAGACTTTAAACGCATGAGCAGGGAAAGTGCCTACTAATTCTGTTGTATCGTATTCTCCCAAACGCTTAGTACAGTGTTCTGCACATAGCAGGTGGTCAATAAATACCATTGGTTGGACCGATCAAGTAGATGGTGGCGGGGGGGCAATGAAGAAAAGCTTAGTGAAATTAATTTGGGCAATGTGTCTAGAAGCAGCATGGCTCAGTGGAAAGAGCCCGGGCTTGGGAGTCAGAGATCATGGGTTCGAATCCCGGCTCTTCCACTTGGCAGCTGTGTGACTGTGGGCAAGTCGCTTCACTTCTCTGTGCCTCGGTTACCTCATCTGTAAAATGGGGGTGAAGACTGTGAGCCTCGCATGGGACAACCTGATGACCCTGTATCTCCCCAGGCGCTTAGAACAGTGCTCTGCACATAGTAAGCGCTTAACAAATACCAACATTATTATTAAAAATTATGGAATTACCTGAGGTGGACCAAGTGGGAAGGTGGGCTAGGGGACTGTGACATTCTGTGTGAGATATTCTGCCGACGTTAAAGTTTTTCTTCCATCATCCTATCTGTACCAAACAAGGGAGGAGGCTTCTCTGTTATCCTTTTGGAGGCTAATGAATTGGGGGTAGAAGTACTTTGCATCTGTTTTGTCTTCTCCCTCCTACTATTTCTCTTAACAGTTAGAAAAATTTCCCACCAACGAGTAATTTTTGAACTCTGGCCCGCCAGTGCGTGTCTAGGGGAAAGACCGCTGAGCTGAATCAGGGCACCTGAATTCTGGGCCCAGCTCTCCCCTCGTCACACGGTGCTGACGATAGACGAGATGCTGGGGATCATAATTACTGCCATCTACCTCATGGCATAAATAAAATAACACCACTAAAACGCTCTTGATCTCCCCGGGTGTTTGCTGAAGGTAAGATGAGAGAATATTGTCTGTCTCGCTGGTACTAAGTGCTTACTCTGTGCCAAGCCCTGAGATAGAAACAAGATCATCAGCAAGACTATGTAGCCGCTTCTCCTGGACCTCATTCTATCGTCTGGTATGTCGACCCAGAATTATGTGGTGGTCTACGAAATGAATGCACTCCAAGGAACTAGGTTGGGAATACCCTAGCCCTATCAGTTGCCTGTCCTCAATTTTAGACAGCTATTCCAGGGGGAAAGGTTAGTTCATCGACCCACATTTTCTGTCTGTCTTTAATGGTTTTTCTGTGTTTTTTTTAAATGACACTTTCTCCCTCCAGATTTTTCCAAAGTAAATCAATCAGTTGTGTTTATTGAGCACTGACTTTGTGCAGAGCATCAAAGAGAAGCAAAGACATTTTGTCTAGTTCTGCACAGCCTAGTCGAAGAGCACAGATCTGGGAGGCAGAGGACCTGGGTTCTATTTCCGGCTCCGTCGCTTACCTGCTGGGTGACCATGAGGGAGGCACTTAAATTCTCTGTGCCTTAGTTCCCTCATCTGCAAAGTGAGCGTTCAAAACCAGTTCTCCTTCCCACTTAAAGGGTGAGGCCCATGTTGGACCTGATTATCTTGTATCTATTCCAGTGCTTAACAAACACCACAATTATTATTGTTAAAGAAATGAAAAAGACAAATGTCTATTTGGTGTCAAAAGACGAGTCATTCTAAGACCATAGGTCAGTGAAGATGGCTTAGTTTTATGCCGTGCTAGTTCTCTGTAGTACGTAAAAAAGAAGCATTGTGCTAATTCGTTTATTTCACAGGATTTTTCTGATGTGTTTTAGCCAACGTAAGGTAAAGTCAGGTATGACTTAAACAGATGGTATAGTCTGAGATGTGATATATATACCTTTAAACTCTTCTAATGAGGCAATATTTAACATCTGAATTAATATATGCCTTTAAATCCTCAATTTTGGTCTCAAAAGCTGCCAAACTGCTTTTGTCCTTGCTGGCTAAGTTCTGTAGTCTTACTGTAACCCTGAGTGGTTCTTTGAATCGTTAAACTCTTTTTCCACTCCCCATTTAAAGTCGCCAGAGACAACAACTGAATTTGCCTACTAGACTAGCTATCTGTAACAAAGCTTCCTGATTTCCCTAGCAGTACTGCATATCTAATAGTGCGAAAGCAGGCAAAGAAATGTTTCCAGGGCACTTTTAAACTCAGTTTCAATCTACACAGCCATTGGTGGCTGGAAATCAGCGATCGGTGGACGCTACTTTTTTTTTTTAATGTTGGTATCTGTTAAGCGCTTACTATGTGCAGAGCACTGTTCTAAGCGCTGGGGGAGATACAGGGTAATCAGGTTATCCCACGTGAGGCTCACAGTCTTCATCATTTTACAGATGGGGTCACTGAGGCACAGAGAAGTTAAGTGACTTGCCCACAGTCACACAGCTGCCAAGTGGCAGAGCTGGAATTTGAACCCATGACCTCTGACTCCCAAGCCCGTGCTCTTTTCACTGAGCTAGGCTGCTTCTTAATGGTATTTGTTAAGCGCATACTCTCTGCCAGGCACTCTCCTAAGCACCGAGGTAGATAACATGCTAATCAGGTTGGACACATCCCCATCCCACGTGGGGCTCATGGTCTTAATCCTCATTTTGCAGTTGAGGAACCTGAGGTCCAGTGAAGTGGCTTGCCGAAGGTCACACAGCAGACACGTGGCAAAATTGGGATTAGAATCCAGACCCTTCGACTTCCAAGCCTGTGCTCTTTCCACTAGACCACGCTAAATCAGGGTGAGGTGGTTCAATCTGAGACAAAAATGAGAAGCCAAGTTAGAGTGACAGTCACCTGCAGGGCCTCTTATAATCAGTGGCCTAGCCCAGGGTCCATTTCTCAGGCATTTCGTGTGGGTAGACTTTCGTAAATCATGTGCCGGTCTCTTCGGCTACACCTGTTCACAGTGGAAAAGAAGCAGCGTGGCTCAGTGGAAAGAGCACGGACTTTGGAGTCAGGGCTCATGAGTTCGAATCCCAGCTCTGCCACTTGTCGGCTGTGTGACTGTGGGCAAGTCACTTAACTTCTCTGTGCCTCAGTTCCCTCATCTGTAAAATGGGGATTAAGACTGTGAGCCCCACGTGGGACGACCTGATTCCCCATGTCTACCCCAGCGCTTAGAACAGTGCTCGGCACATAGTAAGCGCTTAACAAATACCAACATTATTATTATTATTATTTTCTGTTTGAAAGGTAAGTACCTCCCCCTATTTCTGCCTGGCTGATTAATTCATGCAAGATTCTGACAGTCTGAGAAAGCAGATGGATCCTCAATGAAATCAGGTAATTGGCCTTGGGCAGTTTAGGGAACTAGCTCTTAATTGTTACCTTTGTGGGGTGGGCAGGCTTAATGTAAATGAGAATTTTTCATTCGGTTTGAGTGAAAATGCTTCGAATCTGAAGGATAGGTGTGCTTATAGTGATAGGGAGAGCTGTAGGAAGGGATGAAGAAGTGGTTTTGATAGATGGGTCCAGGTCAACACATTTAGAGCGTTGGGAAATGTTTTCTGGGTACGAAGATGCTTTTAAATCTCTTTGCAAGTTAGAACTATTTTCATATATTATTGCCCAATTATTTTCAAGTTAATTAACAGATGGTTTGAGACGGTATTTGGTCTCATTGTGTGGGTAGAAAGCCAAGAGACATGGGTTCTTCTCTCCTCTGTACCACAAAGTCATTTTGACCTTGGGAAAAGGACTCTCCCTCCTCTGCGTCCGATTTGTGTTTTTAAGTTAAACTTCCGCAGTTGAATCCATTTCATCTGAAAATGATGCCCAGAAATCTCTGTGGCCGAAACTGCGTTTGGAGATGGAACTGCCAACTCATCCTCAGCGATTCCTTCCGGATAGATCTAAACTCATTGCTCGGCCTGTGTGATGGGCAGAAGAATCTACCCTGCCAGAGACCCGTGAGCTAAATTCCATTTCAGATGTTCGTAATCATTTGAATGGAGCAAGACTCATTACAGGACTCTTAATTCCAGGCAGAGAGGGACACAAACATTTTTTAGAGTGGGCGTTATCTCAGCAACATGCTGGAGTGCCAGGAGCACTTCTACTTTTTATGGGTAACACCCACAAACCACCTGCTCTCCCTCTGACTTTCTTATTCCTTTCATCCTTCCCTCAGTAGCACAACATCTGCTTTCCAGAGAAACAACAGGTCTCTATTTTTTGTTCCCCAGTGCTAGAGGTGTCCTAGGGGAAAGCACACTCTCTCAATGAATGTATTAAACACAAGTTTGCCATCAACTACCTGGCAACACCTCAAATCAGAGTTCTTGACTCCTCAGCTCTCACCTTGGCCCAGCTTCTGCGCTTAGGCAAGCCCTCTCCTTTCTCTCCATTTTGCATATACCCTCCCTGTCCCGCCCCACCCCGCCTTCCTCTTCCTCCCTATCCATTTTAATTCTGTGGCTCACACTGTCTTTGAAATTGCCCAAGACTTCTCTCTTCCCTGAAGGTTTTGGATACAGTCACAGTCGTCCCCACAGTCCCCACTGTCCTTCTTGCTTCCATCTTTCCCACTGGCACCATGGTAGTTTGATATGCGTTTAGGCATATTGTTTGCATTTATTCTGCTTTTTTGGGGAGGTCTACTTGCACCCTTCCAAAGCTCTGCATGTAGCAGTCCTGTCGACTGGATCTTTACAGCCCATTTAGCTCTTGAGAGCACCTCTGCCCATCACTCTTTTTTAAAGCAAATTGGACTAGAGAGGCAGGTCCACCTCCCTGTACAAAGACTATAACTGTTACCATTGTTATTTAAACATCAACAGTCCAGAAGCATGATGTTCCTTGTTCATTCAGCATTGGTCTTATTTTGGGCTTGTTTTTTTTTAAACGGATACTTTTTTTGGTCATCGACCAGGTGCTGCTAT